>NW_027287538.1:61226766-61769266 GCF_022747635.1 Hetaerina americana
AATCATACAATGAATGCCTAGCTTGCTATGTGAGTTTGATAACTTGCAAATTCCCTTACTTGCCATTAGCACCACCCACCCCTAGAATACAGTCACTCATAGACCATAGATTAAGTAACATTAAGTGAAAAAAATGTCATTTTTGCACATAAAGAGTGAAGCCTTTTTCTTACACAATATCCACTTAACCTGATCACTAAGTGAGGACATAAGTTGCAATTTTGCATATTCCAGAATATGCTTTGTTAGATGTAATTAAATCTGAACAAAAATAAGAAAGTCTCCAGACATCGATCCTATCTTCCATTATAAGCCGTTAGCAGTGGATAGTGAATATTTGCACCGGTGAACGAAGCTGCTGCAAAGGCTAGTGACATGGTGATGAAGACAATAGAGTGAAGATCAATGAAAGATATTAGAGAAGACTTTATGCATTCAGACTACCTTTGCATGCCTCTTGTTAATTTGTCAAAGGGAATTAGAACAGATTGGGAGGCATTGGCCATTCTGGCGCAGAAAACACAATAAGTGTTAGACAAGAGAAGTGTATGGCATGACAGGAACCCATGAGAGAAATTTAGGATGAATAAGGTACGAAGAGGTAATTAGATTATTCATTTAAATATAATAGAGGGCAGAATTCATTAAATGAAGCCAGAAAGAATAGGAATTTTAGACAATAGAAATGAGGTGGAAAGTATACAGCGGTGATGAATGAATTACTACTTTAAAAATGAGATGTTCTTATGTTGTTCTACATTTAAGAAACGCATGGTTTTCTAGAAGGCAATAACATTGGTTGACAGTTTTCAGAAACCATTTGAGTGCCATATTTCAGGGGATAAGTAATCAAAAGTTTGTTCAAGCCTCACAACCTTTACAAGAGGGTCTCATCGCATGTCTTGAAGAACATCATCTGTTTATGCGGGGGGATTAAATAATTTCAGTAACTTTTCCAGGTGTTATTACACCAATAACCCTATACTAAGACGAAACATTTGACTCTAAATGAATATAAGAATTAGGCTGACAAAGGAAGAAGAGTGTAACAACCTAACCACACAATGCTGAACACCATGGCCTTCTGTTCGCAACACACTGAAGTTATTTCATGCCGTCAACCCCCAAATCACAAAAGTGTCTATCTTAACAGGTTAAATATAAAATCATGCAATATGATTAGTTTTTATCCCTGATTTTGAAGCTAACTCTTGAAAATTACTTTAAAAATTTTTTTAATGAATTTAGGCTATTTCAGGATCTCACGCAGAGAGCAGCCGGGAAGACAAAGAGTGTTTATTCTGGTAACCTATATGAGACCATTTGTATCACAATAATGTTAAGCATTCAAACGTTTGACCTCATGCCCTGTAGTGGAAGTAAAAATTTTCTCGACTAAATTTGATCAATACACCTGAAATCATGAGTGACTTATAGAGAATACTTGAACAGAAACCCTCCTATGAAAACCATCTAATAATTTATGATCAATATATTCTGTTCATCAGTCTGAGAAACATGCTTAGTCCTTCAAATTAATAGCTAAGGACACTGCTGTTTTTTTATGATAAATATCATTCAGGCCAGAGGGAATACGATCATACAATGATATTAAAAAACCAAACACTCCCATCAACAGTCATTGATGCCTCCTGCATTACACTCAACTTGCTCCATTTTTGATCTCATGTAAATTCTTCTTCCACTGGGTTTTCAAGAGGAATGTGGCTGTGACGATTTCATTAATGATTGGTCAATTTTGATACTAAGAAGTTTTTGATGATTTAATATAAATTCATCAGAAAAAACTTTATTAGCTAGCACAAGTGTCTATTAAATGTACACATAAAAACCCACTGATACACAATAAATAAAGTTAATACTTCTGTCAGTGCTTAGGTATTATATAGTTTTTATTTTATTTTCAAGCTCAAATTTAGAGTTCATGCTTAATGTGGGTGCTTGTGGTACATTAGTTTATGTCGCATCTTCATATGAAATATATGTTTTGCCAACATAAAGACATGAACTAATAAAATTGCTGCCATTTACTTCAATTATTAAATCACAGCTTAAATTTTGTGGCATGCCAGAATCTTAAGAGCCAAATATATGCAGAGAAAAATTCACTTTTGAAAGAAAATATTAACTAAGGCATTATTGCCACTGACCTAATTTTTAAATATAGCTTTACATATATACAGAATAAAGAAAATGCACATGCCTTAAAAATTTCATATAACATTACATTCGTTGGAATAGTTAGAATAAAAATATTCACTCAACGATTATCACTATATTATCAGTGCATTGAAATTTTTAAGCATGCAGTGATAACTGATATGTCGAATTGGTTTGCCTGGCACTTAAAGCGTTAATGATACATGCTTTCCTAGCATTTTTTGCTCCTCCTAAGAATACCTTCTCAATATTAAAAGAGGATTTACTGCATATCTGTCATACTGTTAGATAATCATCACTTAACCTTGTAGAATCCACTCTGGCATGTCCCAATCGTTACTCAATATTACTATCATTGCCTAAATATTATTTGCTCGACTGTGCAAATGTGAAACTATTTTTGCAAGATGCTTTTTAGAGAAGAACAAAATTTTTACAAGATATTAATTTCATTCATTCATGAAATATGAGACAATTTTGAAGTCAAGGCCACATCTTAACCATAACTCTAATGTGAAAAGTCAATATGACTATCAAAAATGGACAAATGACTTTGTCTGGACCCAAATGGCAGTTGCTCAATCATTAGCTTTACTAGTGTCACATAGTGGATGGAAGGATTCTTTGATGTTGGAGTAATAAATAAACCATTAACTAAAAACAACCAGAAATCTAAGCAGATTTCAGTGAGTGAACATATCCTGGGTTCAATAAAACACCACAGATGGGGTAGCAACAAAACAATTGGCCACACATGCTCATGACTAACTTCATATCACAAAACTACCCGGTGAACCTCATGCAATTAAAAAAAATGGTGGATTTATTCCACACATTTATAGGATATTATAACTCACTTTTCACTAATCAACAAAGAATTTAAATTACAATAGACAACAAGGGGAAAAAAAGTTTATTCCAATTAACACCAAAAATTTGGGTGGAATGATTGAATAGATGATGCATTTTACACAAATCTCCTCAGTGTAATTTATTAAAAAATAGTACTTCTACTCAACACTTTGGATTAAAATTTTATCCAAACTTTGGAAATATGGTGTTTCAAGTAAAAAAAAAATTAGTGTGACTAAACTTGGTTAGCATTTGGTATATTATGGACTCCAAATTCATTTGTAAACACAAATATGGCAACACTGGGTGCAAAAAAATAGCATCCTTCAAACAAAAATTGCTTCATGTTGCACATGATTAAGCTGGCAAGATTTTTTCCACTCTCCGATGAATTCCTCTCATCTGGAATCCAAATTAAAGTGCTGGATATGTGGTGCTAATGCCTCTTTATTTGCCCTAACCTCACCAGCTGACTGCCGCAGGAGCTTCCGAGTACGCTTGCCAACTGGTTTATTGTATGCATCCAGGTGGACAAGGAACTGCTTACTCTGGTGTGAGACAGCACCATGCAGCAGTTGGAATGAGCACAGTGCATGGAGGGGGGCAAGGAGTTCTTGGCGCATACTTGGCCGGTCTTCCATGATTGACAAGGCCTGTGCTGCGGCCTCCAGGGTAGACAGACATCCCTCACTTGGCTGAGTTCTTATCACATACTCACTGGCTGATCCCATGGACAGCTTGACCTAGAGCATCAGAGCACACAGCATGTATACATTTCCAAACCATCAATTTCATAGTATTTTCATTGACTGACAAGGGAAACATGAGTGACATCAACCATACAACTTCTAAAACTAACTTTTTCCCATTGATATAGTACTAAAGTAAATCAAAGCTTGATAAACATAACAGTTTCAGGCTTAACTTACGTGGGATTCCTTCATGATGAGGGTGGAAAAAGAAACTTGGCACTTCCATGGATTCGATGCTGCAAATCATCGAATCCATGGTCATATGAAGTAATAAATCTTTACGTGGAAGTGCAAAGTTTCTTTTTCTATCATCACAAACCAAAGTTCTTAATATGATATTCCTGAAAACAGGGTTTGGTCATAGATTCCTATCATAGGTGTACTCATGTTCAAAGGTCCCCTTTTAATATTCAATGTGGAGTAACTGATATATAACAAACAAGGGGGCCTAAGTTTGCAACCGTTGCAGGTCCTGTGGAATGACATAACATGGAATTGCATAAAAATACCACATGAAAGAGAAATAAAGGAATCAGACCACTGCCGTACAACCTGAATGACTGCTCGGCAGACCACTGCCGAGCTGTCATTCAGGCTCCAAAATACAAACATTTCCTGTTTTCTTACATATTATACATTACAACTCACGTTATAAAACTACACCTTTCGTTTTGTGGTTAAATAATCCATATTCAACTACATAGATGGATAAACAAAAAAGTACACCATTGGTAAAATGCAAAATGAACTAGCTTATACCTTTATAAGGTATGCTTGACAAAGATTTTACCCACTGTAACATCACACACCCACAAGTATAACTTAACAATGCATGGCAGAGGTGTCATATTCTACCAAAACTGACCACATTGGCATCAGTTCATCCTGTTGACCAGAGAAAAAACAATCGTTGTAGTTTACACTGCTAGCTCCTTCATTCTGCGCATAACAGGATAGTTAATGATGCAATTCCAATATTTTTAATTACCTGATTGAGATTTTTCAGCATTGGGCTGTTGTAGTAAATGGATCTCGCTTGGTCCCACGTACCATCGATTACAATCAAGTTTCGGGGACGTTGCAGGCCTTTGCCCACAACTTCACTTATATCTTTCGCTTCCTTTGAAGGGTAGAGCAGGATTGAATCTTGGGAGCTTAAAATTTCATAAAGACTCCCACACCTGAATTGATTGAAACAAATAAAGAGTTAATAATGATAATGCCTCCTATATTGACGAAGCACATATTCTACTGGGTTATTACCTGTTTAATTCCTGCGAGTTTGTGGGAAACTTTTTTCCTTTGTAGATTACACAGGAACCAGGCTCAAGACTTTGCATTAGCATTGGTACTGTACGAAGGCAGCGACGTTCTTCTGCAGGGTGTTGTAAAACAACGAGTCGGCTATGTGTTTTCAGCCGAGTAGCTGGCAGAAAAGGGCACCAACATACTGCGGATGGCCGACTAGTGAAAGGAAATACCGCAATAAAGAAAACAAACGCACGAGTTTTCTGCATATAGAATATGATATCATTAAGCGTGACCAAACTTGCTTTTAGCGAAGCATCCACTGCATACAATGAAATGCTTTAAGCTCGTAAAGTTCACTTTCATGAAATATGTCTGCAGGTGAGAGTGAAATGTTGGAAGAATAAATATCCAGGTGGAATAACCTTATTCTATGCTTCACGGGATTTTAAAAGGAAAAAACTTTGAACGGAAACACTTATGTTTCAAAAGACCGGTTGAGACCAGGTCAAAAGAACTTACTTGCATCTAGAACAGATATTACGCATCCGAGGTGGATCTGGAGGGATACTCGATAAGTCTGCCCAGACATTTTCCACAGCTATTGCATCTTCCATTTCGGAAAGATTATTCGTACAACTACACCGAACATTACAACTTATACACAGTCCATCGTTCTTTCTGCTTAAAAAATAACTGAACTACTATAATTATCTTTCGAGATAAAATAAATCGAACAGGTGAGCCAACTGCTAAATATTTACGGGATTAACCGATTAGCTTAGTGCAAACTGTTGAACGCTACGTAAAAATTATTTAACGGAAATTTTCGAACCTTCTATTTATTTCCGTGCAGTTCGATGAATACATTTAAATTCCTGGTGGCAGTCTTTCCTTTTTCCCAACGCCATTGTGTAATATTGAAGCAGGTATATTAGGATTTGTAAATTATCGTACTTCTTGATAATAATTATCTTATAATGAACAAAAATATCTTTAATAAAATCATGAAACTTTTCACTACCAGACTTTTCTCATTCACTTAAAATAAGTTTTTAAACGAAGAAACTCTCGGAACCCAATCTTCACTTGCTACATCAGCATTACCACTTTCTGCATTCCACATTTTTATTTTTCATTAGAAACCACTGAATATAAAATAGAGAAACGGTTATTTCAATAATAATATTTTTCATGCACATCTACGTATTTATTTAACCCGAAATATTAAATTTGAAACATTTTATTATACCAGACATAAAATCCTGACATATTTTACCCATTTGGCTGCAATTCCCAATTTACTAGATCACTGATAACATATTCTCTCGAAATAACCAAACACTATCATTGATACTTCCATTAAAACACCAGTGTTTTTATTAATAAATGTATCTATGAAATAATTGAAACATTTGAAATCACATGGTGAGTCAATTAGTTCCTTTCTATATCAGAAATGCATTCTTTCAAAAATTATACCACAAACGCCTGCCTAACTGACAGGGAAATGTTCAGATTACATTAATATAGTGCAAATCCAATCAACACGAAATATTTGGGCTAGACTTCAGTTTACTAGATTCCACTGTCTTCTTCCATACATTTTACCTCTACAGTAAAACTTTCAAAAAGCAAGCTCATGTGCCCAGATGACGAGGAAAGAAGATCCTTAATGCAGCATATTTATTATCTATGGAGGATGGTTTAAATAATTTCCACTTAATTTTGCTAATATTTGAGTTATGAGGCCAGTTGCCAAAAGTGCTTCATCAGGTTATCAGGAATCGAAAAATTCAGGAATGGAGTTTTGTCTGAGGAAAATATATTCACGCCTCATGTTACATCCAAAATATGCATGCGTATTCTGTATTGAATCTAAGATGATACAGGACACATTATCACAAAATCTCTTAGTCTAAAATTTGGACCTATCTTAATTATTAGAGAACTAGAATATCACGGATGAGAATAATAGTATTCTCACAAAATACAATGAAACAACCACGGGAAATAACATATCACATCAAATAGAAGATGTTCTTTCATCTGCAGTTTTTTTAAATTTTACATCAAGTAAGTAGATTCCGTGAATTAATTACTGAATTGCCATGACTTCATATAGGTGCAATGTGAATCACTTGCCGTTTCCCCATAATGCGCGTAAACGATAACTTACATAAAATAAACAAATACTGATCATTAATGATGGTAAGATTTTCAATAGAGGGTTTCAGTTGAAGAGAAAATAAGTCATTAAGGGTTTGACTCTATTGATCAAATTTAGTGTACACAAGTGTCACATTACAAATCCTCCTCAAGATCCAAAGTGTGCATGCTTCACTTTTCCTGTGATACATGGTCTCTTTCCTAGTTCGCTTGGAACTGATTGGCAAAGAACTGATTTCCAAAAAGAAAAACAATACATTCAAATGCTTTAGATTATACAGGTATGGGACAGTAAATCGCCCACCCTTCATATTTCTGTCCTGATAGAAGTTACCTGCAATACCAGTAAAACTTGTCCAGTATCACAAATTGATGCAGCAGAAATTCTAAAAGACTCTTTCTTTCAAAAAGTCTTCATTCCTCGAGGTATTCCAAAAAAATCATTAAGATTCATCATTGGGCACAATTAATACCAACATGTCTACGTTCATCAATCCCGCATGATGAAGGTCAAAACCCCTGCAATCACTATGGAAAAGCTGGGTTTGTCATCATACAAGGCAATAAAAGGGATGGATAGCATTTGAATTTCAGAACTTGACACTTAAAACCTCAACAAAAAACACTGCCATCCTCTTATTTTTACTCTATATTAGGAAGGCAATCTTCCTCTGGGATTCAATGAGTCATTTGTTGATAGACAAACATTTCACACCTTAAGAGGCATCTATAGGTCTCAGTGATTTTTGTTATGATTTGGCAAAGCTTTAGTATGGGTGGTGGCTTCATGGGAGTCAGTCATTGGACTTTGCTTTTAGAATAATGTTTCTTTCTTGATGTCAAGGACATTATTACAGCATTGTATTTATAGTATTCTGATGATTCTCGGTCATTCCTGAGAAATATATCATGGAGGTGCATAAATTTGGTTTCTCCTTTGCCTCCAAGTTGTTTATTCTCCTTCTATAAACCAATGATCCTTTGTAGCATTTTTATCTGATCGGTTCTTCTTAGGACCATTCATCTAGATAGCCATTCTTCTCTCATGATGACAAAACATGTTATCTATCTGTGGGTTATGATTCATCATGTGGGATGATGTAATCATGGTGGAATATGTTATTGATTCGTTATGCTTCTGGGAGGAAGTGAGGAACCAAAAACTGGTAATAGTAAGTTGCCTTCAGCATACTAAATGTTCCAGGCTTCCAAACCATATTTCCTTCACCATATGTCAAGGAAGGGCAGTTGATCATTTTCCTCACTCTCCAATGGGAATTTGAAAAACAATTTGAGCTCCTTTCGGCCATGAGACCAAACCAAATAGATGTTATCCAAATATCTGATCCATTGGGATCTGGTCGGATTCCAAGGCCCACTATTCTTCCATGGTATTGGTGAACTCTTGGCTAATCTATACTAACATTCTGATAAAAATGCTTCCCACCCCAGGAAAAATTGAGTTTTTACGGTAAACCTCTATGAGGATGAATAGAAATAATATACTCGAGCCTTCATTGGTACGCCAATTTATAATTAAGATGACAGTCCTTAAAGGGCGCACTTGAAAATAAGGAGACCATACATTAACAACTAAATAGTTTGTTTTCTTTGACGGTGATGCTCTTGATGAACTTTGCAAAATGGGAAGAGTTCCTTATGGAATTCATTCCCATGGTGACTGCTGTAAATTGTGCACTAGGTTATTGCCCACTTATAAATTTGCTTTATTCATTGTAACGACCTTTTTTTGCACTCAAGGGAAAGGAGGTAATCAGAGATCACTGATAGATAATTTCCAGACAGCTGCTCCTACCTACCTAAGGAATAACACACAATTCATTCATTAAAATGGAGTTTCACTAAATTAAGGCTTCTACAGCCAGTTGTGTGCACATCCACAGAGGGTACAACACGATAATGGGATTCTTGCCCTTGGCTGTCAAGATTTGGTGACAGCAGGGAATGGATTGAGCATTATTGGTGGAGAACAAATTGCAAGCAAAAGTACTTTATTGTGTCACACCAAGAACCAACGAGGTGGGAAACAGGCAGAGGAAAGCCAATCAAGAGAGAGGGAGAGAGATTATTAAGGGAAGACACGCATGAAAGTGCAGTACTTAATAATCAACATGGTGATGAGATGGACTCCCGGAACTGTTCGACAGGACTTGCAGTTGCAATAGTTCCCCAAAATGTAAAATTTGGTATTTTCAGGACACACACTTGTGATGAAGTCTTGCGAGTTTTACACTTGGTCAGGGGAATGGCTGTCGACGTTTCAATGAGTATACAGTCACCATCCTCAGGGCATTAATGACTTCCCCAACTCCATCCAAATCCTCTCTGCATCTGCCTTTTTAACGAGATCTCTGAGGGAGCAGCCTTTGATCTTCCTACTAAGTGCACTTTCCTCAAAGAAGGGAAAAATAGTGCGAAAGAGCCCCAAAATAACTTGCAAACAGGTTTTGCTTTGAATGTAAGTTTTCCCTGCCTCTCCTTCTCGTGAGGTGGTGTTTACTACAAGTCAACTTCATTCTATGTCCTTACTGTTCACTAACTATGCGGAAATATATTAAAAATTAAATTTTGCAATAAAAATAGTTTTTTTATCAAAATGTAACATATTAAACAAGTAATTATGTTGAAATACACAGCACATATAAATTAACTCAACAATGCATTCTAGATATGGAACTTACCTTAACAATAAATCCCCTTCCTTAAGAACTTATGACAAAGTAGTTGAGTTAATTGAAGACATGGGATGGATCCTAGTAAAACTGTTCAATAAAGTTAGATACTATATTGGATATAGCTTGATAAGACTTTGCCTACAATTGTACAATCTTCCTAATAATGAGTCAATTACTCAGAAAAGGCAGCAGAAATTACTGGAAAAACCGAGATTTTTTGAGTATTTCAGAATTCTTACCTATGATTCTTCAACTTAAAAAATAGCATGGATGAAAGATTCATAAAATTGCTTTATTTTTCTATGCCGTATATTTTAACTCGTTAAACAATTGAAGTCTTTTATATAATGTGGTCACTTTTATTAGTAACAACAAGTAAAAAAATTGCTCATTTTAATTAATGAATGCTGTAAAACATTTATTTTGAACTTTGTTCAATGAGGCAACAAACATTTTATCACTGTTTTACAACTTCAACAAATGAAGTACAGTCATACTATGCCTATAATATATCACATCTGAACCAGAATTAAGAGTGCAATTATCCCACCAGAATTAACGAGCTTCACTATATACCCTGATCAGAGTGTACATGTGTTGAATTCTTCTTTCATCTATGAATCTTAATGAAATCACAGGGGAGAGGTGCAAATAGTGACTACTTACAAGTTAGGGGATGGTACAAAACATAAGTAAGTGAAAATGAACTAGATGATAAATAATCGGGCATATTTTTACCACACGTCTGCGTGGCCCCTGTTGGAGACATAACATTATCTATTTATTTTTCTTTAGCGTTAGACGTTAGTGCCTCAAATCAAACACTACTATTTGAATACTGAATAGGAGTTTAAACAGTAATGGGCACAATGGAATGCGTATACCTTTTTGCCTTTAATGCTTCGGAGAATGAAATTTCCTTCACTTTTTCATAAATGCAAAGCAATTTATGACAGGAATAATTTCGCATTATTTCTATATAGAGAGTTAGCAATTTACTCTGTCTTTCAACGATGACCTTACGGGTAAAATGGTGTCCTGAGACTATCGTAAGCTGCTTAGAATGATTTTCAAAGAAAATATTAAACGGCATTATCCCTTCGTGGAAAATTGTCTACATTTTTAAAAATTCCATTGGTCCGATTAGTATTGCTGATAACTTTCAGATACCTGTTAGTAATTAGTTTTAATGCACTGAGCATGCACAGCAATTTCAACATATTGAATGAGACATGATGTTGTTCCAGTCAATATTGCGCATTGGTACAGCCCGTATTTATGCATGCATAAATAATTTTACAGGGCTACTTACAGCACGTGAATCTTATTGCGTCACATGTGCCAATTGGTAGAAAATCAACGTACCTGAAAGTGTTTAGGCTTCTGCATTGACCGGCAGCGTTCTTCAAATTTTCTCTTACCCTTGCTACAGTTTTCCAAAAATGAGTTCGTGTGAAGGATTAAAACTTGAGGCACAATAACAATTGGACTCCATACATGTCGGTTATGATTCCTTAGGTAGCATTCGTCGTCTGTTGGGGGCGAATTACAACTTCGTCCTTTGAGAAAGATATTATACTTCTTAAAACAACTCGTAAATATGTGAACACGATGACATACGGAGAGACGACCGCTGTTACACGGTGACTATTTCGGTTTGAAACAATAAAGATGTTCACTTAACGATGTCATGTACATTATCGCCTACGAATATAAACCGAAATAAGCACATGCGATGTTAATAATTCATTTTACATTAAAACAGAGATTTAATAATTCCTCTTGATTAAAACTGAGATAAACATCTAATCATAGCATCGTAAATAAAATCAAAATCGCCTCTTAACTGATAAACAAATGAATCTAGATATCTAAAAATAGATTGTTTTGATTTCAAACATCCTTACCTCGCCCCGCTTCTCAGAAAAAAACGTCATCAGCCGTCTATTCCCGCCAAGGCATGGCACTGAAAGTGTTGCTGTATGTCACGTAGCTCCCCAGCACAATCCTTAAATTGAACCGCTACGTATCACGAAAGTAGATATAAGTATTTTCTCAGACAGATGGCACAAAAGAAACTCAATTTTGTTTATGTGTCGGTGGCACTATGACCGATTTCGCTGGAAGGGAAAAGACACGACACTGAGGGAGATGTTAGTTTTTTTAATGTTAGGCATCACCTGTGTTCATCAATGTGCTTATTTATGTATTTTTCGATTTTCTAAGTAGTTTTCAAACCTGTTCATGAAAATTATTTTCTTTGTGAGCTCATGTTGCTGTTCAGTGCATGCTGCAAGCTATATTGTTTAGTGCATAATCTTAATGCTCAGTGCCCTGGTTTGGTGATCTCCTGGCAGCTTACAGTGGAATGAAATGATAAGAGTAGAACTTGTTTTTCCAATCTGAAAATTTTGGCAAAAAAATCGTGAATGGTGTATTATTCTTGGGTTTGGTGCCAACTGAACTTTAGTCCTAGTAGCCACTGGGTTTGCTCCTTGGAAAAATCCACGAGTGATTTCCACTCAAAACGATGTCAGTATTCATCTTCCATAAAACCTTCTACTCCTTTCGTGAAAATCGTACCTCCCTATGACTACTGCTCTGCCATTAATGGACCAGAGTAAAATAGAGCATTTTTCTTATTCCTTTAATATCAAACTCTTCTGGTGGTCTTTAATTAAGCATACACCATTTATGAAATCATGTTTATAATAACCTTCTATTTTCTCTGTAATCCTTAGAGTTCTGTTACATTGAACTCTTCATGTAATTGAATATACATCTAGTGGAAACTTAACTAAACTAATAATCGCAGTGCACATAATTAGAAGTCAGTGGCTACATATGTTAAGACTTTGCAACCACTTACCTTGCTCATTAAAAGACATTGCAGGTATCAATATTTTCAAATAACAGTTATTCATAATGAAATATTATTTATTTAAGTGCCAAAGAATATGTTGAACAGTATTGAATGTCTTGTCTCGCTGATCAACTTTGTGGAATGCATAAATGAGTAACTTTATTATAGCTTTTGAATGTATACACTCCGTGGGGATTAATAAGTGAAATTCTATGGAATATTTGGTTTTTCATAATAAATCATGTAGTATTATCCGTCTGAATTTCTAACAAAGAAATTGTGCTCATATTGCACAATAAAGCCTCGGTAATACCCTGATGGCTGAATTGACTGGTGAGAGAGTACTTCAGCAAATTCTATCGAATGGGGAATTTGCCAAATCATGGGGCAGGGGACTCTGTGTGCAGCGTTTAGTTCTCCATTAAAACTTACATGTTGAGTCAAGCCAAGGGTCCTCGGAGACTGAGTGCAGACCATGCGGTCAGTAGTTGAACACAGTACCCACTGGGCAACCAGGACCCCATTCATGGTATATTAATTTTAATTTCATATTTGATTTCATTCGAATCTCAAAATAAGCAACAGGCCAGACATGATATGTGCGCCTAAGGTAGAAAAAAATTCTGCAAATGGAAGTAAAAGGGAAACATGGAATATTTGTGCAAACTTAATAGTTTCATTCATGGAACAGTTAACTACTTTCAAACGGAAATGTTGACTGTAAAATATGAAAAAAAACAAACCACAGTTTCTTCACTCTTGCTCCCCTGTCTAATTCCTAATGTAATCTGAGAGTAAGCAGCCACACCTTGGTGTTGCATGGGTAGTCATCACTATGAAATTAGTTCAGTAAAATATACCACAATGCAGCCTTTACTTTTTGAAAGTAATACCCGAGTGGTATCTTTTACTGAGCTATTTTTGTCTACTCAATAATTAACTAACTTGCTGTGATGAGGTAATAAAGAAAATATAGAAATGAGAAGCAAAGTAACCAACAATACCTTCATTTATGAAGGAAAAAATAATAAGTCCTACTTTGAAGATTATAGGCTGATTTGCCAAAATGGCATCAACCTCTAAAACTTAGGACCATAACCATGAGTCACTGACCTCGGTCAAAGAACTGTAGGGTAGCATCCCAATAATAAAAAAATCAAACACTTAAAACATATGTGTAAAAAATATTTTTATTATAAAATGGTGTCATAAAAAACAATAAAATCTGAAGTATTAAAAATTCAACTGATAAATGTGATTTATGTTTTCCACGCATCATGCACTCAATAAATACAGCTGCATTCACTAGATTCATAAATTGTATAAAAATTAAATAAAATCATCAAAAAAAATAAAAGAAGTGTAGTACTCAAATATAACCTCTGACCATCAACCAATGTAATTAGAATCAATCATTTACCATGCACTCAAATGAATACAGCTGCATTCATTTAACGCATATACTGTATCAACATTAAATAAAAGTTGTAAACAAAATAAAACGAGCATTCAAAGTTCATCAGTGAATTCTAACCAATGTGATTTGTATCATTCATGAGCATTGCACTTAACATAGTATAACTGCAGCTGCAGTCATTACATCCATATATGGCATAACAAATTGAACAATTTAAAAAATGATGTAATTTCTGGCATTCATCGTTCCATATACATTCTTGATACATCAGAATTCCCAAGTTTCCATCCACTTGAGGCCATACATTGTGCTATTTGGATCTTGAGACATTGGCCCCTCCATGCCATAAGCAAGGGGTGAAAATTTGTAGAAACTGAAAATGAGAGATGGTCAAATATATTTACAATGTAAGACATGCACACTGCACAGCATTCATACATACATACACTTTTTTATTTTCAGGAATAAACTAAACCAAAGAAATAGGAGTAATTAAATGACATTCATAGAAATTTGGGAATTGCTTACATAGGCATCTTCTGATGTCAAACTTGCTCCTACTATTCTATATCATTCAAAAAGTAGATTAAAGCAATGGAAATTAGGTGCTACGGATAAATGGATAGGCAAGAAGTGCTACAAAGCGTAGGTGATGAGAGAATCCTATGCGGCAGGCACAAGAACGAGGGAAACTAATTGAAGATATCCTAAAGCATAAGTTTACTGAAGGAGACACAGATGGGAGGAATTACTGAAGGGTAATGATGTATAATGAAAAACAGGTGATGGAAGACGTTAACACAATGAACTAAAAATAAATGAAAATATTATTGATTTACTCATCCTGAAGGAAACATGATTAAGCTGAACTATTGATTTAAGCAGTGTATGGAGTTGCACACTAGGGCCATACTAATATGACGTAATGCTTTAAATGAATATATATATATATATATATATATATATATATATATATATATATGTGTGTGTATATATATCGAGATATATATGTGTATATATATATATATGTATATATATATATGTATATATATGTATATGTATATATATATGTATATATATATATTAATATACTCATTTATATGGAAACATATATAAGGAAATGGGAGCGGAACACACATAAAGGACGAACACAGGAGAGGTGGGGAAGGCGGAATTTCAAATCCCCGTCTAGGAAATATTTTTGCATTCGTGATCTGCTGGATTGCACCCTTCCCCACCTCTCCTGTGTTCGTCCTTTATGTGTGTTCCTATCCCATTTCCTTATATATGTTTCTATATAAATGAGTATTTGTTCGCCGTTTGGCGGGATTTCGTGTTTAGTTCGGTAGTAAATAGTATAATGCACAGAAAGCTCCAATATACCAATAATCTGTTAATTTACCTTCTGAGGGGCATTTTACATGATATGAAATTATTTTCCAAAATATATGCCGGAAAAGAATTACACAATTCCTACTATGTGCTTATGCACAAAATACAATTGCATTCAACTGAATCTCAGTTGCTAGAGGGAGTAAAATAGGTTTGTAATTAATTGAATTATCCATATTGAGAAAATGACAAGAAAACTCACCTATAAACAATAACAGAATAAACAATTCCAATAAGCCAGTGGTAAATACCATGGGCTGCTTTTTCAGGAAGAATAGCTGAAATATTCTTCACCAAATAGTCCACAATCACACCTGAAATAAAAGATGACATATTCATTTATATCAGTTGGGAGACAGGCCAGCTCATATTTACCTGAGATGAGTACCAAAAAGTGAGAGCAAAGAATTCATCTTCAACAAGGCACTCCAACCTTATTCAGAGAAATGTTTTATTGTGTCTCAGTTTCAATTGGATTCATTTTTCTTCTAGAAATGGGTAAATTCTAGGGCAAGAGTTATCGGGAGTAGAAATACAAGTATGTATCATACTTGAATTTTGTTAAATCAACTTGATGTTAACTTAAAAATTAATTTTGATTTCACTTAACTGAAATTAAAATATATTAAAATGAAAATAATACATAAAAACTTCAAATGTAAATTATTTTGATATTAAAATATTTTATATTAGAAAAGTTTGCAGTTTATGAGTTAACTTTTATGGTTAAATTCCCCAAGATTGACTTTGCTATATATTTTTTGCAAATTGCTAGCTCAGTAAAACTGAGTAATATAATAAGATGACCAATTATATTTTAACTCAAAAGAATAATCTACAGTATAATGGATACATCCTATATCTACCATAATGGATATCAAGTCTTTCGGGAAATCTTAAAAAATATTTTATCAATAATATTTGTTACGCATATCATCATGTGTAGGTCGCGTTAGTCCAGGGGGTAGAGCATTGGACTGCTGACCGGAGGGGCCCGGGTTTTATTCCCGGGCAAGGTACTCTGGGCACCTCAACCCAAGCTATGTGATTTTTCGGGTACCAGATCTTCCTGGGAAACCATAACCGGCACAGGGAAAGGAACTGGCCACCCTACCGTGATGTGTGCATTTCACACGTCGTCAGGCTTAGTACTGGGTGAACTCTACCATCACCTACCAAACCGACCTTTGGGTTGATTACTCTGTTTATGGTTTTTTTATATATCATCATGTGGATTATCTTCTGCTTGCTGATGACCCAAAGATGTTCAAAACTATACAAATTTTGATTGTTGAACAATTCAGACTTATGAAATCTTACACAGGTTTTTAATTGCCTCGAACTACATGAGATAATAGTGCTGGGGTTGTAGTGTAAAATAAGGTGAGGGTAGATTGTGAGGTAAAAAAGGTACAAGGGTCTTCCATTAACTCCCAAGATATGGTACTTGTAGGATCAGAAAAGGTTTCCACCTCAACTATCACAAAGACTGATCTTAAAGATTCAGCCATATCCATCGCATAGTTTCATTTTCATAGATAATTGAAACAACAAAATTTTATTTATTTAGAAAAATTGGAAAAAATGAGTTTTGTGTAGTAATTAAACACTTCTCTTTAAAAGACTTTACATTAAAAGAGATCAAAGCCAAGTTAGATGAATTCATGGCACATGTAGTCTTTGTTTGCGACTATTGACATTTAAGTACATCTTTAAATGATGAATATCATTTGGCACGTCCAATGGTAGTCACTTCCTCCGTAATGATTGACCGAATCTACGTTGTGGTTTTGAGTGATCAAAGAACTGAAGTTCACGAAATGGTTGAGGCTACAGCTATATCACAAGGTAAGGCATTTTCCATTTTGTATGAAAAATTAGGTGTGAAAAAAATCTAGGCAAGATGAGAGCTACATTTGCTCTCAGAAGAGAATTAATGCAATCATGTACTTAATTCTGAGGCTGATTTGGTGCTTTCCCATTGCAATCCCAGAGAGTTTTTGCATTGACACATAACAGTGACCAAATCATCAGTATGTGCACTACTACACTCAAAAGACAAAGGACAGTGAAATCGACTGACAGGGCAAGGGCCACGGTTATTTGGATGCAGAATCCAGATTCGTAGGTAATCGATGTAGATGATTCTGCATCAATTACCTATGAAAATAACAAGCAATACATGGAAAGTATTATGAGGGGCAGTCAAATGAAAACTGAACACTCACTACAACAACCAGCCCATGCATCAACAAGGACATGGCCCAACAACTGCGTGTTGGGCGCAACTGCAAGTTCTCCTACCAGAGTGATGGGAGCAGCATCAACACGCAAAAAGCTAGCTTTTAGCAGACTGTTTGTTATTGGGGGTGTTTGGTTTTCATTTGACTGCCCCTTGAATGTGTCATTGTGGCACTGGTTGAGCAAAGAAGTCAAGAAAATCATTTGGTGTAAAAAAATTCTCTTGCATCAAGACAATGCACAGATACTGCACACCAGTGCAGGTTTTATGGCAAAAATTATGGAATTAAAGTTCAAATATTATAAAATCCACCACATTCATCAGATTTGACCTGCAATAACTTTTTTTATTTCCGAACTAGAAAAAAAGGCTTGGCAGAAAACGACTGACATTAAATGAGGAGACAATTTTCAACACCAATGCCCATTTCAAGGGCATTCCGAAATTCTAATTTTTGGATGGCTTACAAAAAGTTGGAGAAAAACTGGGTCAAAAGTGCATCAAGCTAAAAGGATTTTTATGTTTTAAAATAAAAAAATGACTCCCCAAAATAATTTGTTTTTGTATTTTTTCCTTAGGTCTTATTGAAACACCCAGGCATTTAAGAAGCATGCAAAGCAAAAGGGAAAGGATAGAGAAAGAGAGAGAATTCTAAACACTTTTTGATCTCAAGGCCATTTTTGCCATGCAAAGAATGCTTACAGGAATGACTTCACAATCAATTGTGGAAGTAAGAGAAAATATGGTACGAAGGGGACAAAGGGAGATGGAGAGAGTAAATCTGGGAGGATAATTGAAAGAGGGGGGATTTAACAAAATCTAGGTCTGATTTTAAACAACTGTTGGATCTGCAGATGAAAATGTATTTGTAGGGGTCACGGTGATCCTCACAGGGACTTCTTAAGAGATGCAATGTTTAGTCTGTCTTAGATATGGAGTAGTAGGTTTCCTTTAGATATTTGGTGAGGATGTTTTTCAGCCTATTACATTTGAAAAGTGTTAGATGCTCTTTGAATTAGATTATGAACTTCATTTTATCTGCCCTGTTTGTGCACAAGTGGCTGGCATTGAATTAGATATATAGTGGATTTCTGAAGGGTAGGAGGTAGGGGGGTGCTTTGACATGAAAGAGCAGGTTTTTTAAATTTGTATTTTATTGAGAAAGAATATAATGATTTATATAGTTTAAAAATAGGAGGAAGTAGGTTAGAGACATAAACAAGAAAAAGTTGAATACATTTTTTGGCAGAATTTGAAGAAAGAGTGGTCGTGAATTGGTTTTATGATTTATGTTTCTTGATTATTTGGTGAAATGAAGCCATGAAATAACCAAGGATGATGGCTATGATTTCCACGTTTTTGGAGCTCTTTGGAAAAGGCATGTTTATTAAGAAGGATCATGAGAAGACTGTTTATTAGAACATGGAAGTTGGAACTTTGGTTTACGTAGTGGAGGCACTTCAATTAATAATCTAAACAATGGGTTTGCTTAAAATAATCTAGCCATAAATAGTAATAAATGCTTCACTATTTTTTCTTCTATCGGAAGAAAATTCTTTTTCTCAACAGGGAAGTTATCAAAGATCTTGTGGTATGAGTAGACCCATCACTGAATTTCAAAACACATTGAAACTATAACTAATGATACCATGACAATCAATGACATTACGGTCCAAAATACGAAATATTTTCAGAATTTTCAAATACTGAAATCATCTATTTCTCTGTTGTCAGGAGTAAAGTAGAATATTGTTCCAATTAATAGTTTCTCATCACAGAAATAACTCATACACTGTAGAGGAAATTCAATACAAGTTTTGAAGACAAATTTCTCATAAAATACATATTCTTTAAATTATTAAGCAATGATTAATTTAGAAGAATACTCAGCAGGCCTCACACACATAAAATAAAAAATGACATTGTTAACCCTATGGATCATAGAGAACTTTTAAATGGACCTTCTCACAATACTAAGAATCACCATTTCTTTCAAATGAACAACTGTAAAACATTATTTGTTTTACTCACCCTATTGACATAATGGTAAAATTATTAACCTTAATGCTGAGAAAATTAATATTTATATTTCTCTAGCCTTTAAAAAACTCATCATCCACAAATGTATAGTAAAGTTTACACTACATGACAGTTCCTTGCTTGTATATATTTAGAGGAAACTACTTTATATGCTTATGATATGCTCCACTATGAATGCTATTGAAATTTTAATTTTGAATATGTATTCTCTTGAAATTCATTTTATTCTCCTAACTTGAAAATTTATGATATTTCACCATTGGATTTCATCCATGTATGAAGTTAAATAAAAATGTCAAACAAATTCAGTGTTCCCTGTAATAGGGTTTGTTAAAACGTGTTTTCTGAGGAATTAAACAAGTAAAAGTCTCTCACCAGAAAGCAGTGAGTTAAAGATGAGGGCAGGAAAGTAATGGTGAAAGTAGAGCACTCTGCCCATGGCCCAGAATGGCACGTAGTGTAGTGCCCAGCCAATGAACAGCCAACCGCAGGCATTCAGAACCCTATGCCTCTTCTCTGCGAAGAAAAAATAAAAATTAGACATAAAATGTTTCACTCCTCACTGTGAAATCCCATGACATTATAAGTTGGGTGTTCCAACTGTGAAAATGAGAATGGTGTCATTGGTGCATAAATGCAATGAAACCTCTACACACTCAGGAAATACTGAAAACCTTATCAAAACAGCCCCAAATGTGATGCAACCCTTTGGTTCTTATAGTATCAAAATATAAAATGCTGGTCAATTTCAACATAATTTGTGCTTATCAATGCAGAAATGATTTAAGAATTTATATTATTTTCTATCACAATAGATTCAGAGCGAGCCAAATCCGAAATATAATTACATGTAACACATAATATTTTCCTTTTTCCAATTCTTTATCATCCACTAGGCAACTGTTGAGCACTGGTTGTCATAATTTCTTTGTGATCTGTGAACTAGTGAGCAAAGGTGATTAATTATTTCCACTGCTATGGGTAAATAAAAGTGCAGCAGTTTATTGCAAATTATCTCTAGCATAAAACAAAATACAAGGCTTAGTGGCTGACAGAGGGCACAAAACCTATTAATTGTCAGCTACAATCAAATACTAGAATTTTGCTAGTTGCACTGGAAGGATTTTGTTTCTGGAATGATGCCCTGAGCACAAAAAAACTCTGAAGTGAAAAAAATTCCTACTTTAGTGTAATTTTCATTCAAATACTTTTTTGAATAAAATCTACCATATGTGTGTGCAAAGTTTCATGACAAAAATTAACTAAGGTCAATAAAACCCATTTTTTTTAAATGGATCAGCATCTCTTGAAGGACTCATTGCTTATTCATCACTCAAGCACTGACTGCTAGTTTATATACAAAATGTTTCGTTTAGGATAAAATTTCCATGAGTACCAACATTACTTTTTCATTTATTGTTCCTGAATTTGACTGAACTTAAATTTTGCCTTGTTTTTTAGCCCTTAATAAAAATATCGATGCACCAATAATTTGGATTTTGATTTGGAAATGATTCTTATTTAATATCACAGGAAACATGAGGCAGTACATAATAAACTAAGAGACCGACACAAATACTTTACCACAAGTAATGTTTTATTCAGCCATGGAACAGGAAGATTTTCATAAAAATTAAATATTTAAAAAAAAATATTTCTTTCTAACCATGTTTCCATTGGAAAAAGAATATTTTTTTTCCTTCAAAAAACATTTCATTTGTTTTTTTTCAGTTTCCTGTAAATACTACAAAAAAATAAAAATCAGGGATATACCAAAAATGTATAATATAATTAATGAAATTAGAATATTTTATTAAAATTATTGCAAACCATAGCATTTATGGATGGACAGTTTTAAACTTCTGATCAATTACACCCCTGTCCAGGTAGCTACTCTATGTCATGGTCGAGGAAAAATTTTGAAAATAATAATAATAAAGCCTTCCATCTATATCACCCATAGGTTCATCAATCAACCACTGGATGTTGTCATGCTAACTCTGAGAGACCATGTTGAGGATATCTGATACACGAATGGTGTATGAATAATTTTGCTTAGAATCTCCATCACTAATTGAAAATGATTCTATTAATGAAGTAGAAGATTCATTTTTCAAGATGACTCTTAAGACCTGAGAATGGTACTTAAGATATAATGTGGAAACAAATTTGTGATCGATTATGATTTTGAGCCAATATGCAGGGTTTCCAATTTTGTTTGATAAAAATCAGCCTCCATTCCGTTGCTGTGGTTCAGCCTGCTACATTTTTTACATCTATTTATTTCAATCTATTTATATTTTCATGCGTCCTGAAGGACCTTTCACATAATGATGTGCTGCTAACACTGCCTAAAATGGCTGTGTACTCTCATCATCACAAGAATCCACTGTACATTAAAATTACTGTGTTCAGGAAGACAAATATGAAAAAGAACTACAGACAAATTTCTTTTTCCAAGTATCATTTGCATCTTTGAGAAAATAAAGTACTTTTCTGTTTAAAACACTGCATGGAACCTCTTACCTTTCAGAAGTGGATTGTCTACATATCCACGTTGCTCTTTAACAGCACTATATAAAACTATAATGATGTACACAGCAAGGAAGACCAAGTTTCCCCACCATATCAATGGGTTGCCAAGCAAATAAATTCGATATGTATTTGCAGAGAAGAACTGCCCCTGAAGGATAAAAATTCAGTCATAACTTTTGTAGGGCACAGAAGGATTATTAACTTTAGTATCCATTATTTAATAACTAGGAATAACATGCAAAAATAATGACAATGAAAAATAGCTCAAATAAGTCAAGCTGTGAGGACAGTTGTTGTCCCAAGAGCACATTGCCTAAAGCAGAGCAAGAGAGAGAGAGAGAGGAACGGTGAATGGAAAAAATAAGTTAAGGTAAGTACGACATTAGAAGGTAAAATTTTTCAGAACATCACGTATGCCAAGGGTTTACTAATGCACTCTTTGTTTTCATAGCCCAAGCAAAGATTACCCAGGGTGCATAGGTGGGACCACTCTTGTTCAATTGAGCAGTTTATAATCTACAGGTTTGTGTTCCCAACTTTTAGCAGACATCTTCTGACATGATTTATTCTTTGTATGAGCTAATCTACTGTGTAATTATTTCCTTCTTGCTTCACCCACCACACACAATCTGCTTATCAAATTATTTAATTATGTACACTCCTTCCTACACCCTTTTACTTCCTAATTCATTTCTATGTGTCTGTATTACCCACAATTATTTTGCCATGAAACATTATCTTTGTTTGGTTTTTCATTTTCAAGTGGTACCACTTTATGCCTCTGTTCTAATCTGTAAGCATTCCCTTCAAATCTTGTACCTCTGCAAAACATTATGCTATTGGCAAAGCACAGAATGGGTACCATTTTTTTTACTATTTCTGGTCATCATAGACCTTTATATGATATGGGATTTTCAATGTTCCCCATTTAATACTGATTTTCAAAGGCAGTTTGGCCTATTTGAAATTTTCCTGTGGAATTGAATGGCAACTCTTTCAACTACATTTGTGAGCCAAATCATCAGAGATACAATGATGAAGTTCCTGGGAAAAACAAACCCCTTTATTAGGTATATAAAATTCTATAAGAACATACAGTAAACTCTCCACACCTGGGTAATCCATTTCATGGATTACCTGTGCTACTCGCTAGCCAGCACCTTGGAATTTTAATAAAATTAAAATTCAGCTTCAGAACATGGAAACAAGGCAAGCTGAAAGGCATTTTGGCCCAGTGATGTAAATTTCTGGGATTCTGAAAATGAATAAATGTTGATACTAGTGCAGCTGCTAATGTTTTAATGCCACAATTCAATTTTCTTCATATTAAGTGTTAGCATAAAAATACTTCCATCTTTTCTATCTGATCCAAGTATGTCTCGTAAATTCTAATTTGAAAAATCACAACGCATCTTATGGGCTGGGAAATACAGTACTCAAATTACAACAGTTCATAAACTGATTTCTTTGCTAGGGGAATTGGGCCTCAGATATTTTCAATCAAGATGCCTAATCAGAAAAAATCTTTGAATGGATGATTTGAACCCAAATTATACTTGTTCTTATCGAGGTAGGGCCATTATTGATGAAATAAAAAGACATCTCCATAAAAGATTTATCTCTGAAATCAGAAAATTTCCTGAGTAGATCATTTTACTCTCTTCTATGTTTAATATTTGTACCCTCTTTCTGGATAGCTCACCCTGTAGTTGATGGGCCACTGCCATGGCCGAGATGTGACTTCTCCCTCCTTTGGTTTCAAACCAGCATTTCCCTGGAACATCACCGCGTGTGATTCAAGAAATTTCTGGAAAAAGTTTGGTGCATAAACCTGGAAGCTCACATTTGGCACTGCAAGGAGCAATAAATTCATTTGTTCAATCAAGTATATCATAATCATATTCAAGAATTCCATAAAATTGTAAGGAGGTGTTAAATGACTATGCTAAATATTGTAATAAAATGGTATAATGGATGGCAGAGAAATCAGAGGTGTGGAAACATCACCAAAAAGAAGATGGAGTATGTTGCAGGGGCAAGGATGAAAGTTCTCCGCCGGACAGTGAAAGATTTATTTTTAGGTCAAAAATTGACTTATTTTTTCCCACATAGCCCCTTTCAGCTCAATCCACTGTCTGAAATTTTTCCATAGAGTAGATTCCACCATGGAATATGCATCGACAGCTCTCTATTATGTCTTCATTGGACAATACAAGTTTTCCAGCCACAAACTTTTTAGATGCAGAAATACCATCATCCATGTAGCGTTTCAAGTCTACAACCATTTGTCATCTGGCATAAAAAATTCCTCTTCTAGGTAATTAATAAAAAAGAAAATATAACATTTCCTGTCAGGGAAGGGCAACTTTTATGTACAGGACTTACTGGAAGTCTTTTGGACTTTGAAATATGTTATATACATTTTATGTTAACATGTTAAAATGTAATCTTGTATTACATCTTGTTTTCACATGACCTATCTTACATTTTATTTTTTTGAAAATATTTGGATCAATAAATATTATCATTATTAATGGAAAGATAAAAGGTGTTAAATCTGGTCAATAGGGTGGATTTTCCAACAATTTACACTTCAAGTCCCAATTCTAACTAATTCAGTCTTCTTCTGTGTTGCTAATATGGCTTTTGCTTTACAAGGATTTTGTGAGATGATGACCACAGAAGCCTTGCCTCTCCCACTACTGGGTATGACACACAGTCGATTGGGCTGAGTCCCATAGTTGCCAGGACTCATTTTCATTGTGATGTCTATCATTATAGTCTTGGCATAAATAACTGAGGTGGTTTCCTGTTGCCTTCCTCAATAGTGTTTTTAATGTGACACCATCATTCAATGGCCACCCCACTGAGGACAGAAGCTTTTGCAGCAGCCTCACAGATGAGAAGACGAAGTGCAGAATACCATTCATCAGGCCCCTATTATACACCCGAGCTGGCATGGGTGACCGTACCATGAGGAAATATCACTGCTCTCACCAGCACAGTTCCAGGGGTCACCAGAGCACACAAGCCCTTCCACCACATCAAGGTTTTATTCCATATAAATATTTATCAACAATCAAATTAAGATTAAATGGATGATTAGTCACAGACCAAAATCAGCTTAATTTTTGTCTTTATGTTTGTTTTAACTTCATTTTCTAATAGGGTAGTTATGGATATAAATGAAAAGTGAATTGAATTATTGGGATGTGCTCCAATACATCAGTGTACATATTCGACACAATCAATGGAGGGAAAAGCTTTATTAAGAGAAAACAGAGTATTTAATATTAAGTCCATTGAAACTAGGTCATTTTCATCAGGGACATACAACAGCTATGTTGATCACATGGCTGAGGTTAACTTTTTATTGCTAATCATTACATTTCTATTTGTTTCTCATTTACAATTATTGTCGAAAGATCCAAATAAGGTATTAAAATATCTTTAGTACCTTAATCTGTTTGAGGAACCCTTGACAGTCTTCCAAAGATAAATGTGATGATATAAGTGGAACATTTTAAGGAAGCTAATTCTTATGAATATTTGCAGAAGCAAATGGTTGTACTTACATTTCGGATAATAGTTGTCTTCTATATTCCATAATGCAGTATCATCACGGAGATTAAGGTTACAAGACACTTCAGCTTGCTCATAGGCCCTGAAAGTTGAAATGGTTACATTAAAAAACCATAAGTGAACTCAAAAATTCAGCACTTCTATCAAAAGTTTTCAATTTTCAGCATTGTTGCTCATATTTTAACAGCTGAGAATCTCCAGAATATGCAAAAAATAGGAGCCTAGGTAATAACAGCATTAATTAAAAATAGTTCAGTCAATATAATGTTTATAATATAACATACAGCCACAAATTGCAGTCAATCAGAAGACATCTAAGGCATTTCTAAATAGCGGCAACTATGCCTTTACATGAATGATAGAAACTGATTATCAGAACGGACTTCTTTTTCAGTTAATAGTGCACAGCTCATGAAATTCCATAAAACAGTAATTGCTGCTTATGGTAATATCAATTCAAATGTTGTGGAAAATGATATCACATAAGTTTACACAAGAGTCCATAATGTAGCACTGGATTAACAGAGAGACAAAATATTTCTCTATCCTTGAACCTCAATTGTAAAGAAGAAATGTTGCAGATAAATAGACCTGGCTTATGATTGATAGTTATTATAAATAATGGGTTAAAATAACTCTGCATCCAGTTCCATTTTAATCTTTTTATTTTGCAACCCAGTTCAACGAAGCATAATAAGATACCAAAGTTATTTTTGTCCGATACTTCTCAGAATGTTTCTATGAATAATTTCTGCTTCATGAAAGTATGCTGCTTACGGTGTATGCAACTTTTATAAAGTTACATATTTTATGGACATAAATATATATTTTACAAATAAATAAATGTCCTGATCCAGTGTCTAAGGAGATGAAAAAGGGAGATGCCATTTGGATATGCCCCCGCAAAGACTACATTTTTCAAATGGCCATTTTACACGGTCTATTATTGAATTAATTACATGTCAAAAACTAAAAAATAATTGGCTCCCTTGAAAATATACCTTTCACTGACAATAGTAGCAGTAGAGATGTATTTTTTAGATGTACCAACTACTGAGGTCATTCAGCACCTCTCAAACCCAACACTTTTATATGAAAGGTGTGAAACTGGAAGTGATTAAATGCATTATCAATACCAGAGGTGATTTATGTATGGTATTATTTGTATGCTACAGGAGGAATTAGAGACCAATGTAACATTAAAAAGGTAATTATTCAGCTAAATTCATCTGGGTTACTGCCTAGCAAGGAAACTAGTTCTCCCTCAATATTAGCTCAATGTAAGCCACCCAATATTTCTAGAATTCCACCATTAGATGTCTGATGATCATAGGGATATCACAATCTACACAGAGGTCATCTTCTATTTGGTGAAGGGGTAAGAGAGAGTCAGAGCAAAGTGTCCTAGTTTCAATTTCTATACTAAAAAATACACTGACAATTGTGGAATAAAGGACATTATGACTGCCCTATTTAAATAAGCATGTGCACAGTTTTGTCTGAGATGATTATTAAATGAAAATCTCATGTAGAAAATAATTTTGTACTTGGAAGCTATTTTGATGTAATTTAGTTTGCCTCTAGGAATACTTGTGATTTTCCATTGACAGCGAGGGTAAGTAGTTGACCATTAAAAGATCCTATGCAAATAGCTTTGCAGGAATAACTGATCGAAGCACTTTTCCACTTGAAAAGTGCTTCGATCAGTTATGCAATATGTTCGACTTCCACCACATCACGCCTGAAGCTACTCAGGCGTGATGTGCTGGAAGGCAGGATAGATATAGTTACCATTTGGGCAGCTGTTTTCCACTAGAAGTTAAGGCACAGTGCTGAAGATAATGGACCAGTTTCAATTTGCTGGAGACTGTTTGAATCACATCATTTTCCTTCCCTCCAACAATAATCACTTTCCAGACATCATTAGCATCACCTGTTCCATTCTGGTGCAAACAAAATTTAATCATTACTCTATGAACTTGCTGGGAAAAACAAAATTGTTTCAATTTTTATCCAACAGTTTTATAACTTAATATCAAGGAAGTGAGAGATGAAAATGGAAGAAAAGTAATGGAAAACGAAATAGCTGAGATTGTTAACTTGGTCAATCTGAAATTTAATATAAATCAAGTTTACGGTCTTGGCTATTTCATTTTCCATTGCTTCATGACCATAGGTACGTTCATTTTAAGTTAACAGGGATTGAAGTAGTTGATGACCACAACAAATGAGAAATCTTGCATACAGATACACACCTTTCAGGACAGGTCACTACATAGGTATGAAGAATCATAAGGCAGTAACTGATCACAGTTATTGAGATGAATGTTTATTTGGTAGATATGGGTAGAACTCACATCATACTAAGCTTAATTGCATGTGAGATTTGCACATCAAGGTTAAAGGGTGGACCAGTTTCTTAATCCCTGTGCCACATATTGTTCCCGAGGAAGATCACATACCAGAAAAAATAACTTGAAGCTCAGGGTGCCCAGACACGTGCCCGGGAATCAAACCCAGTTCCTCCACACAGTAGCCCAGCACTTCTCACACTGACAGATCAAAATTTTGATGCTTCTAATTTTAAAGTATATTTGCCAACAAACATAAAAGCCTCGACAGAAATGAAAACATTGCCAATAAATTTTGACTTAGCAGAGTATTCCACAAGGATGAATAAATATAATCAGTCTATTCAGCTCTATTGGCTGGGAAATAATATTTAATTAAAAATTAATTGGCTATTGACTTTATTCCGATTATACATGGTTTTATCAGCATTTTAAAGTGAAATGATCGACCAATTATTTAGAGGAATTGTATGCTCAGTAAGAGAACAGAAAGGTAATGCACACTGCAAGTTCCACTCAACAAAAAGTTTCACCAGGGCAGTGATTTGCTTTCCGGTATAATAACAATGGTATTGATTCATTCATAACATGGAGATAACCATGTGAATGGTGTCAGAGTAGTATAGTAATGTTATTACATTATAAAATAAGGAGGATGAGCCTGTGAGCCGCGGACAGTAGTACATTTAAAATGCAATAGTCCCAATATCTAGCTCAAAATATTCATTGATAAAATGCAAAGAATTAGAGCACAGCCATTTCTCAATTACATTTTGAAGCCTTAACCTGGTCAATAAGGAGGCACCACTTGGAAGTTTATTTAAAAATTTTATTTTTATTATTAAAGTTGTCCAGCTGATAGTAAGTCTTAGATAGCCTGCCCTGGTTAATGCCCTCAATGGCACTTGATTCTTAAGTCATGTGAGTGAACTGATGACCAGATTGTGTACAGAATAAGGTTATGTTAAATACACTTGAAGTAGCAAAACAAAAATACACCACAGAAATTTAAAAGATCCAATTCTTTACATATAGGTCAATTATGCTCATGGGGCTCAAAGTTGTCATAATCTTGAATGCTTTCTTCTGCAGTAAACATATTTGGGCAGCTCCAAGAGCAGCTCCAGGGTCTAAGATCATTAGATAGAATGCTCTGAATTAAAGTCAAAGTAAGCTACCCTCATGTAATCATGACTTACACTTGTTTCAAGTTTCATAAGCAAGTAAAAGGCCAGCAGTAATGTTTTTGCTGCCATGAAATACATTTGAATTCTATGTTATTTCCCCATCAATATATGAACATAATAGTTTTAGAGGGTCATTATTTTTGTTGATACTCTTAATACAGCAATAAATATGCCAAATTTTAATTTAATATAATAATAATTAATTTTTCCTTGATGTGGGTACATTTGCTAGTAGAACAGCAGGGCTCATGAGCTCTGACAGCATGCTCTTACCTCTCCATATCCAGTAACTTGCAGGTGCCTCTTTGAGAGAGGTGCAGGTTCTCTGTGTGAGTGGAGGTTTCTCTTTGTGGGAAGGTGTTCGAGGCGGATCAAGTGTCCACTGCGCACCAGTTCTACTTTCTCCTCGTCAGGGTGCTTGGCCTTCTGCCCCTCCTCTCCCTCCTCCGGGTCACTAACCCTCTTCACCAGCCAGCGGTTATTCTCATCCTTGTGTGAGTAGGTGGTCACTTGCTGCTGGCGAGCCCCAACGCCTTCAGGATAGAGGTGCCAGTGGGAGTGAAGATATCCCCCACCTGTTTGCTGGTTCTTGAGCGTCACAATCGCCCCATATGCAAGCTCTGGGAAGAAGGGAAAAAAGGATAAATGGAATTCAGCTTAGCTATCCACCCAAACATTGTAGGCTCAAGTCGTACCTTGAATGGAATAGGAGTGTTACATGAACTCTGGTCATTCTTACCCTGGTAACATGAAGATATAAGCAAAAAGATAGGGTCCAGCAGCAATAAATGATGGGCATACAGTTTTACACAGCTCAAACCACTTCAACCAAGTTGATTTTAACCAGAAATAACCCATTCATAATATTGCTTGACTGTTTAGATTAGTTTGGCTCAAATCAGTGCATGAGTAGAGAGGCTGAAATGTCTTCTTGAGAATTAAAACCACTTGGCATTAGATCTTAGGAGAAGTGACCAAGAGCTGAGGTCATTCGTGCCATTAGGATTAGGTGGGTATTATGGTATGGGTAAGCCGTTCAGGGTGTTGACAAAGGATGGAGGGAACCTGGCATTAGCATTAGTCTACTCTTAGCAATAGGCACCAGCAGTTTAATTTCCGATCTGATGCATGGCATACTAACTTAAAGTATTCTCCATAAAGCACCGCAAGCAAGAATTGAGATAGCTCATTAAAAATCCTGCCACCTCTGGGATCTGACCCTGTCTATTGTATGCCATGAATATTGGCTATACTTAAAGGAGTTTGTCTTTTAATTTCTATTTGATGCAAAGAGTGATCTCAGCTACTTTTTCCAATGTGCTGATGTATGTGGGCATGATGCTTGGTACAGTAAAAAAAAACCATAAACACAGTAATCAACCTGAAGGTTGGTTTGGTAGGTGATGGTAGAGTTCACCCAGTAATAAAAGCCCAATGGCAATGAAATTCACACATCAGGGTAGGGGGGCGAGTTCCTTTCCCTGTGCTGATTATGGTTTCCCAGGAAGATCTGGTACCTGAAAAATCATAAAAGTTTGAATGGAGCTGAGAGTGCCCAGGGAGACTTGCCCAGGAATCAAACCCAGGCCCTCCTGTCAGTAGTCAAGTGCTCTGCCTCCGGACTACTGTGACCCTTGCTTGTTGTAGTACATAAACTCAATACACCATGCTGTAGACTCAGTAAGTCATCAAATCCTTTGGATTGTCTAAAAGCACAGCTATTCAACAGGGTATTTTTCAATGCCTCAAGTATAGAGCATAATTATGTCAAAACTGTCCTTTTCACTTGGTAAGGTAATAAACCTATTTACTCATTTAATGTATTCAATGAGAGCAACACCCTGAGTATTGTATTCTAAAGTTGTCCCATGTCAAATTGTTCTTGCATGGTGATCACTATTGCATGAATATATGCCTAATGTCTAATAAAGTTGAATTCATTGGAATAATAATAATTTAAATTAGTAGTGACTATGGAGAATGACCCGCTACCCATCACTACCAAAGAAGATGTATGAGTAAACAGAGTTTAGAGAGAGATTTTAACAAGATTAACTCTTGTAGTAGTAGTATTTAGGGGAGGCGACCGACAGCTGAGGTCATTTGTGCCATAGGGGATGGATAGGAAAGGATGAAGGGTGGAGAGAAACCCGGCATTGGCATTAGCCTACTCTTGACAAAAATTGCCAAGGGGTCTACAGCTTAACGTCCCATCCAATGGACGGCGTACTCACTCAAAGTTCCCTCCACAAAGCACCTTAAGTAGAGATCGAGATACCTCTGAAAAATATTCAACACTGGCGGGATTTGAACCCGGGCCCTTTGGGTGGGAAGCCAGTAGATTAACTCTCATGAAAACTGCAAAAACTACCCAGGTATAGATATCAACAGTGATCACAACTTATAGTAACGCAATGATGGTGAAGTGCTAATTCAATTTAAAGAGGGAAAAACAAAATAGTACAGATGGGCAATAAAAATTTTGAGGCTAGTTTTCCAACGGATAGTGAAAACAGATTCAAAATACATAATGCAATGGTCAGTGAAGGAAATACGGTAAAACACAAAAAGTGAAATTCTATTAATTGAAAAGGAAATGTAAAACTGAAAATATCTACATCAAAAATACTTTCCTTGATGATAAATCCACATATAGAAACAACATCTGGAATTTTAGTTAAATAAATTAGTGAAATAGTAAGAAAGCATTACTTGCAATACAACTCCACTCACCTCGAGGCATACTGGCATTGTGAAGGGAGTTTCCTTCCAACTGAGATTGGAATGCTGAGCTGTAGAATCCATCTCCTGTTCCACTGAAGGGGGAAAAATGGGTGAAAACTTATTAGATATAAGATAAAATGAGCCCAGAAAAATAATCATTATAATTCAATTATGTACATGCCATTTCCAGGGCTTGTTTATTTTAAAAGATGCTCAACAAATGCTATCAGAATTTTGGCAATCTCTGGAATAAATTTACTTTTGAAAATATTCCTCCTAAGCAAAAAAATTAAAGTAAAAACAAGACATTTTAATGAGTGAGTGTGTCACCAAAAAATCGGCGGAGATGAAGAGTCTAACCTAGTAGAAGATTCAAGAAGAATTTATTCAATTACTTTTATGATGATGGAGGCCATGAGAGACTTGGGGCCATTTTCTCATGTCATACAACTAAGTTAACATGTCTTCTAAAAAGAATTGTGAATGTAAAATAAACTTTTTGACTTTGAATAGCTGCAATCCAGAGCAACAATATGAGTTGGACATAGTGTTACAATTACCACTATTATTATATAATTAGGACCTTGGTATCACTTGTTTATGAAGCATTTGAGGAGAAAAATGATCTCTATCAATTTACTACAATCTGATTCTGTCAATGGAACAGTGACCAAACTAACATTACAGGGAGAATAAAATCAATATCTCTGATAATACAATACTTGATACAAATCTATTCTTAACTCTTTATTATAAATATCTGTTCTAGGAAATTAAGAATTTTGATAAACTAAAATAATACTACCTCAAAAAGGAGAAAACTAAAATCCTGGTGGGTGTGTGTGTGTGTGGAATTGAGAAGCTGAAGGTAAATATCACAGTTCGAGGAGTGAAACTAGAACATGTGGAACCCTACATCTAACTGAGCAGCAGTATAACTTGGGATGGAATAGGCTCAACTGGCATCAAACAAAGAATAGCTTAAGCTAAGGCGGGGTTCATGCATGTGAGCTAACTTCTATGCTCAAATAACCTGTCGTTGCCATCATAGAAGCTGTTTGACAAACCTTTCATACAGAGTATGGCAGTTTACTCATCGGAGACTGCTAGATTAAAATGACAGCCAAAGTAAGGAACAAAGAAGTATATAGAGGGGCAGAAGAGGAAAAGACTATATGGAATACCCTATGGCAAAGAAGAATTAGATGAATTGGACACATGTTGCGGTACAATGGATTAGTTAGAAGCATAATAGAAGGAAACATTGAAGGGAAGATCCAGTAAATGAAGACCAAGAGACAAGCACATGGGAAACCAATTACTAAGAATTTAAAACAAAGAAAAGCTACCAGGGGGTGTGAGGGACTCAACACTGAATAGAAAAAAAATAATGGCAGAAGTAAACCAATTTTAGGATTGAAATATTAATGGTGGTAAACTGCAATAAATAATGAAATAAAAATTATTATTATTATTGAATGCATATTAACCCAAGATTCACTAGATCAACATACCTTTTATTCAGTACAGCAAGATGAATGTAGAAAAATATTGCATAAAAAATGGCTGGTAAAACGATGAGGCACAAGGCTCTGGCAGCAAAATGCTTCAAAGAATACGTCTGTAATGAAAAGTTGCAAAAACACACCTTCAATCTAGGGCAGAATGAAAGGGATTGCACAAATCTCTGAAAATAATATGTGCTATATCTACTGGAATATATAGAAAATAGAAATACTCGCAACAGCTTAGAGAGGCATTCCCAAAGAGTGCCTATTGAAGTGATTAAATACGATTATGTGAAAGGGATTATCCAACTGGTACCTACCACAATTTTAGAATTCTTTTAAGACCTAATGTTAGCTATGTCAAAAAGATGAGCCTGCATATGTAACAATCCCACAGTAGACATTAATGAAACTGTCAAAGACTTAGATAATAAAACATTAAAAGATCATAATTACTTGCAAATGTAAATACTCCACACTAGGAATTACTTTCATGATTCTTGAGATACTGGCGGTGTTAGAACCTTCTCTTACTGAATAAATTAAAATGACAGGTAAAATATGTGTCCTTATTTAATGATAATTGAAATCCTATAGCAATATCCTTGAAATACAGAAAATTTGATAGTTTGAGTCCTGCTGTGGATGACCAGGGGCATTGCCAGGAATTCAACCCTTGGAACCTAGGGTTCAGAGAGCTGAATTCGTCAGCTTAACTATCAGGGTAGTGCAAAATCATTGATTACATTTTTTTCAAGCAAACTGGATGTAAGGTTACTCAAAAAATAGGTAACGCATTCTTACGATAGGTTGAGAAATGTCTCCAAGAAGATCCCAGAGTCCAGCTGCAATGCGTATTCCAACTAGAAGTACAACAAAGAGTCCAACAAACTTAACACTGATGGACCCAGCCAGCATGGATCCAGTGAACACTAGCCAGAACCACCATATCCGTGAGAAAGGCCTGTAAGCAGAATGACAGAAATAACATTTTGAACCACTACAGAAGTATCAGGATCATTCCATGCCAACTCTCAACAGAAAAATAATGGATCCTAACCAACCAACTTGATTTGTGATGAAATTTGACATTTTGTAGCACTATAAAGCTAGAAAATCTTTTAAAATGATCAAAAATATTTATTTAATTCCTTATTCAAGTACAGGCACTTTTCAAACAAGATTTTGTTCATAATAATTAATACTACAATATATAATATTATGTAACATGTAGGAGCATGTAGCTCACTGAGGAGTAGAGTGAGTTAAAAGATCAAATAGAGCATTCACTACATCTGTATATAATAAGAGATATAAAATAAAATATCAGCAAAGTTGCCTGTACAAAGTTTAACAAAAGACAAAAGGAAACAAAAATACATATTTAAGTAGCACAACATGAATAGAGAAAATGAGTCAAGTAATACATAATCATTAAGGACTTTAGTTTAAGGCAATCCCAAAGGTACTTTTTAAATTTATTTACATTATACCTTATTAAATTTATACCTTTCATATCATAACACAAATCATTGTTTTTACAGCCTGGTCCCAGTACCGATAATTAGTTCCGTCAATGACCGTACAGATATGTTCTACACTTGTTATTGTGTTGTATCATGTTGTTATTGTGTGTTGTATGAGACCTGATTGGATACATTCAGTTAAGCTGTTTTGCCATTTGCACTCAACTATTGTCATTTAGAAATGTTGTACTTCATCATTAGTGACATCTTTATGTACAAAATCAATTTGTGTAAGTCAAGCAGTGCTACTGTTACTTATAAATTCAATGCCATGTCTTTTATTTGCATTAGTAATCAGAGTGAGCATTACAGAAAGCTTGGCGATCGAGGTTCCATTGCATAAATTTTCAAAGTGTAAACTAAACAAATTAGATTTATTCAATACGTTGTGAAAAAACAAATGCATAGAGAAATGGTTGAGAGAGAAAGGGAGGAATTATATAGGAAACAAACAGTAAAATAGTTAGGTAAAGAAAAACTTATACACCTGGTTCACTCAGAAACACAACCACTGATTTCCATTTTTGCATTAAGAATTGTACCCTCTATGCATGGAGTATACCACCCACCTTTACTAACAGGGTAATTCTTTCAAACAGTAACATTTCAGATTCTTGGACACGTATTATGCACACATGCACTAGTAAAACACTCCCCCGATTAGGAAATTCTCCAAAGGAAAATACCCAAGGTTGTGCAACCAGCACCAGGGTAAGGCTGGACTCTAAACCCATCAGACCTGTGATGAAACCATGTACAATATCTTCGACTATGGACCAACATTTGAAAAGAACAATAATTGATTTTCATTGGCCGATTAAGAAAATAAACCTCTTAGTGATTTTTGCATTATCAGCCCAGAAACCACATTATTTAACCTGAAAAGTTAATCATTTCAAAAACCAGACATGAATGTAGAAGCTTGAAACCCAATGACATGACCTAGGGTTTATTCGGTTGATGGTAAATAGTGCTGAAGTGGAATTTCAAGTCTTATTGCATATGCCCATGGTGAAATCACATAAAAACAGTTCCAAAGAAGTTCAAAACTGGGATGATAAGGTGATGAGTGCAGCTAACATCACCAGCCACTTTAATCTTTGAAGGATGTTTCCATTATATACATTTTAGCAATTATGAAATGGGGCATCTGGGGACATGATCACAATCATAAACCTCAATTATCAGAGCAGATGGTTACATACCAAAATAGATAGTGCCAATACTATTGAAAGTACATAATAAGTATACATATTTATACAGACATAAATATTTATATACATTTTATTTGAATGGCAAATCACTAGGGGTACTCTAAAATATATTCATCAACTGAGAGGTTGACAGCCAATAATATAGTTACTTTTGAAAAAAAAATATTCCATTGGGTCCCTGAAGAGGTACCACCTATTTCCTCATTTGATGACTTTAAAACCTCAGCCAGCTAGCTTACTGCGCCAGGAAGTAGAATGTTGGCTATTGACAGGAGTGTCCTGAGGTCAAATATGGATGTTGTTTTTCAACATCTTCAAGCAAACTCATAGTGGTATGACTTCGTGAATACCAGAACTTCATAGGAACTTGGGAGTAGCACAAGAAAATGAATGAGTGTCTTTAACCATATTCAGTCAATTTCTCATGCCTTAGGGCAAAGTTTTTGGTGAACCCTACCCTAGCTATCAAACTCAATCTTCTTCTCGATTACCATTGCAAAATTACTAATTATTTGAAATAGAAATTATGACATCAATGCTACATTCGCAAGCTATGAAGTGAGCCTTTTTCACAGCATGAATAGACAATTCCTCAATTTGGAAAATGTAGGAAATTATCTATTCTTAGACAGTAAAACTTGCACTTTTCAAATACTTCTCAGAAGAAATCATGGCAATTATATAAAATTTGATCAGACTGATGGATTAAAAATTATAAGATTGATATTTAGAGAATAAGAACTCGGCCACACATTTCCCATTAGAAAACAAATGACCCATGCAACCAAAACATTCGAAAGGCTAACATTCATGGATATATACGTACTCATAATCCAGAGGCTTATGCTCCAATGACGGATGATTACCGACAATTAATGCATAATAAATGCCCTTCTGTAGATGCAATCACAAAGCAGTCTGCATACTAATTTTTTTATGCCATATTGTAGTATTTCTATCAATTCCATTACTTCCTGTAATCACCGCTGATGCATGGTTCAATGCACTAATTGATGACTATACAATGTGAAACAAAAACTCACCTGTTACTGTAGGAGTGGAACTTAACCACACCCATAAGTGATCCTGTTATGAAGAAGAGTAAAATTGGATCCAGTAGTATGTACTGGTTGAGCGTCAAAAGGCCAACATCTGAAAAAAAAAGATATGCAACACATGAACAAATCGCAAGTAATATTCCTGAAATAAAATAACTTATTAATTTCTACATTGCCTCAGAATTAAAAGGGGCAATTAATATGCAATTTAACAGCATTAGTCATTCTAATTTTCCATGGTGCTGCAGCTACACCACAATTCCATTCACACAATTTTTACATAATTATTCCCTCAAGAAATTGTCAATATTCTCCAGAAATCCAAGAAATAATACCTGTACAAGTAGATTACTTAAGGTTTCCACACTATTTTGAAAAATAATTTCTGGCAAATTCAAAAACTCCCGGCACCACAGCAATATAATAAATTCATAAGAGAACCAAAAACTGATATGCAGCATGGTTTCAGGCCTATCATCTTTTTAATACTTTCAGCACCACAATGAACAAACACATTGCAAACAGATTTTTGGAGGTGATATCAACTGAACAAGCATCAGAATAGTTAGCAAAGTTATGGAAAAATGCAGGGTAGGCATAGGGCATATATTATTGGCTATTGGGAATAGCCCTGAAAGTTGAAATCCCGGATTAAAGAGAAATGCACAATGCCAAAATCTTAAAAAAGTAAAAGCAGAAGGTGTATGCATATATTTTTTGCCATTCATATGCAGATGCTACTTTTAATTTAATGAAAACATTTTTCACCATTGTCAAATGAGAAGTATATGTTGTTGAGAGTGGTTCTTTGAGCTTTGAACAATCAGCTGTTTCAGAGCATGACCAAGTTTTCCCCAGAGAACAGATTGATCGTTTACTTTGGTGGCAGTGGCATTCAGGCTGCTTGGTGGCCAATAGAAAAGGTATTGGCTTTTGTGGTTCCTACGGATATTTCCTATCTTTTTCTGCAATTAAAATCAAGTAAAGCCAAAATTTATAACTGAGAGCAAAACAGAAATTAAAATTTGGAAGGGTGCGGGCTCTCTCAGCAATGACGACTGATAATTGACTAGAAAAACCTCCATAATATCCACATAGAATTATATTGAAACAAAATTTTGATGAGTTGAATACTTTCAAAGAATTTTTAATCCTTGGGAATAATGGAAAAAGAAATGGTCGAATTGAATCTGTCCTCTGAAGAATATTTATTGCATGAAATGATTTCATCAAGAAAAGGTATATGGTGCTCAATAATATGCAAAGCCTGTGGAAGAAGAGATTCATAATTCAGTTAACATATTTTTTACTTTTTCCTTATTTTGAGGAAAAAGAAGTACTGTACTGTAGGTCATGTAAAGGTAGTCACTGAATGCCACAAATAATGAAAAATTAAATGCATTATCCGATCAGTGCTGCCAGAATAGAATCAATGCACGAGTTAAATAATACATACAAACTGACCCTGGAGATGAAAACATTAACCACTGGACAAAAGATATTCATAGCAAAAAGAAATGGCGGTTCAATCCTATTTTTCTTGTGGCTGATGCTCAAGTAGAAGTTATATATTTGAGGGCCATGGATTTTTCATTGCAATCAATGGTGAATGTGACATGTGATACCTTTATACTGCAGTCAAGAAAATTTTACAATCAACAAATGTTTGCTGTATGTGCAACACATTGGGGAAAGATTTTAAAATAAACAACTTGTTTGCTAGTCAAAGGACTAGATCGTGGTTTTGAATTTAATTATTTAGATTTCTTAGGATATATCCATAAAATTTCTCTGAAAAAATTGAAAATTTCTCTAATTGATGTATACATATATTGCTGTAAAGTCCAGCCGTCAGCTGCACTACAACAGCCGTCAAACCATTGTGGAGGCAGGATTCCTAAGTGGGTTACTTTAGGAAATAGCAAGATTTTTTAAGGTAACTTGTACAGGTGCATCATGAAGCTGGCTGGTAGTGACAATTCTCAACTGGAGTTCAGAAGAACTTAAGTCGAAAGAGAGACTAATGAATTTAAGACATAAAACTTGTGGAAGTAATCACCCATCATGCAGGATGCATGGCAGCTAAATTGAGAGAGAACCTTTGATGATATCACATACATCAGATACACCACTACATAATGCCAAGAAATTAAGGAATCTGTTGCTATTATGTAATTAAAGGATGTAAGGTGCACTAAGTGCGTAGTAGTCCTGAGTGTGCTGAAATATATAGAATTTACCATGCAAGGAAATAATCTATAGAACAAAAATCTGATATTTTTTGGGAAAATAACTCTCAACAAATTTTGATTCCTTTAAATGATGAGATATTCAATAGGAATGCACAGTTGATACAATCAAGAGATTGAAAAGCAACTTCATAGTCTAAAAAATGAATTTTTTCATTTGTAATGAAAGGCAATTAATAAGTTTTATTCCTACACATGAATTATATTTGTAATTTAAAATAATTTTCTTATGTCACATTTATCTTTGTCGATAAATCAAAAGTTATAATACAGACTACTAAAAAAATTAGAAAATTCAAACCTAGTGATAACCTAATTTTTCAGCGAAATTTTCAAATGAAATTTCTCATCACTTATTTTATTTCTTAAGTCAGGTAATCTAATAATATATTCTTTTGATTATTAATTTATAATCATTAAAGAAATCCATACATATGACTCCCAACATTCTTGACGTGACTCATTCAGTTGAATTACCAAATTGCATCATGTTTAAATAAAAGATTGAATAACACAGAAACTTAATAAGGAATTTAAATCTGGGTGAAAAAGAGGACAGAATAATTTCAAAAATTTTACATCAGAGAAAAACTTTTCCAGTATGAAAGGTCATTTTTTTCCCCTAATTGTACTCCCAACTTGCAATTTATGCTCTGAAACATCCTGTACATTGAATAAGTAAAAGAAAATAACATATCACTTTTAAAGTAATCTATTCATCCTTTGAAGATGATTCATGGGAGAAATCAAGCAATTCAAATGCATAAATTATCCTGGATTCCCTCATAGCTATGCAAGAGAGAAAAAGGACTTACCAAAAAGAATGAATGACGCTGAGAGGGTGGCTGCACTCAGAGAATGCGTCAGCTCCCAGACAGCAACAAACCCAAACGGAACGATGCAAGCACCCAGAAATGTGCAAAACTGTAAGAAATATGTAAAAGTGAATGGATTTCTCTGTACTTTTACCATTTCTTCATCAAAACAAGGCCAAATACTCAAGAGCATACTAACCACTCTCATGCCAACATAATTCACGCCATCATATTTGTCACCAGGTTTCTCAAAGGCGAACTTTCCATCATAGCCTGTCAAATATCCTGATAAACCAATCAGCATCTGTGGAGATGAAAGCATAAAGGTAAAGCAAAATGAAGACATCATGAAGATAAATTCATTCCTTTAGTAAATAGTATGTACATGAGAAAGAACTTCATGGGACTGAAATAAGGTATTTTATTTCAAGGGTGAGGTAACATTTGTTCTTTTCAAAAGTGCAATGCTATGTGGGAACCTGCTATTCCATCTAAAAGCGCTGTATATTTTATACTACAAGTTAGTTCATTCTTACAGGGTAGTTTTCGGTTCAAGATATGGACCAAAAATCATCGAAAAGAATATAAGGCAAACTATTAGAAAATATGCAAACTTGATAACATTTGGGTGAATTCTTCTCGGGTCTTCCACCGGGTCAATGGCTCCATAGCTGCCGACGTTTTGATTCCCGACTCGGTCATCGTCATCAGCCCTGATGATGATGACCGAGTCGGGAATCGAAACGTCGGCAGCTATGGAGCCATTGACCCGGTGGAAGACCCGAGAAGAATTCACCCAACTAATACGCCGGGAAAGCACCAGATCTTTCATTGATAACATTTGTTGGACTCAATCAAATAAATGAAGCATAGAGTTTAGCATCATAAGTTCCAATAGCCTATACATGAAGCAGCATCATTTAATTTCCAATCAAATTGTCAGTTGCATTAAATAATTTAAAATTTAAAAGTGAGCTTTGTTGGTCAACCCTTATTTCATGAGATCAGGTTATAAGAATATGATTCTTCTATAAAAATCAGTTTTTATACACTAAATACAAAGATAAATTAAATAATTATAAGTTACAGACAATCATTTAAGCATTTTAATAACAGATTTAAATAATTTCCTCACCTTTCCAAGTGGAGGATGAACATCAAAGAAAAATGTTCTATTTATATACCAGCTTCCCATTTTACCAAAGTGAGTTTCATCCCAACTGAAATAATGTAAAACAAAAGATTATGAAATTCATCTATGTCTTCAGTTCATAATACATATTAAAATTTGGAGAGAAGAGCATGAGCATTGCGTAATAGTACAATGAAGTATCTTAGAAGGAAGGTTAGAATCACAAGAACAGCATAGCACAAAAATAATATAAAAAAAACTCAATTATCTTATAGGAACCATTCAAGTATTGGAAGTTGTAATATTGATAATTTAGTCTCAAATCTTAATATTATGCTAGGAAAATTATACACCAAGAACTAAAATTAAGTAATTTACTTTGTGTATCAATTCATTTTTTTTCTAGCATAAACAAAATTCATAACTTTACCATATTCCATCATTTACAGTTTGTGTTACATGTTGATTCAAAACCATTTATAGGAGAATATATTTTCCAAACTTCTTAAAATCAAGCACTTCAACTATAATATTAACCAAAATTGTAACTTTAAAATGAGCTAATACACAATGAGAAAGCAACATAAAATTGCAAGATAAGAATTTTTTTTTTTTTTTTTAAGGTCTCACTTAGCACTCACATTGAAAACCTCTTTCAAAGCATTTTAGCTTAATGTGAGCATATCTCAAAATGTGACGTGGGAAACAAGTAACCAAATAAAGATAATTCTGCCAACTAGTTTTAATACCACAAACAAATGACATAAAATGGGACTAATTAAGAATTTAGTGAAATATTACATGAAAACATCTGCATTTTCAGAGAATGTTACCCTAAGAAAGATAGCAATGGACAACAAAGGAAGCTGAAAAATAAAAGATTGTAAGCACTGGAAAATGTGATGGGATAATACACTGATGAAGAAGGAATGGATGGATTGCAATTATTAACAAAAAGTGGCTGAAGAAAGAAGAAAAAATCTGAAGAGAAACATACTTATCATATACATTCTGAGATGCCTCATCACCTGAAGAAAACAAATGAAAAGGGTAGATGGAAGGAATCACTTCAGATGAAGATCCCAAGTGAGAATGCCAGAAGCACATTCACATATATCAAAGCACATTAACATGCGGAAATGAAGAGGTGAACCAATCAGAGAAATAAATGAAGAGCTCTGTCAAACCAATCCTAAGATTGAAGGGTGATGAATATAATTAAGTCTCATTACTTAACCATGGGTCCATTTTGTCAAGTATGGCACTTAGTCCACCTACTGAATGAACATTGAAATATGAAAGGAAAAGGTACGTATGGTACTTAGCTTTTCAGAACATAGTGGTAACTTTGATATAAAATGAGATCTAAAGCACAAGTAATCATAGTATACACAACATACTATGACTATAAAAAAATACAATCTGTCTATTTCAATCAATTTTTTAAAAGCATGTCACCATCGCTACATTTCTTAGTGCCATTTAACAGTACACAAACTGATGCCCCAAATTACAATAATCCTTCTTCATTTCTGACTACTTTTCACTTTCTTTTATTCCATCTAAAATTCATATTCTTTTCCTACCAAACACACTCATTTTTATCACAGTCTTCAAAATTCCAGCACCAACAAAGATACTGTTCATCCAATTCTCTCGGCTCTTTTGGATTGCTTCTAACAACCTACTCTCTTCTCCGACTGTGCCTAGTGCTTCTTTGTTTATTTGCCAACTATTTTATCTTCTCCACACCAACATCTAAAAGGTCTCCTTTCTATACCTATTAGTTTGCCTCAATGACAAGTCACATACAAAACTAAGCTCCATGCCCAAGTTCTCACTTATTGTTTCCAATTCACGCCTATCATCTTGCTTCAAACAATGTGTTTCCACGCCGTAGATAATCACACTTCACATCTAAGTTTCAACAAGCCCCTTAACATTCTTACTCAATGTGCCAGCCATCAAGTCCATCTGTCCTATGAAAGCTTCTTTGCCCAACGCAAGTCTTCTCCTTATGTCCCGACCAGTTTGACCATATTGCTTCAAATCACTTCCAAGATGCTTACTGTTCCACCTGCTCTATATATTATGCCCTCTAATTAGGAAATTTCACAGCCCACTTGTTAGGCCTGTACCAAGAGTCAATATCCATGGTCGCCTTCATCTTTGCTAGAGTGATTCGTGACCAGATAAGGCAACCTCAGGCTTAGATATGCTACATTTCAGAAAGTAATCGAGAACTGCATGGATGAACAATGGCAATTTCATACGGCATTTGGTGATTTGGGGAGTCGTGAAACAGGGCGAATAGAATAGAGTTGTGGAAGATTTAGAGAGAACATGGAGATAACTGAGTAACTATTGCTGCAAATGTAATGAATTAAGATAGTAAGGCAAGTGCAGAAGTGAATGGTTGGAAATAAAGCATGTCCAATGACAACAAGGAAGTTCGATTTTTGAGAATACATGAGTTAGGATAAGGTCATTGTAATGGCTGGAGATGTCAAAGTCAATGATACAGATTTGCTGACTGAAATCTGAAAAGATCTGCAGGGGGCCCTGGAGAGCTTCGACAAGGCAATCAAAATGAAAGTTTGATAAATTGGTTGAAAATAAAAGCATTAGAATTTATACGGAGAATGGGAAGAATGGCTGCCTAAAGAGAATGTAAATGGCAAAATACATGAACATGTGGACAATTTTAGATACCTTGTTGGAAAATTTGCTAAATCTGGTTGGACAGAAGATGAGATCAAAAGGAATGCACAAAATTGTTATTAGTGCTGGTCTACATACAAAATGTTTGACTAAGGCATTTAATATGACAATGCATACATACACTTCTCACATTATTGCTTGAAGGCAAACCTATGCATTTGCGCCAAAGAAAATGTGTGAATATGGAGTACCTAAGGAGTATTTGTAAATACAAGAGAATGAAAGTACTGTGCTGCACTGGTGTGGTCATGCTGAGGGAATTGATGAAAACTGAATCATAAAACAGATATACAAGGCAAGATAAATGGCATAAAAGGAAACAATTACATCAAGAATGAGTTTGGACACAGAAACTCTCAGCATGAGGAATATTAAGAGTCTCATGAACAGAATGGGATTTATAAAACAATGCACGAATGTGTTGGGCATGAAATAAGAGTATAAGGATAGGGCAGTTTAGAGGTGGTAAAAGAGCATACGTTTCCTGTCATTACCAAAAAGTAGATATTTCTTGACAGCGCCCACTTCAAGGGGCATGGCCATGGGAGGATACAGAAACTTGATTTGGGGAGACTCAGGGGACAGAACTATAGTGATGTAACTCACAGAATTTATTTCCACACTTGTATTCATAATTAATTGTGGTTAATATATTATTACTACTGTGGAAGGGTTAAATATTAAATAGGTTGTGCAGGCATGACATTACAGGGGAAATTTTGTTCCAGGTTCAGTAACTATCTGAGGAAAGAGATATTGCCCTGCTTCATAGATCAACCCCCGTGAAAGATATGCAGTTAATTATTAAGACAGGAGAAAATAATGTCAAGTAATACAGCAGGAAAGTATAATTAATCAAATTGAACCAAGTGGATGTAATTAATTTCAATGGAATTTCTTTTGTAGGTGTATAATGCTATCAAGATTCCAGATGCTAACAACACACATTGGACTTCTATTAATTCCACTCCACCTTGGATTGAATGTAATTCCTAATTACTGGATTTCCTCAATGTCCTTATCCTATACATCGGCTCCTCCCACTACTCTAAGTCTCAATTTCGATCAAAATTTCCATTCCCTAAAAGTAATTTCCTTTTCAAGCTAAATCATCTCATTTGATCTCAAAACTAGAAAATCCAAATATGCACCCCACAAACCTGAAGTATGATGGACTACTGGGATGAATTTAAATATGTATATAAACACAAATAATAAAATATTAAGTGAGTTTTAAATGGATCTATCCGATCTGTTCTGTCCTGAGCAATATGAGGCAATGGGGTAAGGTATGAGAATCACATGAATTTCAGTAACGAGGAATAATTAAATAAATATAAGAACTTATATTTTGCACATAAAATGGTCCATCATTTTCATGATTCACTATCATATGAATTTTAACTTTCTACATGCTCAATGCTGGGTTTTAATTGGCTTTAAGCCTAACTTTTCTTTGGACACTAAGATATTTAACCATAACTGGTGCATAAAGAGCATGCAGAACCAAATGTACATAACTGAAAATTTTGCTAACACACCACTGTAGGTACATTATTTCATAATTAACAGTGGTTTATTTTCTTCCGACAAATTTTTACTTTCACAAATACAAACTTTAGAATGGTGGCAATGCATGTAAAAAATACTTCTACAGATGCAATGAGATGGGCTACAACAAATTTTTGACTAAAAACTTCTTCCCATAATGATGAAACAAAGAAAAAAATGAGATTTTTAAAGACATTAGCATTGAAATTATTAAAGTAAATGCATTTTCCACCAATTATCTGATATAACTGACCATTATAAATAGGGTTTCAGAGTGGTATTAACCTTGGAATTCCTGTAAATTTTTGTTGTAAATATTTAACAAAAAAGGGAGGAATGGGTTTAGTACAGAACAAAACGGGATAATCACCTAGAGTTTTTTTAAGGCAAAGGCATTTGAGCTGATATCAAAATATTTAATTAAAAATGTTTAACAAGGTAAGAAAAATTAGACACGAGGACAACTTTGGAACTTAATCAATACTGAAAAAATAGGTGCAAAATCAATGAAGAGATGTCATGAAAATCAATTATGACTTTCATCAAAGGGTTTGAGTCACAGGAAATTGAATGAAAATATTGTTACACGGTTGTTTACCGCTGGGAAAAATAAAAACGTTGGGAGAAGAATTCTAGAAGGCTGGATGTTTCAATACGTAGATTTCAAAAAGAGCAATTGAGAAAACTATCATAATTAATAAACAGGCTTACTTTCGTAAAGGGTGAGACAATATGGGTGGAAAGTGAAATATGCACAATGGCAACAGAGGTCGGACGGAGTAGTAAGGTGATTGCATACTGAAAGAAGTAATGCAAAGAAAGTATGTTAGAAGTGAGCAGGTCATCTATGACAGTGATGATTACTCTTCATTTCATGCTTACTATGTGGTAAACACAAGAGTATAATTCTTCAAAAAAAGTAGTTATTCGGGAATAGTTCCAACTATTTTTCCCTATCTGCAAATGCAGATAGGATACATGTAATCACTTGGCTAGTGTTGAGTATTTAAACAAATATAGTTACACTTTAAAAAATTATGAATGCTTAAAACTTTTAATTTTCTCGTTTTTGGTCTTCCAAATCCTGCCTTCAAAATACTTGAACGTAATACTAAAAAATGACGCCTCTAATAGGTTCGATTCGCCAAAGAGCAGAATGTCAAATCATAGAAAGACATTCTGGAAACAACACGAAAGTGTTGTGCGGCGTCACATTAATATGCAAATGTAAATGACACAAATAGCTGGAAATTGCAGGATTGAATGGTGAAATATTATATTACTTCACAATAAATCAAATAAGTTGAACAGGCCATGAAAATGACTTCAAGTATACAATTCTTAAGAAGTATAATGCTTAATAGCCAAACTTTTTTAACAGATGCACCCAACAATAGTTCTGAAAGTACTGAATTAAATTATATCCACTCAAATGAAACTCATTCGAGGGAATGAGGCCTGTAATAAAACTAGTAACATCAGACTCATCTAGTGTAATATTCTAATTCATCTCATCAATCATTATAAATGCATTTGAGTTTCAAAGAGAAAATCACACTGAAAGGGAAGATCAAAATGTTCGACGCTACTCCAGGACCCGTATCCGCTAGTTTCTAAACCAATTAAAATATTCTGCATAAAACTTTTATTTATATTTTTACCATGAAAGAATAAATTTCCTAGGCGACTAGGAGACGCCATCCAATTTCGTCACAATCTTAGACACTAATTTATTTTATCCTTCCAACATACCATTTGACATTTATTTTTCTGCACCTTACTAACACAAGTAAATTAATGAATCGGCGATTGGCCTTACCAAACGTGATCTGGTTCGCTCACTTTATAAAACCTAATCCATGCAGTTAACATCAGTAATGCCATGAATACAAGCCACCAATCCCTGTGAAAACTGAAAGGGGTTGTTTTAATAAAAGAAATATAATTGTATAAAATGCATTTATCCTCCTGAGGCAATTATTCCTACTACCTAGACTCTTTCTCCCGTGTTTTAACATTTTTCTCAGCTGTAACATTCTTCGGCATTTTTGATAATCATAAAAAATTCCTCTTTCTACATTAAATCTTTTCACACGTATACAGGCAACAAGGTAATGCACGGGGCAACCCTGACATAATGCGATGTTGTCGTTCAAATTCCATTCCCCTGTACAACAATTACTTAAATTACTAAGGCTTAAGATCAAGAGTATCTTCACTCATAACTATCCAATTAATATCATTAAGTTAAACAACAGCCACTAATATGCATAAATCTCGAATTATAGTTAAACAACCGAGCCTTAAACTAAATGGCAACATTGATAACTGTATTCCCGTCTGCAACGTTCAGTTGACGCTTGTCGTTCTTCAGGTGTTTCGTTTAGATAAGTTTGAGAATTCAACGACAACGGCGCTGATATTAATTTCGATCTGAGGCACGCTGCGCCAATAGGCCAATAGAAATAAGAAGGGTACTTTTATTTTACGTGTGAGACCGTAGCCGACCTGGAATTTTGGCGTCCTAGGTCGTTATTACTGATCAAGTGTGAAATATATATACTTTTTCGAACTAGATTTTTATTTCGAAAGTGATTTGAGTTTTATCGGGGCGAGATGTCTGTCATGGGAAAGGTATTATCCTAGCGTCTTTCCGCAAGTCGGATACTCAATGACATTGATCGTGCCTGTCATGGGCACCACTAGTACTTAACATTAGAGATGCATATATTCAATGTGACATTTTTATCAATGATTGGATTGTTTTCAGCCGCTGCTATACTCGTATTGGCGAAGTACTTGCTCATGGAGAGTAAGGATAGGTAAGGAAAATTATGTTGCGTTGTGTATTTGGATGTCTTGAATTTTTTTCCGTCGGTAATACATGGTTTCATTTTGTTTCAATTTTAACTTCCCAGCCCTGAATTTGAAAGAAATTCCTTATGACATTAAGCCTGTCAGTTTAATAAAAGCCGGAGGAGAGCAGCACTCAAATGAATATCGTGATATTAATCCAATGGAGCAAGTGCCAGCATTGGTGATTGACGGTCACACACTGGTTGAATCTGTGAGACATTTTTAATTATTCGATTATTGTTAAAATTATAGTTAACAAAATCATCCATGTATATTTTTGAATTTAAACGTTATTTTTTGTCTTAGCTCAACATAATGCATTACCTTGAAGAAACTCGACCTCACAGGCCTTTAATGCCTCAAGACGTTCATAAACGAGCAAAGGTAACAGAACAATAATTCAAATTAGTGCATGTGTTTAACTTAAAAATTATAAGTTAACTGTACCGGAATAGTGGTGGTTCACAATGTTGAAGTTGCCGGTTCACAGACGTGCCCCAAAAATGATATTATAATTTTTTTGGGTATCTAGGTTCGTGAAATATGCGAGGTCATTGCCTCGGGTATCCAGCCTCTGCAGAATCTCATCGTACTTGTCTATGTGGGCGAGGAAAAGAAAAAGGAATGGGCTCAACATTGGATCAACCGAGGATTTAGAGGTATGACGAGGACTTAATGAAACGGGTGCAGATTTATTGAGTTTTGTTTAATGCATTGCTTATTTTTCAGCTGTTGAAAAGTTGCTTTCTTCATGTGCCGGAAAATATTGTGTTGGAGACGAGCTAACTTTGGCGGATTGCTGTCTTATCCCTCAAATATTCAATGCCAGGAGGTAATTAAAATTCATTGCATAGTGTGTAAACAGTATCTTTTTATATGTGTGTGCGTATCCCAGGGTTTACAACGTTATCTTATGGGGCAAATTACTCAATACTGTTTCAGATTCCATGTTGATCTTAGGCCCTTCCCCACAATTCTTCGCATCGACCGAGAACTGGAGAATCATCCAGCATTTCGTGCTGCGCACCCCTCAAGCCAGCCAGATTGCCCTCCAGAAGCTACCAAGTAAAGTGCTGTGTGCGGTTTGGTGGTTAGCGAATGGTGTGGGAATGAGCCGAAGGGGGGTCGGTGGGAGATTTATGGTTAACATGGGGGAAATGGAAGGAGTGCCAATTAGAAATCCGAAAAAAATATATATATTAAAAAAAAATAGGAGGCATAAGTCCGAAGATTTTTGGATAAGAATATGTAACTCTTGAAATCAAGAATATTGAGTGATAGCATTTAAGTGTTATTTTGGAGTATTACACAAAAGAGTGGAGGATATACAAAAGTACAAAAATTGATCTTTTATCCTACCTATATCTTTTTATTATTTTTAATACGTTTTTGGATTAGCTGTAAGTTAATCAACAAAGGACCATTTTTCAGTTATAAGTGCATTTGACTATATATATATATATGTGTTCACTGTTAGATTCTGAAATATTTTTACAAGGTATTTTGATTGCCTTTAACTAGGCATATTAGCAGTAAAAAATGATCCCAGAAGGTAAATTTTGTTCTTTTTATGTAATGTTTAGTATAAAGAGATTATTTTTACTGTGAGTAATTGTGACTCAACAGTAATTTTCCATCAGCTTGCTTCTGATGGAATCCAAACAGTATTTTGAATGATATACATTCATGATTATATACATAACCATTAATCTTTACAAAAAAATGTGACTTTTGTCATTTTCCTATGCATTTTTAAATTCTGAGGGAAAAATAATTAAGCAGCTCAAATCTTTCTCACTCTCTAACATTCATTTGTCAACTCGATTGTCTTCTGTGAAGCTATGAAAGAGACTGATTTGTAGCTCTCTTTTTTTTCAAATATTTACAAATCGTGTAAGCTTGTAAGCGTGATGACTGGAACTTTTGTTATATAAAAAAAAGGCTAGATTGAGAAATAGTATTGCAGAATTTAACAAGAAAAGTATGCTGTGTGCTTTTATATCTTTAACATATTTTATGAACTATATTAACTGCATCACACGGATCAATCTCTTTCCTCTTTGCTGTTTCGATAAGCTCTTTGTATTTTATTGACAAAAAGGTTTGTGCTGTATTCATAGGATTAGGATTTCCTAAGGCATTTAATATATGGGGAATTTTTCCTTGTGAACGAAACTACTTGCTTTTTATACTGGATTTACAATGTCCTTATTTGATGTTTTTATAAATATAGCATGTTAATTGTCAATAATTGTCTCTCCCATACTATAGGAGGATTTAAAAAAAAAAGTTTTGCACACTGATATGTGAATTTTGTAAATTTTTTTAAAAATGGCAATTGTGATATGTGAGGTGTACTGAGGCACAACTTGGCGCACACATTATTATCAAATTCAGGAAATTATTTTTACAAGTGTGAAAACTCCCTTATGGCATTACCCCATATATTTTTTTACCGTATGCCTAGCTCCTATTTAAATGGCACAATAGGGATTGGTTGGTCCTAGTGTGTTTGTGAGTGTATGCATGTCGTACCATGATGTTGTAAACTGCTCAACCTTTTTGAGGATGCTTAAAGACAATGATTGACCCTCCCACCCCATTAATACCAACAACTCCCATCTACCAAGCCCCCTCCCTGAACTCCTTCCCATTACCGTCTCCTCTGTTGCATTTTTGGCTGCACCGTTTTTATTGCAGCTTCAGCCCCCGCTACCTTTCACATTACCCTCTTCGGCAACACCCTCCATGTCCCCCCTAAAGGGCTATATTATCCCCATTTAATAATGTGTGTGGTTCTGTGCATTGTTGCATCTAGTGTTGCTTTTGAACTGACATATTATCCATGCTTTCCATAGATTTTAAAGAGAAAAAAATTGTCCACATTGAAGTAGCCTCTTCTTGCTTAACAAATAAAGTTTTGTGAGTCATCACAATGAAATAATTTAAAATGTGTTTTTTTTCCCCCAAATATCTGAAATCTTCAGCGGAGATTGTGGATTATTGTCATGTATTAATAACTCCACAAACCCTTCAATAAGTTGTCAGTTTTTATAAGTTTTATTTATCAGATGTAAATATCATGGATTTAGTAAAAACTGATAATTAAGGGACATACAGTAGTAATTCTGTAAGGTGGTGGAGCCTTAAAATAGCAACATTATTATTAATAATTATTGTTATTACAGCCATAAATATATAAATTGAGCACAACACTTCAAAAGAAAGTACTTCCATCAACAATGGTAGCACTTTTCAAAAGTTTTTATCACATTTCAGTAACACTTTTCACCTATCACAAACGGTTCTTTTTTTCACAGTCTGAAAGTTTCTTCCAGTGAACATGCTTAATCTCATTGCATTGAGATATGCTCCTGAGTGGGCATTTTTATGAACACCAATTGTGTAGAATCACTTGGGTAATTTCACTTTGAGGCAGAGCCAGAGGAGAACAATTTAGTCGTTGTCATAACCAAGGGCATAATTTTAGTCCTTGTGCCTTTAATGAATCTTAGCCAGGTACTAACTCAAAACCCTGTGAATCAGAAATTTCACAATTACAAGAAGTTCTTCCACTTGCCACAGATGAATAATTTGTTTCAAGTACTTTTTAAATTTTCCATGCATGTCAAATTAATTCATACTTTTTGAACTAGATGCAATGATTCATGATAAGGGTAGTTGTCTTTAGATGCTCCAAATGGCTCAAAAGTAATCAGAAAATCTGAATTGCAATGACGGTAGAGATTTAAATTATGACCTATCAGAGATAGGAAACAAGAGAGATGTCATCTATTTATGTGTCGGGTTAAGCTTCCCGAAGATAAGATGGCCCACCACCATGTTCGAGTGACAAGTGATTCGTAAAGCATACAAAGTTCTGATGGTTTGAAAGGATGATTGATTAAGATTTTATTGTTATCCTACCTGAATGTAAATGTGAGGGTTCCATTAAAGAGGCACACTAGCATGAAATGGATTTCATGAATGATGGTGAAATGAGCAAAGCGATTAACATCTGTTCCTTTGCAGCAGATCAGGCCAACTTGAGGGAAAGGAGAAGCAACTGGAAATATGCAACTATGAGAAGATGTATGGTACATTCCATTGTCATAACTGAAAAAAGCTTGATTCATGTCAGTGAGGTGCCCACCTTGACACCAAAGTTTATTTTTTTCATGGTAGATAAATAGATTAACAGTTCAAATCTATTGTGCTTACAAAAATCAATAATTATCAAGAAAGTACCTCTTGCTTTCCTTATCATATGCACACTTTCCTCACAGAAAAATACTCATATTAGGTCATAAACGTTTTTTCAAGTGGCAACAATGTTATATTTGAAAAGCATATACAAAGTAAAATTTTTTTAAACAATATATATATATATTTATATACAACAAAAGAAAAACATTTATTTAGTGTCCATTTAGTTAGGTCACAAGGTAAATTTCTCAGTTATAAGAAGAAATGTACAACAAAAGACTTCACAGTTTTGCCAAGAAATAAAATGATGTACACCATCATTAAAGTCAAGAAGATAACAACTAAGCAACATAGATGAATAAACTTTAGAGATGAACATTAAAAATACTTTTCAATTCATGGAATGAAGTACTGGCAATGCCATTTATAAACATGTCACAAATCAACAAAAAAGAATGTATTTCATAGATGAGTTAAGTTGTAAAAATATGTTGGCCATTTTTCAATCCAGCCATCAACAAAAACACTCATACTTGGACTCATGCACACGTCTTGAGAGGACTGACAAAGAAAGACTTGAATGCAGTATGCCATGAATTTATTGATAATGACTCACGGTAATATACACGCTGCTAATGACGTGTTATATTCAATGTTCCTCTACGAACTGCTTGGGAGAAGAAAGCCTTGCACTGCTTGTGTCCACCCCCTGCCATCAAGAATTCAATCCAAGTATCTTGAGAACATGATTCATGACTATATATAATAATATATATTATTTATGTATGGAATTTTAGCAATAATTAAATGAAAGTGGCTGTACAGACGGTATGATGGAGGAGCAGAGAGACGGATATCATCAGAGTGACAAAAATAGAAACACTAAGAATGATGAGGGTGGATTCGATGGACCTAAAACATGTGATGTAATTGCACCATAAGCTTAGTTTCTCTTTGTTCAATAATTTTGTGCATCATGCTGAAATATATTTCTATAACATTATATGCACAGTCAATAGCACTACCAATTACAAAGACTCAACAAGTTTTGCTTACAAGTGTACTCAGTAATAAAGATTGTTCATTGCTTGGTGAATAGTAAAAACTCAAAAACTGTTGTAAAAACTAAAGGAAGTACCATTCCTTCACCGATGAAATCTATCACTAAAATAGCATGAGTATTACACGCTGGTTAGGCCATATAAAAAAAGCAAGTGTCACTCTCAGGTCATTATCAACAGACATTTGATATGATGACGGGATGTGGGCTGAAAGTCAACAACAAGATGTTCAACATGCTAAGGATTAAACCTTTTGACTTGAGACCTATTTCAGAGTAGGCAGTATGCATGTACTTAACTATTTGGCAACAAAAGATTCACAAATGCAATGCACAAACCCTCTTGGAGTACACTAATCAACAACAATCTTGAGGTGGAGGAAATCGACTGACTTCCATGATATCAACAACAAATCACATTCAACATTTTAGTACAGCCGGTAACACCTCAATTTTAAATACAGTAATGATTAATTACCTATATATAGTGTATTACGTGAATATTAGTCAACATTTAACCCTCTCTCAACTTCTTTTTTTCATTTTTTCCTTAATGACATTTATGAGAATAAAATATTGATGGATATCCCTAGTTCATCACCACCATTATTATTCTCTTGAATACAATGAATGTAAAAGTGAGCCCATCACCTAAATAACACTTAGCCATCACATTATCACCCCTCGCTGAGAATTCACCTCTATAAAGAAATGCACAACCCATCCTCAGGCATGCAACAAAAAGCACAATCAAGTGCATTGGTAACTTCGTAAACAACAATGGTAAAAACCACTAGACAACAATATCACATCTCACCAATGAATATGTTATGAGGAACCCTACATCCAATGCTAAATGGACGCCATTTGCAAAGACAAAAAAGTAAGAGGAGGAAATAGCCATGCTTATTATGAAGCATTGGTCTAAACACAATGCACCCCTATCAAGTGCCCAATCAATAAATCATTTATTATAATGCCAATGAGAAGTGTGGAAAAAAACCTATTCCCAGAGAAAAACTCTTCAATATTGAATAACTTGAAAGACTAGCTCTCTGTTAGTACATATTTAAATATCATTTAGACTGCACCTCTTCAATTGCCTCCAAACACTTGAGACACGCCCAGTGTGAGACAAATGAAGACATATAATTAATTAACGCTAGAACTGTCTGCATTCCTAACAACAAATATATGATATATATCACAGAATGTGGATCAATGGATACAAGGCAACTAAATGTGAGGGCGTTCACACATTTACAAAAAGATTGATAAAAACTTACATTCACCCATGGAGAATATGGGTTGTAAATGTATATATATTTATATATATATATATATATTAATATATATCTCATCATGAGGGAGCAAATTTCATAGAATCACAATTGCCATTTAATTCCCAAAAGACACCACAGATGACTGGAACAACCTCACACCAATTGTTTCCAATGACAATGCAGTCTTCAGATATCAATTAACCAACCTATGACTGGTGTGTATTCTACGGACGAAGCAAACTCAAAGCAATGCATCCAACGCAGGGCCAACATGGTGAATTCAACTAGATTAAACTTTTTTTTGGGAAATTTACACAATGCATAACTCACAAAATAGAAGCTTTTCACCCTTAATCCCATGACCCTCCCCTCTTCACACGAGAGTCAAGGAGTGCTATACCGAAAATAATAATAAAAACTTGAACCAATTAAAACAAGTCTAACAAATTAAAGAGAGAGAGGTCTGAGGGTATTATTGGGGTGCAAGGGAAGGACGGGGAGTGACGGTTACCACAACATGTCTTAAATGCACGCACGGTAACTGTGCCCAAATCACCCTCTCTCCCTCTCTTTCCTTCATTCTCGCCCCGCTCCCGCTGAGGCCGACGCGAGGGGAGCGCCACGAGAAGGAAACTTGACACTCGCGAAATGGCCGCGCACACGATAAAATGACGCCGAACCCATCACACATGCACACACACGCGCGCGCGCTTCTATCCCCCATTTCCCACCCGCGCTCACTGCATGCCCACGAGGGCGTTGTGCCTCGCCCTCTTCGCCTCCTCCTCGCTGATCCTCTGCTCGATCAGGTACTGGGCGTTCCCAATTGCGTTTGTCGTGCCCGAGATGGACACGATGCGGTTCTTGGTGCCGGGCGCGAACGTGCCCTTCTTCGAGATCTGAATGTTGGCGCCGCTCAGGTGCTGGATCTCCACCAAGGAACGACCCCCGGGGCCCAGGATGGCTCCCACTATGTTCTCCCCCACCTCTAGCTCTAGTTTTTTCAGTTCGCCGCCACCCACCTTCATGTCCGCGGGCGTGGGGCTCTTGCAGAGGCCCACGGCCGCCGCCATGGACTGTCCCCCGGTGGCCAGCCCGAACGAGTTGTTGTTAGGGGGCAGCTGCTTCACGCCTGCCGCCCCGGGCGGCGAGCTTAGATCCGTGGGGCTCGGCTGGCGGCGAAAGGGGTCGAAGGCTGCGCCGGCGCCCTCCGGAGGGGCCCCGACGAACCTCTCTACAACGACGGACGACGGCCGCTGCTGCGGCTGCTGCGTCGGGGACGTGGTCACCGAGGCGGTGGTCCCGATGGGCCCGAAAAGACCCCCACTGCCCCCACCGCCGCCCCCGCCGTTGGGCGCCTGCGAGGGGGCCGCGTCCATTGGGGAAGCCCCGCCCCCGCCGCCGTAACCCGCACTCTGCACCGGCTGTAGATGGTGGTGCGGCGCGTGGTGCTGGCCTCCCGAGGGCACGCCGCTACCGAGGCCCAGGCCCATGCCGAGGATGCCGTACGTCGCGAGCGTGCTCATGGCCGCCGTGATCTCTGCCGTTGCCTGGTCCGAGTACCCGCCGTTCCTCAGCGTCACCTGATTCGAGTCGCGCACACACAAACACCACAACACAGCGATATTATAACCGAGGCTGTCTGGTTGATTTTTGAAGGAGTAAGAGTTGGAGGGAAACGCCCTGCCTTGCATCAAGCCACTTGTTGCACACTTTCGCCCAATCGGGGTTATGCTTTCCCTGTGCAATCTCGAGAGAGGAATCTAATACCCATATCATTTGTAAGTGATTTTCACAGAGGGGAAAGGCAGCAACTACCATGAGCAAACACGTGGCCAAAAAATGGGGCAATACATGAAAAAATTCTTGTGGATTGTGGTACCTTGTGGACCACTGGAAAAGCAGACCAGTGAAGCCTGGTGCTATTGGAGGTGGCTGTTGAAGATCAAAAGGCCAACTAAAGGAAAGTTGAGAAAGTATATGGAAAAAGGGAGAGGAAAAAACAGTAGAAAACACTCAAAAGGAAAAGATCCAGATGGGTTTGGCCACTCTAGTGACCACTGAATGGACTGGTCATTATCAAGTTAACTTTAGCTGGGCTATCAAAATTCTCAATTTACTTAATGCTCATATTACTTGCACTATTCAATATTATTAAATGTTTCTTATATGCTACCTCATAATACAGGAACATCTGCCCCTATGATCATTTCATGGCTTTAGGACAAATTTCTAGTAGCAATCTATTAAGTATTAACTGAAATGCTTTGATGACATTATTTTATGTCAATTTTTGCATGCATTTGCACTGATAGCATTATGTCATATTTACTTGGGCAAAGAAGCCACAAAGAACAATTTTGGAGTTGAAAAGTGATAACCAACAGTACAGATTCAACCAGACTGCCTAAATAAGCTTGGAAAGCCAAAAAAATTTAATAGTTCATTAATTACATATAGTACACTCTTCCATAATACCTTTATCAACTGCAAAAATACACATTATTTGGTATTTGAAGGATTTTGACCTTGCTCATTCAGTGAGTATACTATACTGGGACATATTGTTTGTGATTGTTGGGCTCTGAAATCATACAGTTGATTTACTAGGGACATCATCCTTAATTGATTTAATGTGAATAAAATTTAATTGCTAGTCAAATGTTAGTAAACATTCATGATCTGGATTCTCACATACCAAAGAATAAGTAGTAACTATCTACAGAGATTATCCTCAAAATGTATATTTGCAAACATACTCTGGCTAAGGTTCTTCCCTTTAATTATGCTTTGAAACTTACAGACAGGCTAACAGACATAACCCTCTACTTTGATAACCCTTACCATTTATTCAATTACTATCAATATTTTGGGGATTAGGATATTTACCTGAATAGCATATAATCTAAAGATATTTAAGTCACAGGTCCATCCAAGAAGGGAAATATAGGAAAAATTGAAGACTTAGCATCCATTTTCAAATAAAAGTGGTAGGATCTTGGGCACTTAGAACTGCAGGCCAATTTTGTCAAACAACTAAACTAATTCTACCAACCAGAGGTCTTTGGCAAAGTAGAAGGCCAGAGTATATATTTTATATACTATACATGGGAAAGCCCAGAAGTACCCGGCCTGACCTGGAAATGGCGGTAGTTGTTTAAAAAATATCACTATATTAGAAAGTACGCAATCTATAAAGCTTATGTTTCAAGTTTGAAGATGCTACATTGTTTAGTATTTGTTTGGCAGCCATCAATAGTTAACATTTTCAGTTAATTTGTGAAAATGGAGAACATTGGTCATTGTTATGCGATACAATACTTTTAATTTAAAGGCCTCAGCCCAACCAATATGCTGAACTGGATTCCATTCTGGGTGAGTCTGCTCCTTTGTTCATAACAGTAAAATATTGGGTAGCCGAGTTTAAATGAGGCCGTATGAGCTGTCAAGACGAGCATCGCATTGGTCGACCAAATGAATTTACGACTCCATAAACAGTGAAGAAAATCCATACACTGATACTGGAAGATCGTTGACTGAAAGTGCACGAGCTAGCAGACATAGTAGGCATGTCAAAAAGTGCAGTACATCATATATGAACTGAAAATTTGGACATGAGAAAGCAGTATACAAGATGGGTGGTACATCTGCTCACACTCAAGCAAAACCAGTGTCGTGAAGATGTTTCAACTGTGGATGAAACATGGGTCCATTACTTCACACCTGAGACAAAAGACCAATCAAAACAATGGATTCAAAAGGGAGAACCGCCTCCAAAGAAGGCAAAGACCGTTTCACCTGCAGGCAAGGTCATGGGGTCGGTTTTTTGGGATGCGCGTGGGATAATTTCCATTGACTATCTTGAAAAAGGAAAAACTATCAACAGCGAGTACTATTATGCAAACTTATTGCAACTTTTGAGCAAAGAAATCAAGCAAAAGCGGCCACATTTGGCTAAGAAGAAAGTGTTGTTTCATCAAGATAATGCACCAGCTCACAAATCCATTGTTGCAATGGCCAAAATTTATGAATTAAAGTTTAAATTGCTACCTCATGCACCATCTTCGCCATATTTAGCCCTCTTGGATTATTTTCTGTTCGCAAACTTGAAAAAATTGCTCGGTGGTCAAAGATTTTCCGTGAAGAAGTGATGTCGGAAGTTAATGGATATTTTGAGGAGCAATGCAGTTCTTATTAGAAAAAGGGTATTTAACTTATTGAACATCACTGGGAAAAGAGTATAGAGCTAGAACGAGATTATGTTGAAATATAAAACATTTTTTTCCAAAATTATTGTTTTCTATGTTGGGTCGAGTACTTCTGGGATTGCCATTATATACAGGATAACCCTTGTATATAGTACACACTGCTTGTACTAAAAATAATTTTTGTCAGTAGCTCTCGAACCATTTCTTTCCTGTGACAATCTCTCACATTCATTTCCATGCCTGATGATGATCCATTAGATGCATATTTCAAATAAAAGATAGATGATAGCTGGGTAAGATGTATTTCACCGTGAGATGAGATTATCAGATATGTTTTACCTGCTGATGTCGTATCATGGTGAAACCTACCTAATGGGAGTTGTACCTAATAAATTCTGTGGATAAGAACATTTTGCCTGACCCTGTAAGATTTATCCATTGGTAGATCAAAATGCCCATACAAGAGAATTGATTATTTCATTACACCTTTATTTACTGCAAAAATACACACCCTTTTGTATTTGAGAGTGAAACTTTACACCAAATTTATTCACATGTACTCATGCATAAAAGAGATCTCAATGATGTAATAATTATGAGGGTCAACCAGAAAGTAGTACCTGTTTGCACTATATGGAGTGCTTGTGACAAGAACAACCACTCAATTTCAAATACCTTCATTTGCTATTCTGCTCACTGCATATGAAGTTTCGTAGCACTGTCATTGTGTTTACTGTATCAGTGAGTGTTTATCAATGTTTAAGAAAATAGAAAATGCCATGACTTTTGATGGTAGGGCAGTGACCAGTTTACTCATCGCAAGAAATGTGCGACCATCATATATCCACCAACATATTAAGGGAGGTATATGGAGAAAATGTTATTGATGAGTCATCTGTCCATTACTATTGTTAAATTTCAACTTGGGGAGGGACAACGCCGATTATGATGATCGTTCAGGCTGCCCGTACTCCTCCAGGACAATGCCAGGCCTCATATGGCCTGGGAAAACACAACAGAGGGACACCAACACCTGGACTTTGCTCTTTTAGATTTTCACCTTTCTACATAAGGGTTTTTGGCAGGAATGAAATTTCAAAGAGATGAAGAACTGAAAAAGGGGCTACTACTTTTACCAATAGACTGGTGGCAGAGGCATATGAAGCTCGAATGCAAAAGCTCATTACCTGTTATGACAAATGTATTAATTTCCATGGTGATTACATAGAGAAGTAATTTAAGGTTTTCATTAACAAACGAAACGTTTTTCAAGAAAATATAAACATAAATATAATTCAAGAAAAGAAAATTAGTTATTTATTAATTCCGAAATGAGAACTACTTTCTGGGTGATCCTTGTATTTTGGACTATGAATAACACAGAATCTTCCTCTGCTGGAGTATTTTTTATAGAATGCCTATATTCTATTTTCTCATAGTAATGTGAATAATGGTAACTTAAATTATTGAGCATCCTTTCATAAGAACGACTGAAAATTGTAATGATTAGAATGAGGGACTCAGAAAATTAACCTGATGGTAACCATCACATTGACTTGCAAAGCTAACAAATATGGTAAAAATGGTGGACTTAGATGCACCCTTCATAAGTCACAACAAATCTTCAACATTCGGTATTGAATATAGACGTATTTATCGAATATTAAGGGTTAAACACAGGTTAGGTGTCTACCATTCAATATTTTTACTCAGAAGATAGACATATTACAATGCTTTCCCTTACATTCCGGAGTATTTTTTCTAAATTAATTGATTTAGTGTAAGGCCACAAAAATCAATGCATGTTTTCCATTTTGCCATGGAAAATTAGCTTCTATTATCAACTGCATTGATAATTAATGAATATATCAACTTTATTTCACATGGTATTTAATGAAGTACTGGGCATGGTGGGCGAAGAGAGGGGTTTGTCTGGAGAAATCCTTTGGTGGCAGGAAAAGTGGATGAAGGGTGTATTGACCGGCAGTGGGGTGTTGAAGACTGTGATTGAGGGGAGAATGTTAGGCAAACGAGGAAAGGGAAGGAACAGGATAGGGATGTTGGACGGGATGAAGGGAGGAAGAAAGTACCCAGAGATGAAGAGGGACCTGATGTAGAGAAGGATGCTTGAGTTTGAGTGTTGTTACGAGTCACAAAATATTTTTTTGGCAGCTTTGTCCATCCCAAAACCTACCTTAACCAGTAGATTACCTAATAATAATAATAATTAATGACATGATTTTTTCTCAATTTTAGACATGGCGAATATAGGAATGACTCTGTTTATGAATGAAAATCATGAGGTGACAATGGCTCCATGATTGAGAAATTCAAGATGTATAGGTATTTAAAGAAATGCATGATTGGAAATATCATTTTCATGAAAAACTATGCAAAGCATAGTGCCCCCAACCATTTCCAACAATTTTAATATTTTTAAATAAATCGCAGAACACCTAATACAAAAGGGAGTTTGTGCATTTAAATAAAAATATCACAATTCAAAAGCATATATACAAAAAACATGACCTTTCCATAACCATGAGCATCAATCCTTTTAGGCAATTTGAAAATTTAACATAAATTTTTCAAACCATTCCAAGATTTAAAAAACTTAAATAATTGCACAAACTCATGAGTAACGGTAACATGATAAACATTTAAAAATGGCCCATGCACAAATTTATGAGTCTTTAAGCCAGGAAATTTCAAAATTCAAATCTTTTATTAGACAACATCAAGGATGAAAGATATTGAATGAATGTTATTGAAAAAAATAATTACATTCACTGTTTTGCATAAAAAATTGCTAGCTTAGATTATTTTCAAGATAGATTTGAATTAAAACAATACTGCAAAATAGCGAAAGTTATGGAAACAATTAGCTGATAGGTAAAATGAAAAATATAATATACCAATAAAAATAAAATACGTACATTATCTGACCTTCTATTTTACTAGAGGTAAAATTTTCATAAGCAGTGTTTGTTGTAATTAAGGGCCAAAACTGTATTCAATTATAGAGAGGTTTTTTCTTAAATTTAAAACATTACTTGATAGTTAATTTTCATTAATTCAACACACTGAAACTAGCTCAAAAGATGCAACACTGCTCAATAATTCTTCAAATTAAAATATACATTGAAAATTAGCTCAAAAAATTATAACTCAAAACAAGGAGTAAAAGCAATGGAAAATATAAACTTGAAAACTATTTGTTGGAAGAGCAGTAAGAAGTTGTTCTGCCATTGTAAAGGTAAGCATAAAAATAAATTGTGAACCAATATTATGCAAAACAAGCATTTTGAGATAAATTATCTACAAAATGATAAACTAACAGTGAAAAAAAGCAGTTTCTAGCACTGTTCCATAATTTTTTATTAAATTTGTAGCATTTTTACCAAAACATTTTTTAGTTCAAGCAGCAACCATGTAATACCCATGAAAAGGCAAAACTTTGATTAACACTTCACTAAAATTTCTTGCCCAGAAAAATGTGTTAATTGAATGCGTATATTCAAGGAGAAGGAATTTTGATTAACATATTTTCACGAACATTTCTTTCCAGAATCAGAATTGAAAAATCTAGGGTAATCCCAGACACTGGGATTGTGGGTTCAGGCCCAGGCATGAATGACAACTTCCCATACTTTTTAAAGCAAACTGAACAAATAAAGTACATTTTATAAGTTTCCCTCCTAATTTCAAATGGTGTCATGTCATTAGGACATGGAAAACCCATGAAAAGATTACGGAAAGGAATATAGTTTTCCATTTATGGCCAGCATCTTTTAAGTTTTTTCAACTTTAGAGCTCCTCCTGGAGAACTATGAATTATTCTAAATTTTTTCACACTTTTCTAACAGAATATATTTGCGCACTACATAACACAACGTCTATAATGCTTTGAAGTATTTTTATTAATTTTTAGTTTCTTAAAAAAACAGAATGGGAATTAATGGGAATTTTTACTTATGAAAATAATGGAAAAACATTGGCCGGTGTAGAATAATAGAAATCTTATTTTTAGCTACTACTTTTGTGATTGTTATTTTTCAAATGATCTTAGTATTTTAACCCTATCTATTGTTGTGTTGAAAATGGGCTAAATGGAACCATAAATAAATATTGTTGAGGAGTGTTATTATCCATTCTATCAACAAAATTAGCCAAAGCTGTCAAAAATTTTTCAGTTTATTTAATTTAGGAATATGTCGAATATGATTTTGAAATTTTTAGTCCAATTACTTTCATGACAATATACAAACAAATATATAATTAGGAAGCATTTCAGTTAGAATGCATATAATTTTTTTTCTAGATTGTTTTCTTGACCGTCATTAAGTATAGTACACAAAGCAACAAAAATTTTGAATCATGTCAAGTCTTGTTCCAAGGTCTTTTGCATTTGAGTCAGATGGTTGACATCTAGGGGTCAGCAAAGAAGGTTTTTTCTAATGATTCAAATCATGAATCAAATATTAACTGATCTTTGATCAACAACTAACCAACAGACCAATTAATTCGACTGCTTCCATCAATGCACATTCTTTGTAAGCCAATGATTTCTCAAATATGACAAGGTGAGATTCAATGAAGAGCAGCCATGAAGTAAATAGCTGGTATTATAAAGTGATGCAATATTACGCTTCACCCTATTTTTCCAAAACTATAAGTTTTAGCTACAAGAAATGACAACAAGTGTATGAAGTTCTAAAGGTAAAATTCACGAAATTCATGCTTACTTAAATCCGGGCTTATTTCAAAACTGAAGTGCCTAAAAGATCCAGGATTTTGAAGTGTGCCAAGAATACATAATAGACAACAAGGCTAATCTTTTACTGTGTTCTTTAAACACTATTTGCTACCAGTTCCTGCAAATTATGCTTTCCTTGATTTAAATCCCAAAATGTTGTTTCCCTAAAAGATGTAGAAGAGAGGTTTCATGGTGTATGCCTGTAAACTGCATATGCAATTTCAGACATTATTGAGCTATTGGAATCACCTTTCTGTACCTTTTGGACAACCTATATTAATGAAAATTTTCACAATATATCTATGTGATATGGTGGTCAAGGCTTTTTGCATGTTCAAAATGGGATTATAATGGTCCAGAGTGATAGATAGTGATGAGAAAGTTATGAGCATTCAGAAAACATCACACAATTATAGACAATGCTGGATTGGAAGTCAGTGGAAGCACAAAAGATTACATGCATAAGGAATAAAATGAATGTTCACAAGGTTGAGCCCGATACCATTGAAATTACTTGCATAGATTTAACTAGTAAATACATATGAATTGTATGGATTGACACTAGAGGAAATATTTGAGCTCAGCATTACACTGCTGGGTGGAAACAATATGATCATGAGGAAAACTGACAATTAAAGGAGGCATACAAGAAATCTTCTTATCCTTGCAAAACTTATGATCAATAATAGAAAACAACAACAAGGTAATTTTAACTACTCAGTGTTAACATGTGATTACAGAATTTAATAATCACCTATTATCATAATGGCTGGCGTCATAATACCCCCGTAATAGAACCTCTTGGAAGCTTGTATACTCTATTGTCCAAGAAGTCTTTGACTGGACAAAAGACTTCATGAATTGAGAATTTCTGTAGTTTTTACATTAAAAGCCTTTGCTGATGCAAACCTTTTTCTATTTTTGAAGGATCTCATTATCTTTATGAGAGGTAGTATGATGGGGTCCTTTACAGCAGGGTAAGACTATGAACTATAATCATTAAGGCTTACATTATCTTCCTGCCAAGTACTGTACCAGTGAAAGTTTACACTGTGCATCAATAGGATTGATTTCCTCTGGAAAACAAGGAACAACCAAGAACATAGAAAAATGAGGGCTACAGTCATAGAGATTAAATTTAATGCGGGTTCAACTGTAACCTGCCAAGCAAAACATCCTATTTATGAAGTATGAGTATTACTTAAGTAACCTTACAAACATTTACGCAAAATAATGTGGATAAATATTTGACTTGATATGTTCTATGAATCAACCATATTTCTGAATAACATTGTGCAATCTCCAATGGACAAATAAAACTATTATTTAAGACTTTTAAAATGTGAAATGATACTATATTAGTTATGAATTAATAAGAGTTGTATTAGGATAGGAATATTGGAACATTTCACCTTTCTTACCTTGATGTGGTCTAAAAGTTGTGCTGTTAATGATGGGTTGTTGGCCATTGAAGGAGCAGGGTTAGGTGTGAGATTGAGACTGAGATTTAAGCTAGTGGTGGTTCCATTAAGGGCAATGTTTGTTCCAGCCTGGTGACCCATCATACCACCCAATCCACCGACTGTAAAAGATTAACAAATTACTGTGGTGAATTCTATTCAGGTACACTATTTGGTGTGAATTAAAAAAAACACCAAAATTAATTCAGAGTTCAAATACAGCCCAAAACTACATCTATAAACTTAAAAACTGCCTTAATTACAAGGCACTGAAGAAGAGATCATAATGTTGGGTTGGCCATAACATTATCAAATGTACTCTTTTGATGTGTTTTAATTCAATTCTAATTCATTGACTAATATAATCCATTCATCTACATAACAAAGAGTACATGAGTTTGTATGAATAAATAAACTAAAAGGGGAGAACATAAATCTAAATTAAGGAAATCGCTACCTAGAGATAAGAGAAGAGTTCATTAGGACATTGGCGTGCGATGCAAAATGTTTATTGACGACAGAACGGTATTTACCCTTAACAGTTTCTTGGTCCTCCTTATTCCTTATCTTTTGGACATTGTTTGCATTACTGACTTTGGAAGTTAAAAAATAAATAGGACAATCAAATGATTCAAAGAATCACATCATGGGAGGACGAATTACTACCAGGCATATTTATCCATGAAACTTCTATTTATAACCAATTATCTTGTAACAATGTTAGGAAGAAATAACTTTTTTATAAGGCATTGAGACAGGATGTAGCAAGTTAGTACTTGACATCCATGCACAACATATAATATCCTTCTATTGATTTAGATAAAGTTTATTTATTTATTTAATGGGAATAACCCTTTACATAAAGAAAGGCAAAAAACATATATTGGTTCCACAATTATAAAAGAAAAAGAGAATACAATTGGGTACAAATTGCCATAATGCCAACAAACCACATAGCAATAATTAGCATTCTAAAGTTCTTTGGATATTTTAACAACATTTTTTCAAGGGATCCTGGTGAGATAGAAAGTAGGTCAATATAATCACAACTGTTGGTTTCTCTCATAATCTGGTTAATAGGCGAGTATTAAGCATAGTTTGGTGCATGATGCCTAATTTCAAAGAGTGCTTCATACCTTGTGTTAGGTGAAAGTACTCGGAAAGATATTGCACTTAGGAGTTCCAAGGAATTAATCTTGTTAGGCAGTAATTTATAAAGAAAAGTTATGTTATTAATTGTTCTACGTTCATGCAAGGAGGGAAGATTTAGTAGAGATAACATTTCATGGTAACTATAAAGATCAATGTAAATATTGAATTTGAATGCAATTTTGTGCACAAATAAGTTCTAAATAGTACATAATTAAGGAGGGTCCAGCGTAACCTCAAGATTTTATTCAATATGTGAACCAGTGGAGTGATCTGATTCGAAGCTTAAATATTCAAACAGAAGAATTTGAATGCTATCCACATCCATTAGCATTTGGCATATATTCAGTGGTCCCAGCAGCTACCTATAACTATTTTAAGTATTATGCATTAAGTGTGTATTTAAGTATGAATTGCTCCCATATAATCATCACTTCTGAAAATAAGGTACACGAATGCAATCATTTGCTAGAGTATTTTTTTGGAAGCCTACCAAAATAAGGAAAATTCAAACACATTCTAGTTCAAGTAATTCAAGTAGTTCATGCAATTTGAGGCAGAGAGTCATTATAATTATTTCCCTAAGTTCTCATATTGTCTCCTTCCTTATCAAGCATACACATCACAAAATAAGAAATTAACAGCAAAACCAAAAACAACTGAATATAAATATAAACTAAACAGTTTTTCATCAATTTATGAGATTTTACTGGATCAAAATGATGTATTTTCTTTTTGACTTATTGGTCAAGAAGGCAGATATAAATTCAGTCATTTCAAATCTTTCATTAGAAGAAACTTTAAAGTTAAATTCTTAATAAAGAAAGTGGATACCCTAAAAAGGTTTCATCTATGATAACAGAGTAAGATTATTATTTTACTAATTTTACCAACCATTTTCACCCTTGAATGATACTGTGGCTGCCATGATACTAATTATCAATATAAATTAAATGAAAACTTAAGCAAAATGTAGAGTTTCATTTCTTACAAAATCATGGTGGAGATGGCGTTCACTGTAAGAAATTGTTCCACAAACCCTACTATTTTATTTCGAAATCCAATTTCCGACATATTTACATCAAGATATTATATTCAATACATTGTTTACTCCTGCAACACATGAAAAGCTACTCAAATGACAAGCATACTCACTGTGTACTTCATAATCTCAATTGTATTGGTCAAAAAATAAAATTGAATGATTTTTGCTTAAATTTAGCAACAAACATTTCTTAATTTTTGGTTTGGATTAGAAAAATTATGGGAATCAGAGAAAGTGGAGATATAAGGAAATGCTAGAAGCAATTGAGTGTCCTTAATTATGCAAAATATTAAACATGAAGATGATGAAGGAAGAGAAAACTCTTCCAACCAATGTATTTTGAGTAAAGTATAAGATTCCATATCTGCAATCCCAAAACAAGGAAAGGCAAAATCCAACATGCAAAAGATGAAATGAATGTTTACATTTTGAAATTACTTTTTAGTGAATTCTTGCCGAGTAAACCTGAATAAGAACACAAACATGAAAGGATTAATCTTGCATTACATCTTTAGTACATATAAATACTTGTATAGTATTATAGTGATAAAATTCATGATTCTGGAATTGGTGTGTTAAACTTCAGGCTAAATGAAGTATTTTGAAAAAAAAGTCGTAAGATTCATACTGAGTCAGGCAAATACAATAAATATTGAAGGGCTGTGCTAAAACTCAAAATTTGCCTTCATAAGAAAGTCCTCACAATGCTGGTCTTAATATAAATGTTTATTACGAATTCATAATAATACCTCCTATCTATAATCAAGAATCACATTCCCAAGACATCTGAATTTGATATCTCGTGCCGTAGCCTCCCATCATAAAAGTCTTTTCCTGGGAGATCTCTAAAGGGCTGTTGATGTAACACATCACACCCCAAGTAAGTGGAGTGGGACAAAATATTTGGGAATGGAGAGGGTAAGGAAGTGTCACATGGACAAGTAACAAAATGGGCACATGAGCATTTCAAGTCAAACAAAATAGAAGAAATTAGAAATAGTACTGTTCCAATTCTGCTGAAGGACTTTTACACAGCAGAAAACTAGGTGGGTAATATTCACATTTAATATATTATGTTCATTAACATTTCAATTATAGTATTTGAAAATATTCTACAATTTACTTTATTTAAATTTTAGCCAACTGATCTATATTTTTATTTTTTTAATGAACTGTGGCTGTGTAAATTTTAACATTATATTAGACAATGACCTTAAATTTAAGAGATATTTCATTTTTAAGTCATACTAACCAACTATTCTTGATATCTCCCCATTAGAACTAGGAGATATAAATTTTGGTGAAAGTTTGATTGAGGAGAAGGAAGGAAACTATGTAGATATATTTTTGGAAGGATTTAAAAAAATTACTTTCGACAACTGATTTTCTGAGCCCCCACTGTCGGCCATTTCTAAAATTAATTTGGAGATCTTTCATTTAATTCATTGCTCTACATACTTGGTTGAGTTTTATTTTGACTTAATTTAATATTTTGGAATCATTGTGTTTGTTATGCTTCTCACCTCCTGAATTCTAGTTGGATGAAGTAAGTACGAGTAACATTAGTAGAGGAGGAAGAATGAAATTAGCTGATGTAGTGGAATGCAGGGAAGAATCGGATAAGACCAACATTTTATTTCATTTGCAAAATTGTACACATCTATTACTTTCTCTCTAAGTAATGGTAGTCATTAGAGATATATAACTTTCATCCATGTTTCCATTTATTTAGGTGAAAATGAAGAATCGCTAGGATAATTAAAAATTAAACTGGATTTTACAAGGGATATTTGAAAAGGAGGTGTCATTCTCTTATATATAAATAATGGTAGGTCAGAACAAAGTAGTACACAAACAGTTCCATGTATTGACTGTTTCCAAAGGCACTGAAATTTTTGTTTTTATTCAGTAGTTGCTTCCATGTTGGAGAATGCAGTTAACAATGTCTGCAAAAGCTAATGCTCTCACCAATTGTGAAGTGCGTGCTGTGATTTGATTTGTGTGCAAGAGGGTCATCAGCAGCCCGAATTCACTAAGAGCTATAACTAGTTAATGGACCCTCAGTAATGAGTCAAGGAAAGGTAAGACAACTACATTTAGACTTCAAAACTCATGGCACAAATGCACATGATGAAGAGAGTCTAGTATTCAGACCAATGAAATTGTTCAACAAGTTGACAAAGAACAGTTCTCTGACTAAAAATATAAAATCAGGGCTTTGGCTGATAAATTTCCCTTGCCAGACACACCACTATTTACAGAATTGTTCGAGAAAATCTTGCGCATCACATATCGTGTGCCAGGTTGATATCTAAAATGCAAACACAAAGAGCAAAAATGTTGAGTGGACAGGCATTTTTAGACCGCTATTGACAAGACAAAGATGACTTGACCTTGGACCTAGAGACTATTTACTCTTCTTGCACCTGAAACAGTAGCTTGTTGGACATAATTTTGAAGATGATAAGGATCTTAAGATCACAATTTTCAACTGGTTTAATTCCCAGGCAGCAAACTTCTCTGCTGAGGGATTCAAGAAACTGGTGCAGCATTACGAAAAATGCTTGGAAGTGAATGGTGATTATGTAATGTAAATAGTGAAGTGGGTTTGAAGTGAACTAAAACCATCAATCAAAACTTTATCTAATGAATTTAGTTTGTTTATAGTTTTTTTAAAAATTACCAAACACTCATTACTTTTCTAAAATCCCTTGAATAGTTTACCTGAATGAAGTACTGTATTCAAATATTTACATAAGAAACAACAACTACATAATTAATGCATATCAATTTATAAGAGCTCCTGTAAACTTGGATACACACTAAAGTAACACTCAACTCATTCAAAGTCATTTCCCTAATCTTATCTTTTAATGAAGAGCTTATAAGGCAGGAGACCTAAGAGAATCAAAGCAAAACTATAAACTTGGATAGGCTATTGTAGGCTAACATCAAATTTATATGAAGCATTCACAGCTACCATTAAATAAGATGAAAGTTTGTAGGATCATTTAGAATGGATATCCTGTTAAAAAAAATTGATCATAGTTAATTATTTTTAATGATGACCACTGGCAATGATGGTACAGGATAATACCTTGTAAGTTATCAGCGTGATGGCCTCTTCACTTAGCCTATTAACTTCAGCTAAAAAGTTTCAACTCTCATTGCCCCGCCACTCCTCCTCCTCTCTGCATCCACAAAGACAACAATGTCCCTTCAACTCCCGTGACCTATTCCTTGCTATCTCTCCTCTATTTCAAGCTTTATACAGTACCATTGCAGTAAAAAAATCTGGACTCCAATTTTTGTCATTATATCCATTTGTCGAATGAATTGGGAGAATAAATGTTTAGATTCAACAATTTCAGTGTAAAAATCATATGCCTTGACCAGGATTCAGGCCTTAAGAGTTAATCCCAGTCAAGGTGAATGATTTTTACCCTCTGAAATTGTTGCATTTTAATGCATATTAGTGGATGACTGCTTCAAAAGTTACTGTCGTGGCATGTCCTGCTGTTTCTTGGAATATCTAGATTATTCCATAAAATTTCATTCCTTTTGCTTTAGGATTTCTATGGGTAGTAGGGAAATTTGCCCTACTTTAGCAAATCCCTCCCAAAAATAGTTGGTGGTTGAAATGGATCCCTTACAATCCTGAATTAAGAGAGGAAGAGACCATTCACCCTTGCACATTACCCTAGCTCCACGAAGCTTACCACAGCTGAGAACAGTGACATAGGAAATAAATAAGTAGCATTTTTACACTATTTTTTACTAATATTTTTCTACTGTTATTCCTTTTTGCTTTATCTAAAAAAAATCACTTCCATATATGTTATGCATTCAACTCCATTAAGGCCACTTATCTTGGGCCATTTTCATTTGACGGTCCAAAAAATATCACAAATATTAAATACTTCTCGATATTTCTCATATTTATTTATTTAATGAATTTGTTGGGGCAAGATTGAGACTTTATTGCCTCTTCTTCCACCTACCCCCACGCATTACAATGAAAACAATTACAAACACCTCTCTAGGTGGGTTTCCCTCCACCTCTCTGGGTGGAGGAAAACCCACCTAGGTGGGAATCAATCCGGTGACCCCTGGGTTGGCAGGCAAGGACGTTACCCTGCCGCCACCAACAATATGAGATTCTGATGGAAGAAAATATTTATGCAGTACAAGTGAAAGTAGGGCAAAAAATAAATGCATAAACTAATCTGCATTAGTATTTCACTATACCCATGGGTGCAAGTTGAAAAGAAAGAGAAAAGCATGAATAACTGTGGAATCTGAAGAGAAGGACAATATGAAGCTAAAGCTGTCTAAGGTTTATAGAGACTAAAGGAAAGACAAGAGGCTATTGAAACATGCACTGGGAAGAAAATGAAGGAAATAACAATTAATCTTGTATTTCTGAAAGGAAGCATAAAAAGATCAGGAATTTTAGATATATTCTGTATAGAGAGAAGTAGTAAGAGGGTATTACACTACAATTTGGAACATAAATTTTCAAAGATAGTTTTTTTGCCAGGATATGGACAACAAGAGTAGTTTAAGATCAAGACTTAATGAACTCATTCACCAGAACTATTTGCTACATTTTCAGAGAACTGCAACAACTTAAAAACAACCAAATTTGCATTCACTACCAGGCTTCTTGATCAATCATATGGATGATTCAGTTTTGTTTTTTGAAATATTTAAGAAGCTAATGATACAATATTCTCCATAGAGATTACACCTTTTTTTACACACTTCTAATTATTTCCTAATGCATAACATCCTCAGGAAACACCTCAATGTCAATCTATGTGTTGACCTTCTTAAACTGACTAAAAAGCAATTTAAATGGATTATATTTTTATCTATAAATGTTTTTAAGTGGGTTATTTAGACTGATTGTATCTCACCACGAGTGACAAACCTACAGGAAAATTACTGATGGACAATTCATTGCACACATTAACATACAAGTCATATGCCTCTCACCTGCAGCAATGGCCGTGTTTAAACTCCCAGTGGAACTGAATGCAGCACTGCTCTGCATGGGGTTGGCATTTGGGCCCCCTGGTCCAGCCTGGTTAGCTGAACTTGCATACGGAGATCCTGTGGGATTGAAATTGGCTACCGGTCCCGTGACATCCGCATAACTCACATTTAAACAGCTGCCACTCTGCGGATCCTCAGCAACCTTGGCAAGAATCATCACACATGCAGATTTGTTGCATTCCATGTCACCTGGAATGAGAAAGAAAGCTCTATCACTCGCCGTTTCAGAGGAAAATGCTTTTCCGCAACACTAAAGCAAAAGACTAATACTATGGAGCCTCTCAAACCAGGAAGATCATCATTATTTGAGTAATTATAAAATGTAGGAATATTTCTATGTACCAAGGGATCAGGGACAACATTAAAGGAATATACATGAGGTACTAATGATCAGGATACCACAAAAAATACAAGGCTGTCAATAAAAAGGTGCGGTCTCAAACTGAAGAACAAAACTCTTGACTATTGAAAACATTCATTAAGTCATTCATTTCATAGGGCCCAAATCAGTCATTTAAATTGTGAAATGAAGGGCAACATTAAGAGAGAAAAAAAGGTGGGGAGCAATAAGATATATAAGTTCATTGGGGAATATCAAATGGACACAGTAGTTACTGATAAAGAAATTATCTTGATGGGGCCTTTAGAACAATAGAAAATAAGAAAAGATAAAATGTTAGATCAAATTCAGAGGCAACCAGGTTGCTGAAGACAAGAGCATAAGGAAAAGTGGATGGGAATGCATGAGGAAGAACCGCATGAAATACAAGATGGCCTCATTAAGCCAGCATCTCTGGAGCAGAGCCTGAGCCAAATTATGAGCTCTAGTTTACCGTAATCATTTCAGATTTCACATGCACCTCGAGGCACAAGTACAGAAATACGATATCATCATATTTTGACCACATAGAAAAGAAACCATATTGAAATATGTATAAAACACCTTATAAGTATCTGTTTGTACTTCTAATTAGAAAATTGGGAGAGCAGTTACTAGAAGGACCTTCGGGCAAGGGAGCGCAAGGATAGAAGAAGGCATAGTGGTGGAGGTTCAGAAAAATAACATTGAAATAGGCCATGAAAAGAGTGGATATGACAGGCTCCCTTGACGATAAGGAATTATAGAGAGTATGAAATAAAATGGGGAGTCCGGAAATAGAACAAACCAAGATCAGAGCAATAGATAAGACATACAGAGATACTGAAAGCAAGACTAGCAAGAAAACTGATGAGAATAGCCCAGACAAGGGACAAGAGGAGAAGATATTTTGCAGCAACTACACAGATGAAGGAAGAGGATGGTAAAGTAATACATGAACATGACAAGATTAAGTATGAATGAAGACAACTGACTAAGAGCTACACTTAGAATGAGATATAAAGACATGACAAAGATGGATGTTGAAATGAGAGGAAGGGTTTGGAATGAGAATAAGACCGAGAAAAAATATTAAATGGTGGTGAGGATGTTTATGCCTAATTTTAGCATATATGGGACAGCATGGGATTAGTAAGCAAGTACTGAATCAAGAAAAGTAAAAGTGACATGGAAAGGTAAATGGGATTAGAGAGTCACTACCGGTGTAGGCAGGAAGGAGATAAGTAAGTTATATAAGAAACATGAAAAATGGTAGTGGCAGAGACTGATGAGACCCCTGTACAATTATGGAAGGATAGGAGAGAACAGGACCAATATTGTACGAGACCTAATGGTAAAACTATGGAGACAGGAAAAAGCCCGAAGAATGTAGGGAGGAAAAGTACACTAGTACTGAACTTCAAAGGAAAAGGAGAAGTACAGAATTGTAGTAACTACAGGGGAATCAAACCTACGTCACACACCATGAAGATATGGGAAATAATTATAGAAGGCACATAAAGACAGGAAACATCAATACGAAGCAAACAATTTGGTTTTATGCCTGGAAGAGGGATGATGATGAAGGTTAAAAACAGTGTTGGTACAAAAGATAGTTTGCATACAGTCGTTGAATTACACCAGAGCCTTATCCACATACTCCAAAACACAAAGTTGCTTCATTCCTCTATCAGTTGATTCCATTGAAAAAACTGCATGGATTACGGTAAGGGCATAAGAAAATGGGTGACGATTGTTATTCTGTAGCTACAAATGATCATATGACGGACACAACATAAACAATATTGTCTACAGCTGACTTTAGAGCATGCCCAACCACCAATGGTGCCAGGTGGAGTGTTATCCATAAAGATTCAGAATGATCAATGAAAATGGTTACTACAACACTGGATGTACAAATTTCCTCAAGTTTTCCAGAGGAAAATTTCATGTTTTTCCGACAATTTTTCAAGTGAGGTTGACTTCTCAAAGGGGTAATTTGGAACTTCAATACTACTATAAGTGTATCACAACACTGGTGCCAGTAAAATACAATCATGCTGTATAAGTTTGACGTAACCTATACCTAAATTCATCCGACCAACCATTTCAAAACGGTTACTCCTCCGAACTATTTAATTTTTTTGTACTATTTCTACCATTTAATAACATTCTTAGTAACTCATGAAATAATAAACATTTAAGCATCCACAAAGTATATTACATGTAAAATGAAATACGCATAGCTTTTAATGCACTGAATATATAGTATCCTTAGTGAAATTGATTTTCATACAAACAATACACACACAATTTGACAGGTACTATCATGGTAATTCACTCCTTACACAATCACTATCTGTAAGAGTTTTAGAATTTAATTTTTAGCACATTATAAGTAATAGTTATCCATCTTCTCTAGATGATTGGTTTGCATTTTTCAATATCATCCCATTTGATCAAATACATTACCATCCATGGTGATGGGTTCCCAAGCATGACATTTCATAAGGTTCCAATGAATTAGTTTACCAAGGTGTTAAATTTGGTTTTGGGTGGAGGGGTAATACATACTACAGATCGCATCTACATAAAAATGGGAAAAATGGGAATTTATATAATCATGGGTGATGTCCTAGAAAAACTTTCAGCACACATGGGGGATCCAGAAGTAATTCGCATGACACAATAATGGCCAAAATTAATTTGTGAAACATAGATTTTCTAGGGAAGTAGCCAATAGCGCAAAAAGGAATGAATTAAACGGACATCACTCACAGTGGTTAACCAGTAAAAAAAATTATGAGAAATTCTATTCTATTTTAAAATAAATTGGAATTTACATGCAATGTGTTGAGACTAAAAATATTTACTGAAACAGAAAAAAAAACTACCCTGGGCAGCTCCGACATCCTGCCAATTAGAGACACACTAAGTTAATAGAATCAAGTGATTGCACTTGACCTTGACCTATAATCAGTACACTATTTCCTCACTCCAGAGGATAAATTCCAATTATGGAATGATCCATGGATAATTGGAATTATCATTCCTCAAATGCCCATTCTGATAAGGAAAAATGATGGCTAGAATCCATTCATAATAAATATTTTGTGCTCCACCCTGGGAAGCAACCCAATATAGTTCAAAATTCTCATCTTACACACCAAATTTCTGAATAACTTCTTGAGGGTGCAAAAACATAAGTAGTCAGTAAAAACTAATGCTGTTCGGTTAAAATAATTATTTATACTTTATAAAACAATTATTTGAAATTTTGTGATCTGTACCAAGCTCTGAGAGTCATACCAAGCTATGAGAGCTATACCTGGATCTATTTGTACACTATGCACAAACCATTATAAAATTCCCTGTGTATAGCCTCTAGCTAAACAGCAACCAGCTTCCAAACTGGACAGAAGAGATACTTTTAGAAGGTTAATTACATCATGAGGCCAAATAGATTATTGGCTATGGCCACATCAGGAAAAGATTTGTAGGGGGACTTGGGTTATGATATGAGAATGTTCTTTCTCTGTAAAAACAAATAAGGATGATTCTCATTGTTCAGCTACAAACCTTTCTACCTGGAATTTAAATTGGAACAAACACTATGACCCTAATCTTTTCTCTAGCACAATAATATTTCACTCCAATCAAGAGGAAAAACTTGTAAATTTAATATGCCGGCTCTCTAATTAACTGAGCTCTTTCTGCAAGCCAACACACATTTTTTACTCACAACAAAACTTAAGTAATCAATCCTACATTACTGGTATACAATTACCCTATATTTGACTTGTAATGAGGTTCCCTTGGAACCAAACCATAAAATTTGCAAAAACCATACACCTAAGGTGAGACTTATGACCAAAATTTTCAGCTTGCTGACTGGAGCGTCCACACCAGGTGAACCTGGGTAGCTGACCTATTTCCAGTGAATCAACATGTCCCTCAACTAAAGTCAGAATGGAAATTCATTAAATGAACTGACTTAACAAAAGTTTTGTCTACTGTATAACACCCAATCCAAAACCAGTCAATTCTAATAAAAATACCTCTCCCCTGTAAATATTCTTTAACATCCAATTTCAATGATTAACTAATCTAGTACAACACTCACTGGCCATTTTTTATAATAAGAGTGAAAAATAATTTCAGAAGGCAAGATTTTAAAACTGAATCTGGGTCTAACAGAGATTTAAAATGTTAAAATATTTATGTGGCAACTAGTTAACTGTTTTTCCATTCTGAAGGCTCTAGTTTCAACCTGTGAATGAAGAAAGATTTCCAAACAGGATTCTGATAACCAAATTTAAGTTGAGTGGAGAACATTTACATTATGTACATTCCACCATCATTTTATGTAATTGAGGATGTTATCAAAAGATCCTGACTCTTAAAGTAATGAGGCAATGACCTATTTACTTATAATATTTCAGACCACAGAGAGTTCACTGCATGTCCAAAGCTATTTCTGTATGGCCTTCCCCCCCACCAGCCAAATGAAGTTCCCACCAATAATCAATATACTGCAGTCCCTAAACACACCTTGTGTGCTGTGCTTCTATCCATTTCTTTCTGAAAACATTTCAAATTTTTAAAGCTCTCTCCTGGAAAAGCAAATTTATGTGTAAAATACCTTTTTACAAATTAGGGTGGTAATTCTGACAACATCAATCCACCACCAGACTGAGGACTAGTAGAAATGAATTAGCCAGCATGAGATTTTACATTATCCAATGTGAACTTAAAAATGGTACCATTATTGTTCCATTTTAAGTTGCCATATAGCAAGACATGGCATTAATTTTACAGGCTGTAATGAGGTACTGCTAAGAAATATGACCAAATAGAGGGAGGGAGATATCTTTCTTTCTACTTTGTTGATGAGTTTTGGTATTCAGGAATATGCTAATATTGCTTCTGATGTCTACAACCACATTCCAAGCAATATAATCCAATATTTGAACTTCTCTTTTACTTTCTTGATCCAATGCAGTGGTTAGATGACACTCTCCCAGAATGGAAAAGATCACTGACAATGATTTCTTGCATATTAATTACTAGTTACGTAATGATTTCTAGTATTTATCCATGCCCACAATAATTTCTAGCCTATATTCAATAACCTATTTGGTCAGTGAAAAGATAAACTACCAGAAAATCCAACGATTTCAAGTTCAAATTATACCTAAGTAAGAAAGTAGCTTTGCAAATGGAGAATTTGGCTACTGACCAGGGGATCTAAGTTTCACCTTTGGTAACCTTGGAAACCACAAGATTCATTCAAGCTGTGTGATTTTTTTTGGTATCAAGACCAATAAGACAGAATTGCAGTGGAGTTTTTTCACAAGATGAAAACTTGCTAGCAGCATAAATTAGCTTAGAAACATGATATTAGTTCTGAACCACGATACACTCTATGGACATGAGACATGGCTGGTGGCATGACAAAAGAAAAAAGATGCATATTATAGAAATGTGGCACGACAACAAGATGATGTGCACACACACAATGAACAGTTTGAATAATTAATGAAGAAGAGTTGCAACCTAAGGAACATGTTGTGAAGATGAGAATCCACTGATTTGACATATCATAGGTGCTTACTGAATAGGAAGACAAATGATGGCAAATACTAAGGCCCAATACATCAATCAGGTGATGAAAGATATGAAAGCTAGGAAATGTGAACACATGCTTAGACTAGAAAATTAGGGGATCTAGTGAAGAGTGACATTAAAAATTCTAGGATGGATTGCTAATCATGATGATGAATCACTTTTATTTTAATTACCTTCACTTGAAAAACACTTTTTAAATTTGATGGTAACACCAGGGATTGCCAAAACTGAAATGGTATGAGAGGACATCCTAGCCCTAGCCTTTTGGATCATTCATCTATATATTAAAAATAGACAAATGCCAGGATATATTGTCAGTAAGAAGGTCAATTATGCTGATGGCTCGATATAACATGCAGAAGTCAAATAGCTGAAGTAATTGATGACCACCATTTGATACAGGAATGATGACCTACAAATGCTGTTTGCTACATGATAACACCAAATATTAACAATATGGTTTGGCATTGCAAGAGTTCATGACCCTTCAGAGAGACATTCCACTGGACTATGTTCCATTTATGCATGGCATAAAGAAAAAAGTAAGAAAAGAAATGAACAAAAAATAAATTGCAAATCCATACTATGCGCACTATTAAATAGATGTAGCTATTCTCCCTCTCTCTTTCTCTCATACACATATAACATCTGACATTTCCATCATTCCTGTGCATTTCATATTTTAAACACACACAATTATATTTAAAAAATAAACAAAACTTACACAACTTAGTTTTCATTTATTATATTATCACCAGGCATTGAGTGATAAAGAGGCTTTACGGTATATGAGATATTAAGCATTGGACTTATTATCATTTTCAAATATCTTGGGGACTAGTCCTACATGCATGCAGGTGAGGACTACTGTTAGATAACATTCTCTGTAATGTTACAGAGAAACCTCATAATTAAGCAACTTCATGGTCCATATTAAGAGTCAGCAGCATCTCCCAAACTAAAACTACGTACTGTAGCTACAGATGTACTTTATTTATATTCACTAGGCAATGGACTTGAATTGGATTAAGAGAGAGCCTTATACTCTTGCACACACCAAAGATGTACCCAATCAAATTAATAGTCCCATGCATGGTCACCTCAATTTCATAATCATTACTACAGACATTTAAATTGCCTATTGCTTAGGTATCCCTCAGCACATGCATATGACCACACATAGCAGTATTATACCATTATAAACGGGGCATGGCCCATGAATAATAGTTTTTCTACATAAAATACAACAGGAAGATCAAAAGGCATAACAAGTTATCATCCTAATATATTTTTTCTGTATTCTATATATACTTAAGATTTGTTCATCCCATAAGATATGAGAATCATGAGATACATAAAAGAAATCAATAGTCTATGTAAGGAATGGTTTTCACATCCATTATAAAGGAGGTAAGACCTTGAACTTTTATTTCTATCAGAACAATAAATAACCAGTGATTTAACTATATTTAATCTTAAATAATTTCCATTGCAGCAGTGCACTTACCATCACTCCAAAATTGCCACATGCTATAAAGGCTACTGGCAAGGCTAAAGATATTGGTCTTCAAGTAACTACTTTGGTTAGGGATATAGAGTTTCCACATATATTTAGAGACAACGCCCCCCAGACATTTGCAGGCTTTCAAGGTTGTTTTTTTTTCAATACACAAAAGCACTGATAAACTAAGACCACCATAGTATCTATATTGCCTCATAAAATACTCTCTACCTTCAACTGAAAAACAAACAATTCATAAAATGAAGCAGAACTCTCCTTGTAAATTGAGAAACATTTCTTCTAGCATTTCAAACTAAAGCCATAGGGAATGGAAATCACCAATATTTGCTCCAAGGGTTCTGGTTTGGACCTGAACCTGTTTGCCTATGCAATTTTGTCTCTGTGCATAGCTGGTGAGTAATTCAAACACACAGAATGGAACATATTGAAAGAGAAATGTTCTGTAACTGCACTATAATCACAGATAAACCACAGGAAAATAAGGAACCGCATGTTGCCACTATAATTGCACAACAATTTCCAGCCATTTTTGTAATTTTACATTGCATTTCCAGGAGTGAGGTTACCTTGGGGTATATCACAGATTGTCTGAATGCACACAGTAATATCATACTACAATGCCCTTCTCCAAGGAATAATTTAAATCCATTATGTTTTCACAACAGATAAGCATTCTATCCAGGTGTGTAGATGAGTGGTGAAAAAATAAAACTTTACGAAATAGGCTCTCTCATTGCTGAGCATTGTAGAAATAGGTACAACATAGCACAAAAGGTGTGGAACACAATTTACACAGTGTAACACTTTTAACTGCTATAAATAAGGTTTGAAGAAATCAGAGCAGGGCACACTCTATCACCCAAATGCCTAATCCTACTCAAGAAGGTGAGGCGAGGTTATACTTCCAACTATCTCTGTATGTAAGGGCAAAAACCGATCACATTCATGGGGTACAAATGATGATTACATGTCAAAATATTGTCGAGAGATTCAAAATTCATCAACTCACCAATCACAGTGATGCACCTCTCCTGAAGAGACTGATCTTTTGCCTTCTGAGATATTTGAACATATGACCCACTTTCCTCTTTGATCTGTTTGATGTAATTTCCTCCTTTTCCAATTACCATCCCAGCAGTGCTATTAGGCACTAGTATTTTCACCTGTAACGTGGATTGAAATACTAAATAATGAACTGGAGAAGAAACGTTGAAGGAAAATAAAAAACTTCACCTTCCAAATGAACCAATTAATGACGATATACCTGCTTTTCACGTTCTGCAGCAGTTTTATTGTCAAAGTCAATAGCAGGTTTTGCATTAGGGTCAGGTTTCTCTTTAATTTTTTCCATTATGAAAACTAAAACTGACATAATGGCATCTAAACTACCTGTAATCAGGCAAACACGTTCCGTCGTCCCTGCAATTACAGTCATTCCGGCAAACAAAATGAGTCTAGATAAATATTGCTCAGTTAACACACAGCAAATATACTGGACGTTATCACAAAAAATCCAATACCTGGATAAAAATCATTAGCCTTAGACATTTTTACTCTAGCACAGGTATCCTTTTGTAGTTGAGCTATTGTTTCCCCTCCTTTTCCAATTATGGCTCCAGCTGCAACACTGGGTACTAGTAACTTGAAATGGAATGAGCCATCGCCACCTGAAATTCAGCAGAAGACCGGCCCTGAATGCGGGATATGTGCAAATATTCTGCTCTAATTTCCTTAACACAACACAGTTACAAGAAATACGAGTGGAAAACAAAAACTTTCGCATATATTATCCATGAAATTCTCATAATCACATTCAGAAAACATGACATATGTTTTAAAAACATTGTGAAAAAAGAAAAAGACTAATGAAAATGAAATTTCGTAATCGGCAATTACTGTGGCCTTTATGCACGGAAAAATATTAAAACATACATCACCGTAATTGCTAACGATAATTGGTCACAAAATTGAGTTTTGTTGCAGATGACGTGGTAAAATTAGAAATAATGACAAAAATTACACTATTTTGTCATTGCAGATTGTCGTAACTTATGTTGCCCCGGGCAGAACGAAAGAATGCTGTAGCTACAAAAAGAAATTTTGTACTAACCTCCACCGTAATGTGACCTCTTCGTAGTTCCATTTTCTACATCTCCATCGAGAGGCCTTTTCCGTGAATCTGGAATTTCTGGAGAAGGACACGTCTCCATTCCTGAGTCTGCAGCCATGTTGGACTGTGCTGATTTTCACTTATGGCGACAGTGGAGATTGCGATGTGTCAATGGTCCGAGTTAGGAGAATGGCCTATATTACAGAAACATCAACAAAGCAATAGTAGTACTGCAGAATAAATCCGTAGGAACTGAGGAAGTGTGTTTATGTTAATCTATTTTAAGGAAACTCAACGCAGAAGTGTTATTATTGTAGAAGAAGAAGTGCTAAATTAGGTGTACACATTGCCGTATCTTTGGTTATTTATATCATTGTTTATGTTGCTGGACGTTATGTACCTTGCTTGTTAAACGCTGCGGAAAGTATTTTATTAACTCTCTCGCCGGCTAACGATGCTTTTGCCTGGAAGTAGATTTCAATCGCCACATCGTGTGATCGATTAGCCGTATTGGAAAATCAAATTTCTAGCCGCTGCAGAGCGAAGTCATTGATTTCCATAGTAGTTACTAGCAGTTACGATGAAGTAACAATCAAATTTCCTTTTTGATGGGAAACTAGGACATAATTACTGCGCTACCGCAACATACTCGCCGTGACAGTTGACGTCATTTCGGCTGATACAGCCGTCAAAAAATATCCGCACGACAATGCATCTGCAATGTGTACGTAATCAGGTGGATGCAAAGCTATGTATGAGAAACTGTTGAATTTTACTTCTGAATTATATATATGGAATATCTTTTTAGTTATATACAAACTGAAATTTAAATGTCTTAATTTTAGGCAATAATAATTAAGATAAGCTTCGCACTCATTTTGTAAACTCATTAATCGATATAAATTGCGCAGAGATGGTAGGGTATGGAAAGGTATAATTTACCATGCGTGTTTTCAATCAACGGTTTGAATTACGAAAACTTTTTACCTAAGAGCTATTCTGTGTCAAAGTAAAAAGTCGTCTAAAAGAGGAAATAAGGTGATCTTAGCGAGTATAGTCAGAGAGAACATATCATTCACCACTAACCTCATATAAAGACGGCTGTTGAAAGAAAATCTCTCACCGCCGACCATCAAGGGTATGCCCAACCTGAAAACTTACTTTTTATTTTTGCAGCGGGACTACCATAGAGTACCGCATAGATTTTTTTTGCTTCATAGGAGTTGGTCGCATTGCATGCTTTCAATCTTGATTCCTAGCTTTATCGGTGACATCGCGCCGAGTATTAATACGACTTCATTAGAGAATTCAACGAAACGTGCAGGATGTCTTCCAATTTCAATATTTTCATTAATTTTCTGAAAATTTCAAACAAATATACATGGGGCCGAATCGCAATTAGATGACCGATTTATAGCGAATATTCAATACGAGTACAAAACTATTATATACGTTCGAAAAATTGACACTCATCTTTGTCTATTTTTTACTTTAATTTTAACAAATGTTGGTTAATGAGCACTAGACTGCTTTTTTTCACGACATATTATGGGACTTTTTGAAAATTAATTACGAGAGCACGTGTGATATAACGTATGAATATAGGTAGTTAAACACTACATGCCCACATTACATTTGAAAGAATAAACGGTTACATTTTAATATAATTCTCAGTTAAGGCTAAGGATATTCAACAGTATTACATGCTTCATCCATAGTGGAATGCAATGACATCATGATAAATTTTCATTTTCAAAGTGAATGCAACGCAGACGATAAAACTGCATTTCTTCTTTATCTGCCATTGACGGTTGCATACGTAATACATATAAATTGACAATAAATATTTCCGGTTGAAGAGGTCTTCTTTTGCGTATTTCGCATTCCTTAGCTACATCTTAAATTACCGTGAATATTAAGTCAACCTAGGTGCTGAACCTTGAAATTAGTCGAACAGTTCATACGACCGCCGAAAAAGGAAAATAAATATGGCCGCCGGCGTAAAAATAATCGAAAGGCATATAGCGTCTTCAGTCGTCCCCGTGATGGAAATATTTTGGAAACAATAAATTAGTCACATTTTGAGCAATTTCTAATTTTCAGAATGAAGATTACCCAACTTTTATTCGCACAACATATAGGGCGAATGTTTAAAAATCATTGGAGAGTGCAAAGACATCGAAAAATTATACCAACCAATGCAGAAAATGTTTTGAAAGAAAAAGGAATACCGGTTTTTGAATATGAAGACATAATTAAAGATATTCCTGAATTGGAGAGGTGATAGGAATTTTGTTTTGCTTTTTTCATTATTTCTGAATGTATGGGTGCATTCTAGGCTAATTGGGTAAATATAAGGCATATATATTAAATGAAAACCTAGTGGTTTCACAATTGCCACACAAGGCATACTTCTATCGGTTCATTGGTATTTATTTCCGAATTTCCTTATTTAATGTTTTGGAGTTACATATAAACTGATAAGAATTATAGCGCGAAGAGAATGTTCAAATGCGCTTTTAGTTTTTAAAGAACCTTTTACAGCAAAATTGTGGAATGCAGTGAAGATGTACCTGAAGATGACGAAACGTTACATCCATTCTGGAATCCTAGGCCGTGCTACCTTTACAAAAACCACTCCTCTTTGTTGGAGGGTCTAGATCAAGCGAAAAGTTTGACCAATACCGTGGAAATCGAGGACGGCCTTCCTAGTAAGTTACAGGCACTCGCCGAGAAGGTGAATAATGACCTGAATGAGGATTTAGCGAAAAGGTTAGTGCGTGATAATATGCATAGTTTGAATGTTATACTGTAGATACTACTGCCAAGTTAAGTATTTACACTTTCCAGGTGTATATGGACATCACACGTATTTGACGCTACTCAGCAAAAACTTCCAAAACTACATGATCCAGAAAGACCTGCTTGGATATTTCCTCGTGCCTATGGAATCGTCGACAAGAGAAGGAAGTAAGTCTCCATACATTCTATCACAGCAAGTAGTTAGTTGATTGGGCAACGTAATTCCCTTGCTAACTGGAAAGTAAGCGGAAGTGGGTCAACCTTTAATGATTAATTCTTTAAGACTTCTTTGGGAATTTAATTTATATGGTTCAAAACACAGTAATCAACCGCAATATTTGTTTTGATATGGGAGGAGAGTTTACTCTGAAATAAGTCCTTAATTGTTAGAAATCCATGAGTGTGGGATAGGAGTCACTTCGTTTCCTTGTGCTACCATTTGGTTTCCTAAGTTTTGCTGACCGTAAAATCACACAGCTTTAATTTTACATGATGACCGTAAATTTGATTAAAATAGTGCATGATGACTATTTATATTACATACATGAATGTGTAAGTATCGAATGGAATGCTATTGAGAGTGTAGAGCTGGAGTTACCATGAAACATGAAAAAGAATGTCCCTAACTGAAATTTCAGTTTTTTTTTTAAGATTGCGCAATGTAAGGATTATTAATGGCTCCTTTAAATGGTGGAGAAGAAGTCAGTTACAATAAGCCTTGAAAAAAGTTTTCTTTTCACTCTATTGGTCTTCTTGCAATGCTTCAGACATGTTGATCACATGCTGATTTTACCAGGCTTGAGAACTTACACGTGTGTGCAACCAGGTCATTGTTTTTTTTTATTGCCGGGGATTTATTTATTTACCAACAGAGGTACATGGTGCTTAATTTGATTCCTGCATTTGTTCCACGTATGCCATATTTAACCCTATGTACAAAATGTCTGTACCACCCTTTCCAAAGTTAGCTGACCAGCATTTAATATGCAGTATTGTTTTTTTGTGAAGGAAGGTGCCCAGTGGGTAGAATGCTTAACCATGGACTGTAGATGTATTCCAAATTTTGGGTTCTTGCGTGATGCTTTTGGACAGCCTTATCTAAAATCTAAGTGGTAAAAGTTCTGTTTGTTAGAATGTTACAGGAAGCCGAATGGCTGCTCACAGAAAGTAACTGACATCCTTACTCCTAATATGTAACATTCACTGAACTTTGGGTTTATATTATGGGAGCTCTGCCGTCCCCTTGGAAACAACTCAGTTTGGTTATTGTGATGATCATGAATTCCAAAGAAACTGTGGGAGATTTCGCTACTGTAAACTTTTAACGGAGTCATCTGCTAGTATTCATTTCAATGCAATGATTTCAGAGTGTAAAAATCATTTGCCTTGACCGGAACCATGAATGTTTTTATTACATCAGAATAAATGATCGTGTTCACTGTTCCTTGAGGCATTTACATTGAATAAGTATTTTCAGTTAAAAATCCTACTGTCATGCTTACTCTTTACCCTTTCCATTATGAAAGCCAAGAGGAGTAACATGCAATTTTAGAAATGCCATGTTGATTCTCTTGCTTTATTTAGGATGAAATACTGAATTAAAACATTTGGACATTTTGGTTTGCCATATGGTCAGGAGTGATAATTCTAGTAAACTCATAGGCAGTGGCATGTGCATCAGTTGTTGGTGGTAGACAGACTTGTACCACACTGCTAGCAACAAGCCTTAAAAATAGTTGGGACTATTCATTTTTGGTTGAATTTGTTGGAAAGAAGGTAAAAAGTATTATAATGCAACTGCTATTTATTTCAGCCGCCTTATGTGCTTCAACTTAATAAATCTCTGTCAGATAGCAAGTCGAATGAAAAACATGACTTCAAGGTTTATGCTGGAAAATGAAACAGTGTCAGTGCCTTTGGAAAAGAATGGAAGTTTAATTCAACTTGAGTGCAGAGCTGATTTAATGCTGTTAACTCAAGGGCCGCTGGCACCTCACGCGGGTGCTGATGTGGTCAGAAGTACAGTTGACATTCCTCTGCCAGATTTATATCCCTTGGATCCAACAGTTTCCCTTCTTAAGGAAAACATCTATAATCTCCAAGATTCCTTTCGTAAGTTTGTCATGCTTTTTTAACTTGACAGAAATTCTTATGATATTGTTCCATTGATATTTAGAATTGCTCAGAACATAATATTGAGCTTTCACATGTATAATGATGGTTGTTTGTTGTGCCTGTAGTAACTATTGTATAAATGCTGTTGATATGCATGTACATATGTCTTTGGAATGATGGGAGCATGCACTTTTTCACTCCTCAGCTATTATGCCTCATGTCACTGATATGAACCTCCACACGGTGTTTTTCCACTACAATGAGACGGAAGTGAAGAATCTTTTTGACTTGCCTGTTTCTGAGCAGCAATTCTTGGGGAGATCGTTAGTCCATACCTTTGCAGTGGCAGCAGCACAGGCAAGGCATAAGTTTGGGGTATGTAAATTTTTTGGTCTCTCCACCTTTTCCATTTTTTGGAAATCCCTTCTCCTCTGGACAGAGTCCTCACAGGCTTAGTTATAAACCGAGGTATCTATGGGACTTGCTAATGACATCTAACAACCCCAAAGCATACCAGCAGCTCAATGTTGCATTAGGTCATCCCTAAAGAAGACAATTCCTATGCCAAATCTGGTGGCTGTTAGTTGGCAGTCTACTCAAGTGCCATACATGCTAAAAATTTGACACAAAGGATAGAAGTCATCGCTGGTCAACTGATACTGACTCAATTGAAGTATGATTAATTGACTACAACCAGTGCAGGAAATGTAGAATACAAGACTCCTCATCCCTCTCAATGTTTTAGAAACCCCTCTCCATCATCACAATGATTCCATGTGACCTAAGAAGTATGGGCTTGATCAAGGTGGTTTATTTAAAATGTATGAATTGTTTCTTTTTCGAATCACTGTTTATCTTAATGCTCTTACTCATGTTTTCACTTGTCCAGATTGTGAGCCAAATGGATGAATTATTCCACATTCTCTAACCTATGCAATTCTGCTGTGGATTTTTAATCAGCCTTCCTAGTTTTTGGAATCTCATCAGCTTTATTTCCTCCTGATTTATCTTTATTCCATTCTTATGACATCAATCCTTTTACATGCAGCGGTGATAAAAAATTCTTGGCTGCCTGGGAAATTTAAATCTCCATCATCTACAAATATGTCTTTAAACTCCTTGTTGGCTTATATTTATATCCTCAGCCCACCCATGATTACTGCAGTTTCCATGGTATATAAGTTATGAAGCATAAATAGTGCAGGATGCCATTCTCTTCATCCCCTGCCCATTCGTCAAGGATTATAATGCAATAATGAATAAAGAGAAATATGCGAGTTAGTTAGGGTTTATTGTTTAGGAAAAATAATGATCATGGGAGAAAACGATAATTTTGAAAGAAATTCAGCATTAGGAGTAAATTCCGACTCCAAAGGAACAGCTAAACAGAAAATTGCTGTGTATGAGAGATTCAGGTATTTTTTAATTACCCAACTCCCACAATTGGATGAAAATCTTAAACTAGTATGGTTACAAAATATGACAAAATGTAAGGTATTGAACAGATGGAGTTTATATATTTGGAAAATATAAATTTACTTAAAGTAAATCGGAAGGAATTCAAATCCAGGTGATCCGATTTTAAACAAGGATAAAAGTATGTAGCTTCAAATTGGGGTGAGCTTTCAAAAAGAATTACAAGAAATAAAGATGAAACATTGGGAACAATGGATATAAATAGAAATAAGTCATAGGGTTTTGAGTCATGGGTTATGGTGAGTGGTAATTAGTTATATGTGAACATGAAATTGGGTAGTAATGAACCTACAGACAAGGAATACAATGGCAGGAGAAACATGAAGAATAGCTGATGGGAAGATCAGTTCATGGAATGAATGATTGGGTTACATGGAATGCAGGTGCCTCTGTATTGCATTTTAATATGTACCTGAATGAATAATAACAAATGTATCACTATAATACGCTGCTCAATTTTGCTGCTATAAATAAAACTTAAGAGGGTATTCACTTCAATACCAAGCTCACCACTTGTAATGATGTTGATTTGAAAAAAGTTTACCTGTTGTGTTAAATTTGTGAATTTTCCTGATTGGAGTACCATGAATTGTTCACGTTTCTTCTTTAGAGGAGTACTTGTCTGATATTGGTTAGAAATCTTACACTCCATCTGATAATGATATTTTGTAGATTTTCTTGTTAGCATTTTCTGCCCTGATGAATATTCATCCTCTTGATGAATTATACAATTAGGTAGGCAGTGAAAGTATGCCTGAAATATATTTATGCCTTATTTAGCCCAAAGGGTGTGTTACCAGTAGTCCTTGTGTCGTGTAATTTTGTGTTAAAAGAGAGTATCGTATCATTTATGAGATAGGGCTGAATTCCATGTACTACAGGAATTATTTCTCCGTTGTGCTCATAGAAAGTATACATATTCCATTTAAAATCTTTGGAAATGTAACAATTTCAGAGTTTAATAATCGTACGCCTTGATCGGGATTCGAACCCGGATCCCTCTATGTTTGGTCAAGTGCTTTAGCTAGTTAAGCTATCGAGGGATCCTCTTAAACTCCGAAATTTTGGGGGCTTTACAAGATATTGTAATGAAATGCCGTACATACAATGTCACAGGCATTTATAGTCGTGTGCGACGCACCACAGTCCATGACGTTTTAGCCAACAATAAACACTTAGGCTGTTTATACCTTAGACAAATTCCAAAGAAACTGCGGGAGATGCCGCAACAGTAAATTTAACCGAGTCCTCTACATGTTGATTCAGTTAAAAGTTGCTGTTGCGGCATCTCCCACAGTTTCTTTGGACTTTGGAAATGTTTAGTTGTTATGATCATTATAGTTATTTTTATCTTAAAAGACAATATGTGCACAAATAAACTCATTCTGTGAGAAATATGTACTTATGTAAACTTCAAATTCCTTCTCTTGAGTTCCTAGTTGTCATCATTGTGATGCCGGAGGTGAATTATTGATTCCCGCCCAAAAAATTCTTACTGTTAAAAATTGATAAACAGATCTTGATCTTGTTTACTTTCGCCATGACATAGAGTTTAGATGGGACTTTTCCATCCGGTTCCCCGCACATTTCAGGAATCAAATATCCTATCCTAGCAATTTGCTTAATCAATGAGGGAATCTTTCCCCCAAATTCTACTTTCCTGGTGCCCGAATAAGTCATAAGTAAGTCAGTGGGTGGGCTGACTCTTTTGTATTTACGACAAAAGATAGTGGAGGCCATCAAAATTCCCATATTTTAAACTACCATCCCAGCAACGAGACATTTCAGTGTAGCAGCTCTGAAAATTATTTGGATGGGGAAGGTAAAATGAAGTCCACGCACCCTTGCAGTATGAATGGAAAAGAAAATCAGAATGTTATTGTTGATTAGTGTTTAAACATTGAAATAGTGAATGAAACAAACATTTATTTATAACCTTGTGTAAGATTGTTTGTTCTAATCAACAGTGGATATTTGGACATTGAGCATGAATTAGTATTTATTTTTCACTCATTTATCTAGAGGGAAAATGCCTTTGGAAAACTAAGGCACAGGAGAACACATTTTGAAGATTGGCTGAACTCTAATTTGATATTGTTTCACTTTCAGAATGATGTTGGTGAACTTGAGAACCCTGTCACTCTTCAAAGTATCCACACAGATGGAAAAAGGTTTCACTTTTCTATTCTTCAACTGAATACTCTGGATCTCAATGGAACTGTTGGTATCAAAAATATTCTTTGGCATACTCCTTTAATTAACATGTTCGAAGAATGTTGTTATAAGAAGGGAAGACCAGAATTAATAGGATATAATGAAGATGTAGCCAGCAAGACTCTAGCTTTTTATGTTAATAGTTAGAAAAATTAATGTATTATAAGAAAATAAACTTTATTTATCACACTTCGCTTTTTCAATTAATTATCAGTGAACATTTAGAGCTCCATATCTTAATTCACTCTCAAACTGCTCTGCGTTCAATGTTCCGTCGATTGCTTCACAATTCGGATTGAAAACAGAATAAGCACTCACTTCACCCGGGGCTTTCGGACCTGTCCGTGTATTCAACCAAATAAATAACAAAACGGACAAAATAAAATAAACAATACCAAATTCTAATTCGACCGCTATCACATATAGTAGCACCCACAATAGAATATATAAACCATTCTTCACTCTAATGAGATGATGAAATCGTTCATTTTTACTATAATCGGGAATATGTTCCGCTGGCGTCAGGCTCAGCTGTTCTGGTTGCATTAAATGTTCATCCTAAAAAGTACAGAGGTGCTCATTACGTAATTACAAAAATTGGAATGGTGAAGATTCAGAATTTGAAACAACGGATTTAAATTAATACCTAAGGCAAATATTAATTGCCTCGATATAAAGCTTTACTGTAATAACAAACCTCCAGAGATATTGGTTCTGAAGTTGTTTGCCTCTCCCTCTTCCAGAAGTTAATCGCAGCAATATCATGTAAAAATGTCTTTGCGGTTTCCATTTGCTTCTCTCGTTTCTTCCGTAGTCTATAAGCTGCAAGCTTTTCCTCAATATCCATTATTCCATAACGGAACTTTGTACTTTACACTTAAAGAGCATTTAGTTTTGACAACGCTGGATGAGCTATCTGACAATTTATTGCCAAGTAGGGCAAAGCAAGCAGGTGATCTATAAAAGGAATGAAGATATAAACAGTGTGGTTTGCATGTGCTGTCCTGGCGATAATCTTTAACCTTCTATCTATAATCATACGTACACAATTTCCCTTTAGTGGGATTTTAATTTTTCCGTCTTCGTGCGCTATTTATAACATCTCTGCTCCTAGCTGTCGAGAATGTGTGGTACATGTGGCAACCATGTTGGTACCGCTGCAACGTCGGAAGATCATTTTCCACAACATCGTATCCGTGGTTTCCAAACGATACTCTCGAAACATGCGACGGACGAAATAAAATTCTTTGAAGGATGATGATTGCAGCGGTGCAGTTAAATGGATAATGTAGCTGTTAGCAACTCGATAGAACGTAATGTTAATCCAAGTGTTTCGGATGCAGATTTCATCCGTCAGTTGCATTCTTATCCATTTCTCGTGGAGACTACTTTCGGTACTTCTCTGCATTGCCGAAGTTGTTTGGTAGTCATTATAACTACCAAAATGTTTATTATCACCATCACGTATAAGCAGTGTAGTAGAAATTTGGGAAATCAGGCAAGGAAAGAAAAATTAGCCAAGAGAATACATGCCACGTCGAACCTTGTAAATTGGGCCCTAGCGTAACGTTCCCATATAATATGCTTGGTTAAATTTCTTGTCACTGCATGAATTAAGCTGTCCGAAAGCGGATGTTAGACCTTGGACCAATGATCGTAGCACTGTTGTAAAATCGATAATCATGTTAGATTCAGGAAATATAGAGTTCATTGGCGAAAAGCAAAGTTTCCTTTCCCGTTCCATTTATTAGAGATTCAACTCTCCTGTTACGTGAAAACCAAACCACCGATTGCGTTTTACTATGGATAACTTATTGCCAATCGACGGTTTTGATTTCTTGTCGCACAGTCACCTATCATGAAACTACCCATTTGGTAGAATTTTGTCAATACCTTCCTTGGTGATCTAGGGCTTGCTTTGTGTCGTGGGGATTAAAACTACTTTGACGCGAACATTATTTATATCCGAGATATATGTTATTCCACTTGCATGAGCAATGGAAAAATTATGTCCACGTCTTTGATAAAATCTATACTATAGTAATTTCTTTAGCATGAAATCACATTTCATGAAAATATACCATTTCATTCTCCAGTGAAATGAACCTCCTATTTGATCGCCTTATTTGGTGCCAACCTCTCATTTCTGCCTTCAAATATTTCGCTTCCTTGCTTCGTAGGATACCGATTAATGCTAAAATGAGTAATTCATGGTGGAGTCGCACTCCAAGTACTTCTTTTCTTGAACACATTTAAAATAGTTACCTGTGATAAGTGCCGACTTTAAATACCACCATCATGCCCAATTTTTCACTATATTCTATGCGAATTAGTGTTCTGATTTTGGAACATTAAAATTCCATGTTGATAGAAGTAGATTCCCAATCACTGTCCAGAGAGTAGAGTAGCATATGTAATTTTTCATTGTTCACCAAGGAAAGGTACTTGGTCCAAGGTGCGGTCTACATTCACCTTATAAATCAATCAACAGGTTAAATACAGCAGGATTTATTGGTGAAGATAAGTGGAAGGAGGGTATTTAATGTCGAAATAATGAAAATGTATAAAGAGAAGTGTCAGCCTAATGAGATGGAATTTTTGGCTTTTAATTTGAGGTCCCATGTTTGAGTGAAGTTGATGAATTTGCAATTCACCAACTTCATCCTTTTTATTACTGGCAGTGTTCCACTTCCTCAAGTTACTACTCCAGGTGGCATTTTGATTTGTTGGGGACTGAGCACTGTTTAACTTCAAATAGCCACTTAATACTAAGAATCATCAACTCCAAATATGCCCTAATTCCCTTCATTTCTTTCAACATGCTCATTCTTTTCCTTCTCTCAACTCACTTTAAAGTGTCTCCTCTATCGCAGTCTTCTACTTTCCATTTTCACACTACATCCTCCCCCTTCTTTCCTGGATTTCTTCCAGCAGCCTTCTCTCTACCTAAACCATTCCTTAAACTTATGGGCTTTTCAGCTTTGATTAAACTTTGTGCTTTTTGCTTACTAAATATGGCAGGCAGCTCAGAAAAAGGGGCTGGTTTTGCTGCTCTGATTTGGAAATTTTGTATTCCAAGGTGAGCTCTACACTCGCTTATCAAATCAATTAACAGGTTGAATACAATCGGAATTCTAGGAAGGAATGGGGGGCATTAATTCCTAGGAATAAATGTCTAATTCTTGTATTTCTAGCAATATTGATGTTCATGGTACCTCTATTCTGCTAGCCACCATAAGCTAGTCATGTGGCTTGTGATGTGGTGATTATTCAATAGGCATGCAACATCAAAAATTAATGTTGGTATGGCTTTCATTGAAAAGACTACTATGAAGTAGATAGTTCTAAAATCCTTGTTTCCATATGAAATATGAACTACAAGCCTCAGCCTTGGCCATTGCAAATGAGTGGCATGAATTATCCAATATTTTTTTGTTATATCCCTGTATTAGTATGAGTGACCAACCATAAGGTTGGTTACTATGAACAGATTTTTATTAAATGGTATCAGCAACCTTAGGTGTGATATTCTAGGTCTGCAGTAATACAAACATATTAGTCCCGCCACATTTCACCTTAAGTAGGGAAAATTACCCTCAAAAGCTTTGCCTGCATGCTGATTATGCCGCTTCATTATCACGTAATGTATGTAATTAAAGTTGATTTCAGGTGGTTTCAAAGGGTTGTAATTGTTTCCCCTTGTTTGTCCTTGGTAATTTTCATTATTATGATCTTTAAAATCCTATTACCTCATAATATCTCCTCTGTTAACTTTTCTGCCTTATTTAAAATTCATTCAGAAACTTCCACCATATTTAGAGCCTCTCAGTCCTTCTCACTTTACAATTAATTTTCTCCCTTTTCTCAATATTTACCTTAGAAGGGCTCAATACTTCTTCTCATACTGAAAGATCATATTTTGGATTTGCACTAATTTATACGCCGTATTAAAATCTTTGTTAGCCTTTTCTCTGTCTATACTTAGTGTTTATACTGCCAATTTCTGTTGTCTTGCAAATGCTTCTTTCACTGATTCAATTCTCATAATGTTCATGCTATTACACATATTTTATTCCATAATACTGCCCAAATACGAGATCTATTTTGCCTGCTCCAATTTATTCCTTCAAACTTTTATGCAAATCTTATTACTTTGGTATAATTTTAGAAAATCTTTATCCCATATATTTTTCATTGCTTCTGTATCCTCAATGATAACTAAAACCCCTTGGCTGTCTGATTAAATATTGCTTATTCATCTGCAAATCTAACTGGTTTAATCACCTCACTGCCCACTTTCATTCCCAGTTCAAGATCTTCCCATGAGACCATAAACATTTTCTCTGCGTCTGATTTAAAAATCATGGATGATAATAGACAACCATATCTCACTACCATGTCTACCCACAACTGCCTCAATTCTCCATTGTGCCATCTGATTCATATGCTAGCTTCAAATAAGTGACCCTCCAATCTACTCAACAATACTTTCGTCACCATTGTCTATTCTACTCTTTCAGATGACTAGACCAAAACTGATTTTTGCCTAGGGAGTTGTTTGCATACTACTTGAATGTGGACTATGTTTCCATTAGAAGTTCCATGTAATCTTGAATAGTTAATTCTCAGTACTACCACTGTCCAAATAGAACTTGAGTTTGTAAACTGCCCACAATAATATTTGATAAAATATTGAAGGTAACAAAAATTCTCCAACTGTCAATGTCACTAACCACTTGGATTTGTCCTCAGAAATTGTCCTAAAAACAAAATCAGTAAAATTAAATTTGAATTTTCCTTGTTTCAAAGGTAGCATAATGCAAATGAGTTCTGTGTTTTTTTAGCAAACTATGAGCATAAAATAAATCAACTGGGCCAATATTTTACATGCAAGTAAAGGGTAGAGAATTTCTGATAAAAGGAATGGGTATTTTGGTTACTTGTAATGATAAACAGTTTCATTGCATTCTGTTCACAATAAATGGGGAAATTCCTGGGATTAATAATAAATAAATTTTATAATGTCAAGTTGAAAAGGTGGCAATCCATAATATCCATCTTCCCCTTCACGAAAGGTGGAATATATCTGTTTGGGAAGTGCTGATGATTACTCTATGTATTGCTTATAATATGAATTCTTTTTCCTGATGTATCCCATTAAACCCTCTCTCAACTCTTGATGTACAATAAAATAATATTATTGCTTGGTGTCAATAATGGAATATTCATTATCACTAGAAAAAAACAGTTTGAGAAAATAAACCCCTACCTAGACTCCTTGCACCTTGGAGGGATTGATATAAACACAGTAATCCAAGTGCAGTAAGAGACATTCCAACAATATTCTTGAGACTATTTGAACTAGGAACACATGCAAAATATTTGCTGAATCCTAAGAAAAAACTTGCCTTCATCAAGCAAATGGATGGTGAATGTTGGACTAAACAATTTAAGGAAAAATGTTATTTAATAGAGCTAGATCCCTCCTTGAATGTCTCAAGCATTTGGGCCACTGAGAATGATATGCTATCTGAACTCAACAAATCATGAAGGTAAACCACCTGATTCATTAAAAAATGTTATGAATGAAGAGAAAATTTTAAATGATTGTTGGAGGAAATTGAATGGTGCTACATACAGATTTCACCCCAATTACTGGGCAAATTCAAATCATATGAATTGACTGATAATGTTAAAGATATGATTTTCCATATTATCATGATATGCAAGACGTCAGATTGACGATAAGGGAACTTGACGGTTGTACAATCAAATGGCTACAGGCTGCATGACCTGTATTTGTGATTCATAAATTCTGGAGATTAAGCATTATCTTAATTGTATCATAACCCATTCTCTAATACACTGAAATGACTCTCAAATCAAAATCTAATCCATGGTACCCTTGCCCTTTTCCCATTTACTGTTCCCATAGTTTTGTATATTGTCTTGAAATCACTATTTTGGTATAATCCCAGTTTCCTTCTATCATACCCATCTCTCTCCACTCTTTCATAATTATTTTGTTTCCGCCTAGTTCTCCTTCCTTTTTGCACTTGTTAAAGCCTCTACATTCCATTTTTATCATCCCTTATTTATCCTCTTCAGTCTGATGTTACCCTTCATTAGTATTAAAATATGATCTGCATCTGCTTCCAGGAAACTGGGCAAATCAATCACACTATTCCTAAATTTGTGCCTAATCATAATATACTATAGTCTAACTGGTACCTCTATGAATCCCCATGAATTTTCAATATTTATGTTCCTATGCCTATTGTGGTTTTAAGACCGAGTGTTCATTATGATTAAATCATTCCTCCTGCAGATCACTATTCCATTGAACCTACCAATAGCGTAGTGGGTTCAATGGAATCATATAAGGATATGAAATTTAAGACAATACCAAGGCATCAGTTACTTGAAAACATTAAGTTTGAGATATCTACGAGGGTCATCCGGAAAGTAGTACCCGTTCGTGAAATAAAGACACAAAAGTAAATATTAACAAACATAAAAAATTTTATTTGAAAGAGGATACTTTAAACTACTTCTCAACATAATCTCCAAGCAAATTAAGGCATTTGTCATAACGTGTGACAAGTTTCTGTATTCCTGCTGCATAGTCCTTCGCCGCCAGCTCATTGAGATACGCGAGGGACCCATCTTGCACAAATTTTTGCATAATGCAGATGGTGTTTAACAATTTCATGAACAATTGTTCGAGAAACATTGGGAAAATGCTCACAGATGTCATCAATTGTGACGCGCCGATCGTTCCTCACGAATTCGTCAACTGAGCTCACCAGTTGGTCTGTAATGACAGACGGTCTCCCCGAACGCTCATCGTCGTGTGTGTTCCCCCTCCCCATGTTGAAGTTGCGACACCACCGCCGAACAGACGACTCGTCCATTACATTGTCTCCATACACCTCCTTTAATTGGCGATGAATATCACATGGGCGAACGTTTCTTGCATTGAGGAATTTAATCACTGCCCTCACTTCACAACTGGCGGCGTTCTCAATTTTTTTAAACATTGTAAACAATCACAGAAACAACACAGGCAATGCTAGCGTCACGCAACTTGGCTCAGAGAAGGCAGACAAGCCACTGAAGCTATCTGACCTCGTCCAGCGGCTACTCGCGTCGTCAGCACTTCATGCGGCACGAACGGGTACTACTTTCCGGATGACCCTCGTATAAATGATGAATCTACTCTTTGTGAGAAGTTCTGTCCCAGTTAATGATTCATACATGCAATTTTAATGGGATTTTTTTGTGAATTTAAAATTTAGCTTCTATGTATTCAACCAGGTAAGGTTTGAAAGGGAAACAGTAAAACTGCTTTTAAACTGTTGAAGACACAATTAAGAGTAAGAAAAATAAAATCCCACAACGTCCAAGATGCTAATGGACAGATACTGACAGAAGATGAAGACATTGGAAAGAGATGGAAGGGATACATTGAAGATCTCTATCAAGGGCCCAAACCACTTGAAGGTGACTTAATTAAAGAAGAAAGTTTGATAAAAGAAGACGAATGGGGCCAGGAGATACTGAGAAGTGAATTCGACCAATCCGTGAAGAAAACAACAAGGCACCAGGAGTTGTTAAAATAAATGGAGAAATTATCAAAGCTCTTGGGGCTAATGCATAGGATACCCTATTTGAAATAATGAAAGATATCTAGGACAGTGAACGACTAAGTAAGGACTTTGAGAAGAGTGTAATGATGCAATACCGAAGAAACCTAGAACTGATTGATGCGAAGAGCACAGAGCATTGAGCCTTACTTCTCACAAATTGAAAATACTTACCTATAACATAAACCTTAGGTAATCAGCCGAAGAATAGAAGGAAAGGTAGAAGAAAGCCTCTCAGAAAACCAATTCGGATTCAGGAAAAACCGAGGAGCAAAAGAGGCAATACTGAGCTTGAGGGTACTGGCCGAAAAATTGATCCATGTAAACAAGCCATTATATGTGGCATTCGTAGACTTGGAGAAGGCCTTTGACAACGTAATGGAACAAAATGTTCAAGATACTAGAAGCGCTTGAAATGGACTACAATGACAGAAGAATAATCCATCACCTCTACAGAAATCAAATAACAACAATCCAAAAGAAAAAAATGAAAGGAAAATAAAAGCCAAAATAGACAAAGGAGTTCAACAAGGATGCAACCTCTTGCCAGCACTATTTAATGTATATGTTGAAGAGGCAATAGAAGAAGCACAAGAGTTGGGCATCAAAGGAGTCAAGGTAAATGGCGAAGGAATTAACAAGCTGCGGTTTGCAGACGACATCGCAGTAGTAGCAAATACGCGAGAGGACCTACAAGCAAACATGAATTCAATGGGCCAAGCACTGAGGGAGTATAATATGAGCATAACAAGAAGAAAACGAAAATCCTTGTGTGTGGAAGAGAGAAGTTAAATGCAGATATAACAATTCAAGACGTGAAGCTATAGCAAGTGGAATCCTTCATCTACTTGGGCAGCAGTATGGAACTTGGGATGGGAGAAGCTTGACCGGCATCAAGCAAAGAATAGCCCAAGCAAAGAAGGCGTTCAATGAGAAGAGGCACCAACTATGTTCAAAGAACATAAGATTGCAAATAAGGAAGCAGCTTGTCAAAACTTTCACATAGAGCATGGTACTCTACGGATTGGAGACATGGATTGTTGGAAAAGTGGACTAAAGAAGAATAGGAGCATTTGAAACCTGGTACTGGAGGATAATGCTGGAGATTAAATGGGCAGACAAAGTGAGGAATGATGAAGTATACGTATACTCGAAGAGCAGAAGAGAAAAAAACATTTGGAGATGTCTATGGCAAAGAAGAACTAGATGGATTGGACATACCTTAAGGCACAATGGATTAGTTGGAAACATAATACATGGAAAAATTGAAGGAAAGATCATGCGAGGAAGGTCAAATAACAAGTACATAGGGCAAATTAAGAAGGATGTAAAACAGGGAACCTATCAGAGGGTGAATGAATTAACACTAAATAGGGAAAAATGGAGGGCTGCAGTAAACCAATCTTAGGATTGAAATACTGATTATGATGAAATCCATCCAGAGAGAATCCTGATTTATTCTTCCTATTAGAACACATTCATATAAAATCTTTTTGTGATATAAAATATTGCAAATTACTAATTTACAGTTTCTCTTAGGCCTTCAGTAGTGTTCTTTGTCAGGAAATTGATTGCAGTCATGCACTCATTATTTTTTCTCTTTCCCAATTATCAAGCCATGGAAAAGAATTTCTGATGACCTTACAGTTCCTGAAAATGTAAGTCACAGACTAATTGGTTCTCCAATTATATGAGTAACAATACAATTTGGGTCTTTTGGAATGCTCCTTTAATATCTCCGAGTTACCCATGTGTTCCCATTGTAGCCCATGGATTTTATTCGGAAGAAGTACCATATGATGTTAGCCCATGGATGTCAGCACCTGTTCATCCAAGAAGAAAGATAGTTTTAAGAACCAAATTTGCCAAAATGTCATTTTTCATAGATCCTTCCAATGCAAAACTGCAATTGGTTGTGTGCATGTATTAATAAAAGGCAGAAACATGATGATCATGGTATGGTCTGCCATCTTACCAGTTCTACTGGTACTATGTCCATCTTTGCTGAAGTCCATTAAAGCAACATAAGTCAAGGTGGCGGAACAAAGGGACAAACTTTTTTAAACTGGCATTCTATTCTACGAGAGGATGCAATGTTGCTCTAACTCCAGACCAATGCAGTAACAGTAAAGCCTTATCCAATGAATGTAAGGTATATTAATGGAAATTGATTATCAGTGAATGCAAGATTCTGTTGAGGACATGGTATACAGCAAATAAAGTCTTATGAACCAAAAGGTACATGCAAAGATGAAATAATGGTTAAGTACTGAGATTGCATAGTGTAAATCCGATTTAAAAGGTCAATATATTTCACAATTATTGTAAATAAATGCCAAATGTAAGTGAAGGCACAAATGTGTAATTTTCTGTATGATTATTTTTACTTAAAATTACCTGTTTCTCAAAATTTTGGCTGAACTAAAAATCAAAACTTCAATTTATCATGAAGTCCTTAATTTTAATGGGGATAGGTAAATTCTTTTGGCAACAGAACATACAAGAAATATTTTAAATATCAAATTGACTTATATAAAATAACTGTATTATTTTACAAAATATAAGTCAGCATTTGACAGTTAAAAATATTGTATTTTTTCAGTTAATTCAATAATTATGCATCCAAATGACATAAGATAATTAAAGTCAATATTGCTTTTTGAATCAATAATTAGACTAAGTCGGTAAATATCTGTAAAATTGTCCAGGTAATTTAGCAGGGATTTCAACAAAATACATTTATGTGAATGACAACTCAGAAGAAATCACACAATATATCCTCTCTAGATACTCACACTTCCATTAGATTAAACACTTCAAGCTCTCTATTACTCATCTGAGTTGCCAAGTATTAAGAAAGTACTTCGAAATTATGTAATATTTATATGAGTATATTTGACACCCTCATATATGTGCCCATGAATGCATGTAGCATTCACAAAAAGCTTAATTAAAAATCATCAAAAAATAGAATTTCTACATGCAGGCTGGTATTTTAAAATGAAGGATTGTAGAAATAAATATGGTACGTATAAGCTAATAATAATACAGACAAAGTGAATAGACTGGAGGATATTATAGGTTATTGTAACATGCTTACATGGGAAGGACCAGAAGTACCCGGTCTGACCTGAGAGATGGTGGTAGTTGTTAAATAAATATCACTGTATTAAAAAGTATGCAATCTATGAAGCATATGCTTCAAGTTCAAAAATGCTACATTGTTTAGTGTTTGTTTGACAGCCATCAATAGTGAACGTTTTCAGTGAATTTTTTAAAATAGAGAAAATTGGTCATCATTATGTGATACAATACTTTCATTTGAAAGGCCTCAGCCCAACCGATATAAAAGCTGAACTGGTTTTTGTTCTGGGTGAGTCAGCTCCTTTGTTTACAACAGTAAAATATTTGGTAGCAGAATTTAAACAAGGCCTTACAAGCCCTCAAGATGAGCATCGCATTGGTCGACCAAATGAGGTGATGACACCAGAACCGATGAAGAAAATCCACCCAGTGATACTGGATGATCATCAACTGAAACTGCGCAAACTAGCAGGCATAGTGGACACTTCAAAAAGTGCAGTACATCACATATTAACTGAAAATTTGGACATGAGAAAGCTGTGTTCAAGATGGGTGCTCACACTCGAGCAAAATCAGTGTGGTGAAGATGTTTCAATTGAGTGTTTGGCAAAGTTTCACAGCAACAAAGCAGAATTTTTGTGCCGTTTCATAACCATGGATAAAACATGGGTCCATTTCTTCACACCCGAGACAAAAGAACAAGCAAAACAATCGATTTATAAGCGAGAACTGCCTCCAAAGAAGGCAAAGACTGTTTCATTTGCAGGTAAGGTCATGGCATCTGTTTTTTGGGATGCGCATGGGATAATTTTTATTGACTACATTAAAAAAGGAAAAACTATCAATGGCGAGTATTATGCTTACTTATTGCAACGTTTGAGCGAAAAAATCGCGCAAAAGCGGCCTCATTTGGCTAAGAAGAAAGTGTTGTTTCATCACGGCAATGCACGAGCTCACAAATCCATTATTGCAATGGCCAAAATTTATGAATTTAGGTTTAAATTGTTACCGTGTTTGCCATATTTAGCCACTTTGCATTATTATCTGTTCGCAAACTTGAAAAAATGGCTTGGTGATCAAAGATTTTCCCACCGTGAAGAAGTGATGTTGGCAGTTAATGGATATTTTAAGTAGCAATACAGTTCTTATTATAAAAAGCTTATCGAACGAATTGAACATCCCTGGGAAAAGAGTATAGAGCTAAAAGGAGATTATGTTGAAAAATAAATTTTCTTCCAAAATATTTATGTTTTCTTTGTTGGGTTGGGTTCTTTTGGGAACGCCCTTGTATTCATAACCTCTAGAGTTACAAGGAATTTGAGCTACCTGCATATCATTACTTGAGTTTCATGGGGTATCAACAAGTTTCTTTCAAACAGTAATGAGGACAATGGCCTTGCATTTCCATGGAAAGTTTGGTTAAGTCAAGTTTGCGGCCCTGGTGGCGGCGGGGTAACGTCCTCGTCTACCAACCCAGAGGTCGCGGGTTCAATTCCCGCCTAGGTGGATTTTCCTCCATCTAGGGCTTGGTTGTATGTGATTGTCTTCAATATAATGTCTGTAATGTAAGGGTTAGTTGGAAGAAGGGACTATAAGTCTCAACCTCGCCCAATTAAGTCGATAAATAAATGTTGTTTTTTCCAAAAAACCGACTTAGGTCTATGGGCCACGAAGTTTTAATCCCACTGTGCATGTGGTATTTTTTGAAAGAGAAGTTTTAATCACACTATGTTATTTTTTCAAAGAGCCTCTCTCAAGGGGCCAAAGAGGCGCGTGTGGCTGGGAAGCCGCGGTTCGCCAACCACTGGTTAAGGCTACCCAGTTGTTTTGAACTAATCGAGCAACAATGGTATTATCCTGCATGGTTACGCTACTTGCACTGCATAATGGTATTGTAAAGTTACATACCTTAAAGGATAAAAACATATGGGTAATTTTTATGAAAATCAACTTAATGTTTTACAATTGATTTCATTGTGCATCTTTGTTCTGTTTGGCCGGAGATGCGGAGTTACAATTTTTGTGCCAATATTTTTTCGTTGTCTCTTCTGCTTAAACTGCAGCTCATAGGCCATTCTTTTGTAAATATTAAAGTATTGCCTAAATACTTCAATCAATGTTTTAAATAAAACAACCCTAATGGCGTAAGACATAAAAAATATGATTTCCTTTGTGAAATGAATGAAATAATTTTCAGGTATCATTATCAAACAATAAAGTTCTCTCTTTGGAGATAGAACCCCATGTAATAGTCATAATAATAGTCATACAAATATTTAGGCCTATAATACTTAACTAGGGATTTTGGGGGTGGAGTTCAAGTAGATACTGTGACGTGGAAGGCTTTTAAGTATTTCATTGGGTAATCAGAAATTTAAAAGGAAGTAGCGTAGCCACAAAAGAAAAAGTATCTAATATTCTGATTAGCCCAGACTTGGGATACTCATCTGTAGAATGGGATCCATATGAGGTGATACATATTAAAAAGATAGAAAAAGTGCACAAAAGGCAGCGAGATATGTACTTGGAAGGTACAAAGGGCCACATAGGGTAATGGAAAATTCGGGTATTCTGAAATAGGAGAGTTTGGAAAATAGAAGAAAAAGGAATAAGTTGGATGCAATGTAAAGAATAATTAAAAATGAGGAAGGGTGGGAAGATTAATGGAAGGAGGTATAAAAACTAAGTTTTAAGGGAAAAAACGACCACAGTTTTAAAATAAAAATAAGAACATAAAAAATATTAAAAAATATTGATTTTTAAACTGAAGTATTGTTGAATGGAACCAGCTGCCTGATGGAGGGTTGTTTGAGCCCTTTCCAATAAATATTAGCAGTTTTAAGAATAGCTGTAAAGCAACCTCAGGCCAAAGGACTGGGTAATAAACTTTATTTGTTGGTGATTATTTTATTTATTAAAAATATTGTTCTGTGCGTGATGTGGATGACGTGAGAAGTTGGATTTTAAAAGTATGTGGTGTCATCACGGTGTGTGATTTTGGAAGGGGTATGATGTAGAAAAGTGTGTGATTTTGGATGGAGTGTTATGTTTGGACTGGTTTAAATCATATTTAACTGATAGGTCACAATATATTGAAATGAATTCATCTGTATCAAGTACAACTTCTGTTATTTGTGGAGTTCCGCAGGGCTCCATTCTTGGACCACTACTATTTTTAGTCTTCATAAATGATTTACCTGCAAATTTACCACTCTCCAATACAATACTATTTGCTGATGATACTAACTTAATTTTTAATAACCATAATCCTATTCAGTTAATGAACGAGGTAACAGAAACTACACACAATTTGATGAACTGGCTCACTGACAATAAGCTATCTTTAAATGTTAGTAAAACACATTATTTAAATTTCAATCTCAAGAAGAAGTTAATAAATTTTAATCCAATAATTAACGGTTGCCCCATAAAAGAACTAAAGGTAACAAAGTTTTTAGGTATTTGGATTGACTCTAATCTTTCATGGGAGGAACATATTAATAAATTAACTCAAAAACTGGCACAAATCTGTTATGCATTCCGTGTACTCAAGAAAATCATTTGCATTAAGGCATTGAGAACTATATATTTTGGCTATGTGCAGTCACTTCTCAATTATGGTATTCCATTTTGGGGCTCCTCTATCTTCCTTCCAAAATTATTTAAAATGCAAAAAAAGATTATTCGCATAATAACTAATTCTAATAATAGAGCTCCCAGTAAACCTATTTTTGAAAAACTAGAAATCTTACCTCTTCCTTGTATGTACATTCTTGAAACAGTGTCTCTTATTAACAAAAATCAAGACATGTTTATTAAAAATTGTGACCTTCATAGTCATAATACGAGAAGCCAAAATGCATTCCATGTAAGTCAGCACAGAGTAAATAAAACGATTAAAGGGATAGATCATCAGGGAATACTTACTATATGTACAATAAATTGCCTGCTTATATTAAAAATATCAAAAGTTCCTTTAAATTCAAGTGTGCCGTGAAAAAACTACTTTCATGTAAATTATTCTATAGTGTAGATGATTTTCTAATGCATACCATTTTAAATGTATAATTGGAATGTGTTAATCCTAAGAAAATTGTAAATTGTATGTATCTGTATTTTTCATATTGTTTTGATATTTTGCATAACGTCTTTTATTGATATGAAGTGTAAAACATGTATTGACAAAGCCATGCATAATTCTATGCTTATGGTGAAGGAATAAATTGAATTGAATTGATGTTTTGTTGCTTTGTGTGGTGTGAACCTGGGCCATATTAGATGGTACAGGTACAATTGGGAAATTCAAGAATCTTGCCTAGAAAAGTGCCATTGTTTTGAAATGCATTTTGTTTCACATATATTCTTCTTGTGCATTATAAGGGTACTACACTAGAGCATTATCACTGGGTCATTTGCCTAATTGTAACAGAATATAAATATTAATAATAATAAAGCCAGTGCTCGTTCACAATAATCATGCCTCTCTATTCTCTGCTGCATCCATCAGAGTAGCATATGGTCTGAAGTTCATCTCATGCTCCATATTCTTGAAGAGAGCAGTTCTGGGATGCCCTCTTGGTTTCTTCCCTAAAGATTTTCCTTCAAATATATTCTCAAGGAATTGGTAATACCTCAGTAAATGTACAATAATTTTTTTCTTCTTTGTCATATTGATCTTAAAGTGATTTCTTTTCTTTCACTTCTGCTAACACTTTTTCATTACTTTTTCTTTCTACCCATCTTTTTCCGTTAGTTTTCTCTATGTATAAATTTAATGTAGGCACACAAAATTGGAAACATTTTAATTTTATTGCAACTGCAAAGTTGTTGGTATAGTACTTATTTGGTTTTATTGTCAATTCTCAATTGAAATAGTTAGAACTATTTCATTAATATAGAATATTACTTTGAATATCTGAAAATTTCCTTATTTTTGGATTTTTTCAGTTTTTTGAAGTAGTATTCTATATTAATGAAATAGTTCCAATTATTTCAATCAAGAATTGACACTAAAACCAACTATGTACCATCCAAACAACTTTGCAGCTGCAATAAAATGAAAATATTTTCCTTTTTGTGTGCCTACATTACGTTTAAATTGTGCTTTATAAACTATGAACGAATACATGAATAGATTACATCATACCCGTCGAGCACTTGAAATGAGACTTCTTTTCTCCTGTACTGTATTTTTGTCACTTAGTTATGTAGTATCACTTTTTTGTTGTCATACCATATATGTGGCTCGATCAACTCAAGAAATCAATACAATTATTGGTATTACTACACTTATCTCACTTCTTTATCTCAAAGTTTCAAACCCTAATTTCCATAACAGATACTTGAGAATATAAATGTGTATGATAAGGAATTTAAAGTACTCATTAACAGGGTTGAACATGATGCCAAAAGGTTAGAATGAATTCATCATCAATTTCGATGCACAATAAAAATTATTTTAAGAACATGAATGTGTCATAATTTTGGGTTAATAATTAATAGCAATGTAAATTATTAGATACTTGTAAAATTTTTATATTGCCATTACCATGGAAAAACAATTTTTGAGTATGCTTAAAACCCATATATTTGACCTCAGCCTTGGCTAAAAAACAACTACATACCCAAAACTCCAACACTTCAATAAACCCTTCTTCAATTCCACATAACCTCTTCCTTTTTTCCGTCCAACATGCGACCCTGACATATATGCCATCAAATATTCTAAGTAGTCCATACAGAAATAGACTAATTATTTTTTTAATATCTTTCTGCTGGAAATTTGTCCACATATTTAGGAATATTTGCAAGACAATCAATAAATTTGTCAGCCAATAAAGAACAAATGAGCATTTTTCATGCTTATCAATAAAGGTGGCTTGTATAGTATTATGTCTTCTATGCCGATTGACAACAATAGCCAATCTTCACCAAAGAGGCCAAATGTCATTTCTCATAAAATCACTGATGGTAACAAAAGAAAAGGAGTTGGACATCCAGTAGTAGTATTCTTTGGAGACCATATTGAGTTTCAAGTGTGTAATTTGGTGAGGTTAAATGAATTATTTTATTGAAAGACATTTTTGTTTAATTTCATACATTTTTTATTTCATTATTGTGCATTAAAATGAATCAAGATCACCAATAAATTTTTTCAGTACAAATAAAATTTTAACATTGAATTAATCAAAAAATCAGACCGATTAATGTTGGTGCATATGCCAGAGTTTAAATACATGTAATTTTCCAAGGGTGGTGACATTAATGAAACGTTTTCGAATTTCTCTGTGATGAGTTTTAATGTTGTTGGACAGCCCCGCTTCGCCAAGCTAGAATATTTGATCGGAAATTAGGGACGGTGGCTTTTGGTTCTACTTGTTGGTTGGCACCCTCGTGTCCCTCCAGCGAAGGCGGCGGTCGGGAGGGCATCCATAGCCTCGACGTGCTGCGCCTCTTACGTGGAGTCCTGCGAGACGGGCACCCATGAGGAGCAAGCCTCGAGGGCGACTTCACAGAGGGAGGGGTACGCTGCCACTCGGGATTCAGCGACATCTATCGGGATAGAGAGAATACTTGACGTATGCTTCGACGCTATATAAAAAAAATCCCATATCTCAGAGCTCTATAGTAAATATTTGTTCTTCTACTTCGCCGATACGAGCTTTTTTAATAAGAACAATTCTATTCATTACGCCAATAGATAACTTCCGTGGAGCATATGAAAATACAAATTGGAGGCCCCGGCAATATAAAGCTTTGAAACTGCGCTTGTTCGGTCGTGTGGAGAGAAAGGATAAGAGTCGAATCAAACAATCATATATGAGAGAAGAGTGAATGCCTTGAGAGGGAATGGGTTTTCAAGATGAGAAATGTTAAAAGTCTCAGGAACAGAAGACAAGCATTAAAAAATGTGTGAATGTGGCTGAGGTGAGAGGAGTGTGCAAGGATAAGGAAGCATGAATAGAAATTAGTGAAAGAGATTAAGTTTCCTCTCTTCATAATTTAAAATGAGGATTGATTGATCTTTTTCCATTTCGAAAGAGCAGGGGGCGAAGGGTATCAATGAAACAAGTGGGCGAATACACCTGGAAAAGAGCCTGTGTGCATAACTTCCCTTAGACTTACTGTAGAACTCTGAGGGCGTGCGGTCGAAAGCGAATGAGAGAGCTGGAGTAATTTCGTCAACAGAGAACAAAATTCAGAGCTCATCTTGTTGTCAGTTGGATGGAACGAATGGAATACACAGACGAGATGAACTCACCAGCAGAGGTCCCGCTGCTTCGCTTCCCAAAGATGCTCCCATTGAATGGCGCTTTCCTGTAGGAGGAGGCGTCGACGCTCCCGGAGAAGAAGGCCAAGGCGACGAGGACTACGGCGAAGAAGAGGACGATTCTGCAGTTCATTGTGGCGGGAGTGGTTCGGCTGTGAAGTAAAAGATGGCCAGTGTAGGCATCAGAGAGAGTGAACGGAATCGTTCAATAAACAATATAGTGCCCTAATTCGGGAAAAGTCAAGAGGGCAGGTGAATAAATATTTCACAAACTAATTCGATGTTTCGCTTTCAAATACAAACTAGGGGGTTATAAAATTTTCATTTGACTATAGGTACAGTCCAGCTTGTCGATATTAAGTTACCTATTCAGAAGTACGGAGGATGCTTTGGACTTGCAAATGGGAAATGGGAATGGGAAACCAGGCATATGAGAAAAGAATCCACTTAACAGTGAGCATGCCCAGAACGTCTTCGTTTAATTCCATTTAGTTCACTTTAAAGATGTACAAAGAAAGGGCGTGTACACGAGAAAGAGTCAAATAAGAAAATTGGGAGTAATGTGACCGCCTCTTCTAGAAAATTCACTCAGACAGGGGACCGCGTTCTTGATAAATTTGATGGGAATCCTATCTCCGTTGTGCGAACAGAGGGAATTAAAGACTCACCAGATGCTTTGCTGATGCTTGCGGTGGAAGGCTCTGGCAGCGAATGGTGCCTGCATTGCCCTAGGCCAGGGTTTTTATAGTGGATCCGGGGTGTCCCTTAGGGACGGACGAGGCGAGATTGCATGGGTGGGGAAAGGGGAACCTAAGGGGCGAAGGGGTTTGGGAAATCCCACCAATATTGAGAGCTCCATCAGAGGCGTGGAGAATCATACGATCGCTGACCCATATTGCTTACTCAATAGGCAATAGTATATTTATTTACTTGTGCTGTAATTATTAAAAGACATTCATAGTATCAAAATTAGAAGAAATCCATACCGATGCGGACTTTTTTTAGATTAGTTTTTCGTGGGATTTTAAAGAAACAAAATCAAATTTTAAATAGCGTAGGTTTAATGAATATATTTTCAACTTTTTCTTTAGTGGTTTTCAGAATAAAGTGTTTGCTTTTAATCAAATTTCCCTCGGCACCAATCGATGTAGTTCTGCAGGCGACATGGCTTAATTATAAACATATGCATTTGTTTAAACGTCGTAATAGACGTAACATACATAAAAAATGCCCGGATATTTTGAAAGATATAATTTAGACTATATTTTGGTTAGGCATATATTTAATAACAGCATGATTTGCCGCAATATCCCTGGATCGAATGCGGATTTAGATAATGTTTTAGTTAAAGTGAGGTGTAAAGCCTGATTCAATAGGCTAAAGTAGTGAAGGTGGTTGAGGAAACGGATTTAGAATCAGCAACCAGAGTGACAAAAATAAAGGAATATCAGCAGGATGTAGAGGAAATTATGACTGAGGAAATGGAGATGGGTACATTAGAAGAAAAATGGGAGCAGAAAAATGAAGGGAAATAGAAAGCCGAAAACACAACTATGAGTAAACTAAATAGGAAAAGGAAGAAAAAGTATGAAGATTTAAAAATTAAATTTTGATGGGAAAGTACACATATAATAGGGCCATTGGAAGACACAGTACAAAGTAGATATTAAATGCTTGCAATGGAAATTATATGTCACAACTTTTTTGGGTCATGAAAGAGGGGAACGTGGAATCAATACAATCAGGATGCATTTGCCTGTTTCATAGATTTTGAGTAGGCATTTGACAGATTGAATCAGATAGCATTTGCAAATGGGTTGCAGTAGTAGTAGTAGTATTTAGGGGAGGTGACCGACAGCTGAGGTCATTTGCGACAGCTGAGGTCATTTGCGCCATAGGGGACGGATAGGAAAGGATGAAGGGTGGAGAGAAACCCGGCGTCGGCATTAGCCTACTCTTTACGCGAAGGGGTCCGCAGCTTAAGGTCTCATCCGACGGACGGCGTACTCACTCAAAGTGCCCTCCACCAATCACCTCAAGTAGGGATCGAGATACCTCTGAAAAATACTCAACACCGCCGGGATTTGAACCCGGGCCCTCTGGGTGGGAAGCCAGTACGTTAGCCCCCACACCATCTCGATCCCAAAGGGGTTGCAGAAAATAAGATTGAATTGTAGGGATATATGATCTACCTGCAAACTGAACATTTCTCAGGCAGCACAGGTGAGAGTGCGAATGTAAATCCAGGATTTGCAGTTTTTGGGAGAGAGATAGAAGAGTGATCACTGGTGCTTTTCAAAGCATACACATATGTGTATATCGTGTATGTGGCACTACGTGAATGGCAAAAGAGGTATGGGAAGAACTGGAGATGGGAATGAAAGTCACTGGAGAATCCATAAAGTGTTTACTTTGTGGATCATCTGGCTTTAATTAGCCAGTCAGCCAAGAAGTTGCAAGCAGTGCTGAACTCATTGGATTGTCAGGGAGATACATATGGCATGAGATCGAATGTTAACAAAGAAGAAGTAGGAAAATTTTTTCCAGGAGTGATCTTGATTATTCACTACAGAAAGCTCTCCACATGCATGCATGTAACATGGTACCCCGCAAGTTACCGGGAGTGTGTGGCAGAAGGTGACTGCATATTGGGCATGCAGAATCAAAATTTAAGTTTTCTCTGAACTTTGTTACTATAAATATGTAAAACAATTTAGATCATAATTGCTGGAAATACATTCATTACAGTATCTAAGGTATTATTCTCTACGCATACATAGGAGTTGTTAGTGGCATTGCAATAATTGAGGCTTAAAAATGAACACCATGCTAAGTAAAATAAAATAAATAAGAAAAATACTTTCTTTCTGCCTTGCATGATCACTAACAGATTTTCTGATTCTTTAATGCTTGTCTGAGGTTACCTCCTTCCAATTCATGAAGGCGATTTAATCTGTGATTTAACCTTCATTCCATGAGTGATCCCCAATCTTGTACCTCTAATAATTTTAATATGCTAATCATATATCATAACAATGTTTTACAAATCCAGCTCCTCTAAGCTGCGCAGGATCTAATTCGGCAATAATTCCAACTTAATGGTGATCCCATATTTTAGCAGCATTCTAAATGAAGCCTACTAACAAAAGATGTAATTGATCCTTAACCTTCTCATCACATTACCCCAACACTCTCTTCTCAATCCTCTGATTGATTTTTCATGAATACCACTTTAGTTGCATGTGAAATAAAACTTAATTTTTCATAGTTCTGAAATTTAGCTGCCTTTCCCTTTTCTGGAATAGGAACTAACACTCTTCTGATGAAATCTTACCACCAAATTCCACCCTAATAAATACCAACAATTAGTCCATACTTTTCCTCTAATGTTTCCCTACACCTTTAACAAGTTAGATGGGAATTATTTTTATCCCCATAGCCTTTTTGGTTCAATTCCCTTAATGACCTATCTCGACGCAGAACGGCTGGAGCAAATCTATCCTTACACACATCGCATTCTCTTTCTATGTCTAACCTGGCTGGCCTAATGTCTTTCCTATAGAGTTTCACTAAATATATTTTCATTTCTTGAATTATTCCTGGTTAACTTTCTATTATTCTTGACTCATATTTGAATATTTGCATTAATTTTGCCTTCTCAATTCCTGAGAGATATTTCACTTTTCTATAGAATTCACCCATTTCAATCTTCCTTTGTAAATGTATCATGTCCTAACACTACATCTTCCACTATGTCTCTTTCATTTTGTTTGTTTCCCTCCTCAATTTATTATTTGACTCTTCATACTTCCTTCTTCAGATCTCTGTGAATACAATCTTCCATTTCCTGATCATGCCTATACTTTTGACCCTCTCATCAGTTTCATGGTTTCTCATGGTTTCCCTTTTATTTTCCTATTTACTGTTGCTACGAGTATAATTTTGTTTGCAGCTTTCACTATACCTTTTTAGATATATTCTCACTTTCTTCTATTGCAAGCAACCATATCCCTTTCCTCATTCATAATTTTCACCGTAGCCAACTGATTTGCCTACTTTTCTATTCCAGTTAATGTTCTTCTCTCTACACTCCATTTTCTTAACCATCTTCCAGATTTTAATCTTTTTGATTCAGACATTGTACTTCATTTATATAGTTTTGTGTTCTAAATCCCTGTCTTAATCTGGAAAACTGTTAACTAAGAATGCTCTTTATAAAACTGTTACTGACCATACTGTAGTCTGTTATATTTTAGTATTTTGGGAATTTTCCTTGTTGTAACACCTACATCAAGTGTTTGTTATGATGAAACCTTGTCTCCAGCAGAGCTCTATTTTTCTCTACCCAATCATATCCTATTGCTGAACCATAGTCAGCTACCTCAATACTATTTCTTGCTTCACTTTTCATCAGGTTCCAATTAACCTATCACTAGCAAATGCTACCTTCCAGTCACACCCACTGTTATGTCCACTGATTAATTTTATACCCTGGTGGCTTCCTCCTCCCCATCATTACTTGGTGGTATGTTGACTGGAGCAATAAAAAAGTTTGTTGGTTCTGCTTTTACTTCTGGTGGAAATATCTCTCACTCGCATTTTTCATGTCCCTTAGACTTTTTCCTACCTTTGTGTTCAATATTATTGCCACCCCTCATTGACTATCTTCCCCTCCACTATATATGACTCTATTAGTATTGGTCCAGCGATTCTTTCAACACTCCACACACATTGTAAAAGCATCCATATTTCTCTTCCTATTTCTTGCTTTTTATTGACTAATTTCCTGTCCTCAACATCATCATAATATTCAAAGTCCTTATCCTAACTAGGTTCACTCCTGCGAATTCTATGCTGCTGCAGTCGATTTCTCTTGGCGAGGATTTCATGTTATGACAACCACAGAAGGCTTACCTCACCTGCTGCCCATCATGACTAACACTCCTAAGGGCCAAATCCCCGGATATGGATTGGATCACTGTCCATCATTGTTTCTCAGTACAAATAATTGAGGAGGTTTCCTTTCCCTTCTCAATGATTTTTTAAAGAAACGCTCCCATCGGGGTACGATGCCTTTATAGCTACCTCATGAGGGAATAGATACTGCAAAAGATGTATTTTGTCTGGGTCCTACCCTTTGACTTATTTGGCATGTGTGACCCTGTAAGTAGCAATTATCATTGTTCCTGCCAGTTCAGCTGTAGAGGTCATCAGCGCATCTAAGTCCCTCTACCATGTCAAAGCTGTTGTATATAGGAAGGGTGGATATTATTATAAATTAAAATGAATTAACCACATGTAGGTGATGTGCCCCATTTAAAAAGTGAGTACATTTTTTCTTATCTAAAAACTATTTACCAATCAGAAAGTGCTGATATGTCTACTCAACATATGATTTATTTAAGAATGCACTGAAGAAGTTGGAGGAGGAAGGCTCAGAATCAAGTGGTATGGAGAAATTTGAAGGAGTAAGGAGGAAAAAACTTTGGGTGTGAATTGTTTTGGCTTTGTTAATGGCATAGTGTCAAGTTGAACGAATAATTACTCAATGCTTATAATTTTCCATTGACTACAATATATTGATTTCTTTGTGTGCCTGTTTGTATACACTGGAGGGAGAGAGAGTGGGAAGGAGTAGTTTCTCCGAAGGGATCCTCCACGTTAGATGATGGTGGAGAAATACGCTAAGACTGGGCTCCATGTCTTAAGATAAGAACATGCTATGTTAGAATTTCATTAAGAGGTTAGTATATTTAAAATTATTTTTTATAGATTATTTGTAAAAATATCTATTATATATAAAATATATTTGTAAAACTATCTATATAATTTAGTATTTCTTGTTCAAGAAATACTCAACTAGTGAATTTCCTAAAAAACTCGAAGGAAAATAATTTCATTTTCCCCTGCAATGTTTTTTCCCTAATTAAACATGAGGTGAACATTTGTAATATAGTAAGAATAGTGATAACTCTGCACAATGCATAATTTGTGAACACTTTGGAAGCTCATTTTTTATTCATATACAGTCAATGTAAGAAATCACTCGTCATAATAGAAAGAGTAATATCAGCAGCCTACTGATATTCCTTTTGTTTTGTCACTATGGCAGATGATTCTACATCCGTTTCCTCAACCATCTTATCTATTTTAGCCTATTGAATCAGGCTTTACACCTCACTTTAACTAAAACATTATCTAAATCCGCATTCGATCCTGGGATATTGCGGCAAATCATGCTGTTATTAAATATATGCCTAACCAAAATATAGTCTAAATTATATCTTTCAAAATATCCGGGCATTTTTTATGTATGTTACGTCTATTACGACGTTTAAACAAATGCATATGTTTATAATTAAGCCATGTCGCCTGCAGAACTATATCGATTGGTGCCGAGGAAATTTTGATTAAAAGCAAACACTTTATTTTGAAAGCCTCTAAAGAAAAAGTTGAAAATTTATTCATTGAACCTACACTATTTAAAATTTGATTTTGTTTCTTTAAAATCCCACGAAAAACTAATCTAAAAAAAGTCCGCATCGGTATGGATTTCTTCTAATTTTGATACTATGAATGTCTTTTAATAATTAGAACACAAGTAAATAAATTTACTACTACCTATTGAGTAAGCAATATGGGTCAGCGATCGTATGATTCTCCACGCCTCTGATGGAGCTCTCAATATTGGTGGGATTTCCCAAACCCCTTCGCCCCTTAGGTTCCCCTTTCCCCACCCATGCAATCTCGCCTCGTCCGTCCCTAAGGGACACCCCGGATCCACTATAAAAACCCTGGCCTAGGGCAATGCAGGCATCATTCGCTGCCAGCGCCTTCCACCGCAAGCATCAGCAAAGCATCTGGTGAGTTTTTAATTTTCTCTGTTCGCACAACGGAGATGGAATTCCCATCAAATTTATCAAGAACGCCGTCCCCTTTAAAGTATTAAGTCGTACGACTGTATTCGTCGGTTTCAAGTGCCTATAGTTGACAGAGTAACCTTTTGTTAATACACGAAAAATTTATATCTCTGCTTATTCTTCTCACTTGCCATTTATGAATAATCCTCCAGGAGATGTAGATTCGTTAGTGCCCTCACTTTTGCCTGCGTTTTCCCCATAATTTTACAAATGAAACGTTAATGACGATGTAAAATAATCGAAAAAGCCTCTACGCCAAAGATTCCCTGCAAACGTTGTTGTTTTATTATTTATACGCTCATAATAATATCTCCGTAAAAGATATGCCGACTTAAGCTCAAATAATTATTCTAATGGACCTGCGCAGATATTTTTTAAAAACTTTGAATTTTATCCTTGTGACGTTTGTCTGAGTGAATTTTCTAGACGAGGTGGTCACATTACTCTCAACTTTCTTATTTGACTCTTTGTCGTGTCACAAGTCATTCCTTTATTCATCTTTAGATTGAACTAAACGGGATTCAACGAAGAAGTTCAGGGCATGCTCACTGTTAATTGGATTCTTTTCTCAGATGCCTAATTTTGTCAATTTCAAAACGAGACAAGTTCTTATATGGGCAAGTCGGCAATTAGGTCACATACAGCTGACTTCACTTTTCTTTCTGAACGTCATCTCCAATAATATTCATCCCATCCAGTTGCTTTTTTGTATCGGACGAAGTCGCACTCACGTCCAACGCCCCCATCAGCTCCAAAACGTTTGGCGCTTAATTAAGTTTTTTAACGTACCAATCAAGTGAGTCTCGCTCGGGGCTCAGTCGGATCGTGGTTAGCCACCCTAATTTATCAATTAATTCTTTCCCAGAGTAATTTGGTCATCAGTTGAGATCTGGCAATATTGTGATGGAGAAAGTCTCCAGTAGAGAGTCTTGATTTTCCATACGATTTACAAGTCCAAAGTACCCTCGATCGTTGTGAATAGGTAACTGAATATCAACGAACTGGACTGTACCTATAGTTAAAAATATCTAGTTCGCATTTGAAAGCGAAACATCGAAGTAGTTCGTGAAATACTTACTCACCTGCCCTCTTGATTTTACCCGAATTAAGGAACTCGATTGTTCATTTTACAATTCCGTCACTCTCTACATTGGCCTTCTTTTACTTCACAGCCGAACCACTCCCGCCACAATGAACTGCAGAATCGTCCTCTTCTTCGCCGTAGTCCTCGTCGCCTTGGCCTTCCTCTCCAGGAGCGTCGACGCCTCCTCCTACAGGAAAGCGCCATTCAATGGGAGCATCTTCGGGAAGCGAAGCAGCAGGACTTCTGCTGGTGAGTTCCTTTCGTCTGTCTGTTAACTTCGTTCCATCCAACTGACAATAAGATGAGCCCTGAATTTCGTTCTCTGTAGACAATTTTTGTCAATTTTATAATGCTTCCTCAATGGTTCCCCTCTCTCTCAATAATCTCTTCCCAATCTTAGGGGGTGTCAATTATTCACAGAATGTTCACCCGGTGTGCAAAATTTTATGATTAGTTTACTTTATTACGAGAAATTGTAAATTCACCTGCTTCCTAGTTCATACTTTTATTTTGAATACAGTAACAGTTACATAAAAATATAAAAATTGAAACCCTGGCATCCTATTCTCAAAGCTGCAAGCCAACTTAAATAATTTTCAAACATGAAATACACGGTGTTGGGCGTAATCAAAGTGTAATTTTTACAATGAAACAAAATAGCCTCATAATTTCCACGGACAGGACTTCGGCAAGATTTTGGAATTTTATGGCAAATGTAACATTGCCGAGACTTAAGCAGTGGAAATGAAAATTTATATTTGAATTCACAAAGCGATATCTATTATCTTTAATATATATTAAACAATTTTAATTCATGGATTTGCTCTATGAATGACGGATTTTATCTACTGGTATAATCAATACATTTTCTCTCGTTAGAAAACTTCTTATGGCCAAACCAAAAGTACAGATATATACTATAGAGCTCTGAGATATGGGAATTTTTTATATAGCATCGAAACATTACGTCAAGCATTCTCTCTATCCCGACAGATATCGCCGAATCGCGAATGGTGGCATACACCTCCCTCTGTGAAGTCGCCCTCGAGGCTTGCTCCTCGTGGGTGCCCGTCTCGCAGGACTCCACGTAAGAGGCGCAGCACGTCGAGGCTATGGATGCCCTCCCGACCGCCGCCTTTGCCGGAGGGACACGGGGGCGCCAACCAACAAGTAGAACCAAAAGCCACCGTCCCTAATTTCCGATAAAATATTCTAGCTTTCTGAAGCGCGGCTGTCCAACAACATTAAAATTCATTGCAGATTAATTCGAAAACGTTTCATAAATGTCACCATCCTTGGAAACTTAACCCCTTCAAGCAAGGAGTTTATTGTTACACGATGAGATGCCGCGTATTTAAACTCTTGCCTGCACCAACATGTACCGGACCAATTGTTGGTGGATTCGATTTTACAAATTGATTTATGCTGGCATAATATATTCGTGATATTCATCCATTTTTATTCACAGAAATGAAGTAAAAACTGCCCTCATCTAAATTAATTAATTGGGCTTCACTCAACCACTCATTCGAGGCATGGATTGTACAGATGGGCAAGTTATTCTAATGGGCGACCAACTGTTTTCCTTTCTTGACCATCAGTAATTTATATATTACCTATTTTGGCCTATCGACCTTGACGATGCCATTGTATGAAAGCTATTTTAATCGATTCACGTTGGAAACGTTAATACGGTCCTTATTGGCTGACAAATGCATTTAAAGCACTCTATATGTACCAAAAATTAAAGACAAAATTGCCGACAGAAAGATATTTTAAAAATAATTAGTCTATTTCTGTATGGACTGCTTAAAATATTTGATTGCATATATATATATATATATATATATATATATATATATATATATATATATATATATATATATATATATATATATATATATATATATACATATCACGATCTAAGTGGTTTCGTCGAAGTGAGTCTAATAACAAATCCCATTTTTCTGAAACGCTATGCATTTTTTGTGAGAAAAATTATGGATAATAAATAGAAATGCATATAAAAATACAAGGATAACTGTGACTATGTAATATCATTATATATTTAGGGAGGATAATATTTGAAAAATTCTAAATTTGACCCTCAACTAAAATGGTTGGACATCCCCTGCATTAGAGAGATCAAGATATGGAAAGTTATTTTGTATCAAAAATGTTTATCAGCTGTAGTTGTAATGTCTAAATAAATATTCAAGTACTAAATGAAGTATGTACATTTACCATAACCTATTGGTCCGATGAGACATAGATTTTCACTGCTGAAATGATTCAAATAAAAAAATCGATATCAATTTTGAATATCTATTTGAGTTACCCTTCCCACGGACTACAGCCTTGACGTGTTGGAAGAACTGCGTTCTGATGACCTCGTAGAGTCACTCATGCCAGATAAGTCGAAGGGTAAGAGTCAGACAAAAGGTCCGAGCAGCGTATGGTTCTCAGTGAGGCGGTTGCAATGGCGTTTGACCACAGTGCGCCCATTTGAGTGATGATGAAACATTAAAAAACTATTGAGGAAGGCAACCGAAAGCCACCTCAAATCCAATGTACCGATGATGGGCGCAATAAGTTCTCCAGGCACCGATGGAAATAGGTCCACAGTTTTCTGCTGCCAGGCTTCATGCAATGCCCGGCAGCAGGAGAGGTTTCCCTGCGGTCGTCATCACATGATATCCTAGCAAAGAGAAATCGAGCGCAAGGAGCAGGACAGAAGAGGACTGAACATGTAATGTAAGAACAGGGACTTTGAATATTAATTTAGGTTGAGTACAAAAAGAAATAGAAAATACGAAACGGGAGTTTGAAAGAGGAAATATTTTTCGCGTGGGGTGAGATGGAAAGATAATTGGAATAACTGGAGCAACAGATACGGAGGATACAGAGGAAGTGAAGAAAGCCAGGGAGGGGTGACAATAATATTGAAGAAAAAAATGCAAGAAGAACATTAAACAGAGCAGGTGAGTGATAAAATATAATTATAACACATAGAAGCTGGCCTTGAGCTAGACCATTGTCCTGGTCTACATGCCACCAAGCAATTATTGGGAGGAAGAAGTGGACAGGGTATACGATCAATTTGAGAAAATCAATCAATATTCTTGGAAGGAACCAGAAGCGGATGCATCTTTACCAGGAGTGGACACGGATTCAAATAATAATTCATTGCTAATGAAGTCTATCGATAGATTAAAAGGGATATAATATGGATGAAGAAATGAAATTAGCAGCTAAAACTCTCCTTTTTGTTAAATTTTTCTTGTTTCATAAAGTAGTTTCTAATTCAATCCGTTGTACAATAATGTTTGCATTCCTTATGGAATTTCCTCCTATACTATTTTGAGTGCTAGTGGACATTATACTGAATATTATCCCGTAACGTCTTGGTTCGTATCTGGTGATAAATCATCATATCACAAGCGTCGGTGTTTCGGAGGACCATGCATCACGATGAAGTGTTAAGTGGCGGGCAGTCGACGCATTCGGTGCTTCCAGGGTGCATTTGGATCCCTTGTCTTGGGAGCAAAGAGGACTTGTAGCTGTAATACTGTATCCTTTGTATTCACTAATTTATAAATTTCAGGTATATGTTATTTTGGCCTGAAAATAATTATTCTATTCAGATAAAATTAAAATTACCGTTTCACTGGAGTCTGCTTTTCCCGGTTTTAAAATTTCCAAGACCTGACAAACCCAAAATTTATTTATTTCAACGAAACTTCAATTTTTAATGATCACTACATCGACTGAAATTTCATTAATTATTACCAAATACCTCCAGATTTTTCATTGTATGTAATATGATTAAATATCACGAGACATGCGTTAATAGCTTAAGTATATTGCTTACGAAAAAAGCTATTCCATTCACAATTTTTTCATTTATAAACGGATAACCAATGAAACCATGGTAATATGTAGCTCAATGAATTCCTGTACCATTGGTCGCAATTTTCTATTCATTACATCCCCATCTTCCATTTATCACGCCTCCTGTCCCTCTCATTGTGCGTCAGTTTTCACACCTACTAATTACATTCCGATTAATAGAATTTTCAAACGCCCCTGAGAATCCTGCTATCCGGGAATCAAAACTTTTTCACTTATTTACTGCCCAATTTTTGTTTTGTTTTTTTTTCATATCTTAGTTACTAATTATATTTGTTTTACTTTCCGTAATTCTTCCGAAAGCAGTTCACTTTATTCCGTTTTTCTTAACATTAAGGTTGTACTTTTTATGCAACTTCTCAAAGTAACCAGATAACCTATTCATACTCTCAACCATTAAAATTGGCAAAAGGTAAGTTTCGGTTGGTGCCTCCTGACACCCACAGCCATTATAACACAAAGGAGCTCACTGTGACTGTAAAGACCACTACTGATTTTTAAAAATTGCGTTTACTAGAGAAGGTAGTTTGGGCTGCTGATTGAGAAAACACTGTAATTTTATCAAATAAGAGTACCCGAAGGCTAGCCTAGCTATGTTTTTTCAATCAGTTGCCCAAGCATCTTCTCTAGTGCCCCCACATATAGGAAATTAGGAGCGGTCTTCACACAGGACTTCGTCTCCTTTATTTTTCAATGTCCTGTAGGACATTTTCGAAAAGCTTACCTTTATCACACGTCATGTCAAATTAATGGGTCGGAAATGTTCATCTCTTTTCTGCTATATCCTCGCCGAAAGAAGTTCAATTAGGCTCTCCTAGATTTCCGTAGGGATTTGCCAAATTCATTGATTAACGGTAACTTGTCTTATACACTGAATGTACTCCGAAACCAAAAATTAACATCGAATATTGATAAATGCGATGTTATGGGCCATATATTTTGTTTTGTTTACGAATCTTGTCATGGAAACCATGAAAAGATTGTTGGTAAACATCAATGATAGCAACTGAAAATGGAGAGTTCCAGTCAATGTCAGAGCTCTCATTTTCCAAACGGGTTTCCATGATTCTACTTTAACAAACCAAATGGATAATGATGACAGCAAAGATATACGGAGTCCGGGCGAAGAGGATGCTCCACTGGCCACAACTTCGGTGAGTGAATTTTCTTCGGGAATAATAATCAAAGTCTCTAACACATGTTATTGTTCAAGCGATTCGCTGGTACTTCACAAATAATAAACTAATCAACTGAAAGCAATCAAAATACTATCCCAAATATCTAGGGCATCGTTTTCCGAAATGTTTGGCCAATACCAGGGGGTCTTATACGGGCTCATAGGGCCGCAATATTTACATATACAATCCATCAAGATTCGGAAGTTCTCCCTATCAGAGTTTCAGCCACGAAGGCATTCAGGCTGGTCCCTACGCTCTCCTGACCTCACTACCCCAGATTGGTGGATTTCAAATAAACAAAATTCGTTCCTAATATTAAAGTTTTTTACAGTATTTTGGATGGCTGTCGCATAATTCAGCAAAATTCCTGAAATTTCTATAGTTTTTCTTACGAAACGAACGTACAATGTGCAAAACGCTTGGTTACTGACCGAAGGACCCGGGTTTAATTCTCCAGCGAGGCCTCTGGGCACCCTCAGCCTCACCCAAGCTGCGTGATTTTTCGGGCACAAGATCTTCCTGGGAAACCTTAGCCGGCACAGGGAAAGGAACTGCCCTGGTGGAAAACCTGGTGCCCAAATGCCACATGACATTGGGCTTAACTCTATGTGAGCTCTACCCTCACCTATCAAACCAACCTTGGGTTGAAAACTGTGGTTTTTTGTTGTGTGGCTCGTGTATCTTCCAGCCATGTAGGTCAATGCCCTTTCCCACTTTGATGGTCTGAATATTTCCATCTTAAAATTCACTGACCTTGGCTGTTATCATGCTCTACATATTCATGAACATGTATCATATAATGCCCAAACACTTAAAAATTATTTATCCTTTTTGGAATGCCATATATTAAAAAAATAATGTGATATTTATATTCAAACAAATGAATGCAGAAAAATATAACAGTTTCAGGTTTAACTTTGAGGAATTCCTTCAAGTTTCCTTTTTGCCGGAATACAGAAAATGCAAATGTCTTCATGCAAGCAACGAAGAGAGTTTTAAAATATTTTTGAAAGGCTAATATGCATGAGTCTTTATTTTAAAAGTTAATTGATGGGTCTCATTCAAACATTTACTACACAGCTCAATGGAAAATTTGTAAAGGCTCGCTGAAATTAGGTAGGAAGTATTTTTGAATCTTGTACATCACTTGAATGCTAAGTGTAGCAGGAAACAAAGATAGATCGAAATCGACCCTTACAACAAAATTCATGTACACAGCTTAGCTTGTTTAGTGGGCAAAATTCTATCCTCACTTATGATAGGCGATGAGCAATTAAGGATAGCCAGAAGGAGTTTTATAAGAGGAGGGAGGAAGGATACAGAAATTGCACATCTGGCCAAACCAGTAGTTTATCTACATGTCATTGGCACAACGATGAGTGACAATAGTGGTGACTTTCTATGGTAGTCGGAATAGTCAAACGATCAGGTAACCATCCATCGCGTAACATAGTTGCTGTTGTGATGGGGATTACACCATTAGTTTCCATGTGCCAGTAATACAGAAGAAACAACGAAATTTTATGACATCATTCTCATTAAACAATAACATTCAGTGGCACTATTATGGAAGAAAACACAACAATGCATGCAATATCAGAGTTAGTAATTAATTATGTAATATTTAAAATGTACGAGGGTAAAGTGAAAGGTTCTCGGCCTGGCAAAGAGGTGGCGTTCCAGTCAGCATGAATTTATGATTCTTACCTGGGTAAATGTGTTATTAGTTCGAAAGACAAGTTTCAACTTGTTCTCTCAAGTAGTCTGTTTACACGTATTGTTGCAGTAGACGTCTCTCGTGCTTTTCGTTAAAATGGAAAAACTTGAATTTCGTGTGGTCATAAAATTCTTCGTTTTGAATGGATTAACACCTAAGGAAATCATCCGAAATAGACAAAACTGCTCCTTCAATGCCAACCGTTATAAAGTGGGAAGTGGGCAGGTGAATTCAAACGTGGTCGCACATCATTCAAAGATGACCCACGTGAAGGACGGCCAAAACCCGCAACCACACCGGAAACCATCGAAAAGGTGCACGATATTGTGTTTGCACGCTGGGCGAGTGAAGGTGAGCGAGATAGCTAAGGCCGTGGGGATAACGGAAATAAGGGTGCGAAACATTTTCCACAAAGAATTAGGGATGCGAAAGCTCTGCGCAATGTGGGTGCCACATTTGCTGAATGCCGATCAAAAGCAAATGCGCAAACGATTTTTGCAGCAATTTGTTTGGACCAATTCAAGAGGGAACCGACTGATTTTGTGCGGCGATTTATCAGTATGTATGAGATATGGGTCCACCTCTACACGCCAGAAATGAAACAGCAGTCAAAGCAGTGGGTGGAAGCCGGTGGTTCAGCGAAGCGAAGTCCATTGCACCTGCCGGAAAGGTCATAGCCCGTGTGTTTTGGAATGCGAAAGGGATTTTATAAATTGATTACCTTGAAAAAGGCAGAACAATTACAGGCAGATATTACTCCAGCCTTCTTGATCAACTGGATACCAAAATTCGCTAGAAGAGGCCTGGCTTGAAGAAGAAAAAAATCATCCCACACCAGAACAACGCACCTGCTCACAAAGGTGCGTTGGATATGGGAAAACTACTGGATTTTGGGTACGATTTGCTTGGCCATCCCCCCTATTCTCCTGATATATCACCTTCAGACTTTAAACTGTTCCCAAACTTGAAGAAAATTATTTCTGGGAAGCATTTTGCGCGCATAGAAGACGTTTAGAGGGCTGTAGATGGATATTTTGGATGGATGGCACAGCCTGCCAGACTCTCACTTCCGGAACGAATACTGATGTCGCAGAAACGCTGGAGCAAGTGTGTTGAAGTCAAGGGAGATTATAAAGAAAAAGAAATTCATATTTTAACCGAAAATCGCAGTTTTCCATTGTTTGGCCGAGAAATTTTCACCTAACTTTCGCAACTATCGGCACCACAGAATTGTCACTACCCTAAACAACCTTTCTATGCAGTTTCTTGATCTGCAAGTACATTGTATCTTTCTCCTCAGGAGTAATTTAATTTGAAGCAACATTCCTGTTTGCTTACCTGTACACATTATGGTAGCACATTCAGCTGTGAAACTAAACAGAGGGAGTGAGGTCCATGAGGTGTTGTAAAGCTTGGAGTGAGATGTAACAGAATGGTGCAAATACATATTATAAAAAGCATGAAATTCCTTGAGAGAAAGGTCAAAACCAGGAGAGAATTTTAAACTGCATGGATCAAGAGCAGGATGCAGTCAAATGTTGGGGCAAACTCTTTTTTTCAAAGTATCTAAATCGGAATTAATAATTTTTTAACGCAATTTTTCCTATTCCCACTGTGCTCATACCATGGCAACCCATTAAGATTTTTAGCTTATGCTCTAATCATTAAACCTATTAAATGCATAAAATAATCCTTATCTGCCATTATTCAGTACAAACCCGCTGAGTTGGCGGTGCCGATGAAATGAATGCACGTACCAGGCCTTTTGTGCCCATTCAATATTCCATTGATATATTTGCACAACAAAGAACATTGGCAGGCCCAAAATCCAACAGAGCCACACGAGGTACCCTGCTACGTTGGGGATATCCGTGGCACAAAGACGAGGGACAAGATGGAAGGACGAGTGAAGATCCGCAAGGACTGCTAGGCTAAGTCATAATTCACTCTGGCTTGTATGGATGAGCACTCTAAGATATGAGAGACGCTGAACTGGGTTTAAAACGCGTTTATCTAGGTTCAAGGTGACATCTAGGTCACGTTCTAAAAACCGAGCGATGTCATTAATCTTTCCCGGTTGGTAACTGTCCAAAATTACCAACCAATCGTCGAGATAGGGCAACATGGTACCAATAAAATTATTGCACATTTCGCAGGCCACCACCCGGGTCCACCATTGCATGATGGCCCAGGCTAAACAGTGACCCATAGGTAATCGATTAAAACACTAGTGTATATTTTTTTATGGTAATCTACCGGTTAAGGTAGGTTTTTGGATGGACACAACTACCAAACAAATATTTTATTACTCCTAACAAAACACAAAATTCATCATCCTACTCTATATCAGGTCCCTCTTCATCTCTGAGTACTTTCTTCCTCCCTTCATCCCGTCCATCATCCCTATCCTGTTCCTTCGCTTTCCTCTTTTGCCCAACATTCTCCCCTCTATCACAGTCTTCAACATCCCACTGCCGGTCAACACCCCCTTCATCCACTTTTCCTGCCTCCATAGGATTGCTCCCAACAAACCCCTCTCTTCGCCCACCATACCAAGTACTTCCTCATTTGTTTTCTTCTCTGTCCATTTCACCTTCTCCATTCTTCTCCACACCCACATTTCAAAAGCCTCCAATCTACGTCTATCCTCCTGCTTCAATGACCTCGTTTCCGCACCGTACATAGCTACGCTCCATATCAAAGTTTTTATGAGTCTTTTCTTAACATCCTTACTCAAAGTCCCTGTCATTAACTCCCTCCTCCTTGTGAAAGCCTCTTTGCCTAGCGCAATTCTTCTCCTTACGTCCCTACTACTTTGACCGTGTTGGTCCAAGACACTACCGAGATACGTAAACTGTTCTACCTGCTCTAGTTTTTGCCCTCCTACTTTAATGTTAAGCTTAGCCTTTTTCTTTCTAGAAAATCGCATAACCTTTGTTTTATTAATATTGATTCTCATCCCATACCTGTCGCACTGAATTTCCAATTCACTCAGCAATGCTTGCAGCCCCTTGGCTGACTGACAAACTAAAGCCTGGTCATCAGCAAACCTAACTGATTTTACGAATTCCCCGCCCACTTTCATTCCTACCTCGAGTTCTTCCCATGCCTCTTTGATAATTTCCTCTGCATACACGTTGAACAGCAACGGTGATAGTGGGCAACCCTGCCTTACACCTCTTCCTAACACTGCCTATCCTGACTCCCCGTTTCCCACCCGCACCTGAGCAGTCTGAGACATGTACAGGTTGCGGATTAGCCTCCTTTCCCTCCAATCTATTCCTATTTTCTGCAATATACTCATTAGTTTTTCCCAATTCACTCTATCAAACGCTTTTTCGAAATCTACGAAACAGGCAAATACCTCCTGGTTGTGTTCTATATTCCTCTCGATTAATAATCTCATTACTGCAATGTAAAACACTAGTACGAGGGCGATTCGAAAAGTAAGGTCTCCTATTTTTTCCTATGAAACATCAAATTTATTCTCAAATTTGTGTGCATTTAGCTATTTTTCCACATATTCGCCTTGACGATCAATCACTTTTTGCATCCTTGTAAGCAGCTTTTTAATACCGGCATCGTACCTTTCTCCCACCGCGTCTTGCTTCTTGCGCTTCCTCGTCTGGCTTGATTTCCTGTCCTCCAAGGTGTTTTTTGAGAGCGGAAAATAAGTGGTAGTCGCTGGGGGCAACGTCCGGGCTGTAAGGAGGGTGGTCGATGATATCCCAGCCGAATTCATTGAGAAGGGTGGTCGTTTGATGTGACACATGTGAACGTGCATTGCCATGATGTTAACACACTCCTTTGGTGAGACACCTTGTTGTAACAGAGGACCTCCGACACAATATTCTGCATGGAGTAGTAGCCACTCTCTTCATTAAGGCCTTCCTCTATCTCATGAAGGGTAATTCTCCGGTTATTGCGCACCATCTCGTCAATTGGAGCCACCGTTGATTCCGGCAAACTCGGCCGCCCCGACCGCTGCTCATTGTGGACGTTTTCCCGGCCATCAAAAAACTCCATGCACCACTTCCGCCCGTTTTTGATGTCCATACACTTCTCACCGTACACTTCCACTAAATGGCGATGAATCGGAGAAGCAGTCGTCAGTTGGCTTCGCAACGCGGCGGGAGAAAGGTACGACGCTGGTATTGAAAAGCTGCTTACAAGGATGCAAAAAGTGATTGATCGTCAAGGCAACTATATACAAAAATAACTAAATGCTCGACCTTTCCAACGATGCCCGCAAAGTCGAGAATAAATTTGATTTAACATGAAAATAATAGGGGACCTTACTTTTCGAATCGCCCTCGTATATTTTGTTGGCATAAATGCCTTAAAACTTCTTAAAATCCTCTCTAATCTTTAGTTGGAGGAAGGCATCCGCCAAATGTAACTTTGTTAAGAAAGAACCTGTAGGAATTAACGAGAGGGTCCTAGTGGCATCACGCAACTGGAATCTAGGCTTCCTGAAGTGATCTGTCCAGGGCGACAATAGCCCTTGGGAATAAGGATCACATGAAAGGCACAGATAGGTTTCTGGGTACAGAGAACTCCCATCGGGCAAGGTTCTGGAGATATCTATGAAGGTCAGGGTTGGTGCCATAATCATGGAAGACAGATGGGGCTGAGGCTGGTTTAGGGATGTTTGCCCCCCCGGACACATAAGTCGATAACACTGGAATCATCACATGGGTGATGTATTTCAAAATTAAATATCAAGGTAAATTTACAATTTTTATACACCAATCAAAAAGCACATTCTCTTTCTTCCTCTCCTCTCCTCCCACTTGCCTGACATTATCCCATCTATCATGGTGTTTTGCACCCCACAACTTCTAAGTATCTCCTCCAAGCTTCTACTTATAATACCTCATAAGCTGTTGCAATAGAAAGGTTATATTTATGCAAATTCATCAGGTAGGCAAGTCCAAAGTACAAAGGAAAAAAATCCCATTAGTTTTGTTGACTATATCTCACCAATTAATATCTTACATCCATCACTACCCCATTAGGAGTAAAGGGACATGGAATTCTACTTATTGTAGATGTCCTCAACTTAAAACTAATTTCATGATGTGAAAATTTGATTGTATAACTGGCTGCCAACTCAGTTGAAATAGGACCATCCCAAATTTCAAGAATAGGGTATATACCTAGTTACTTGCTAATGCACTTTACTCAATTGATGAATTTTTTTGTGGCAATCTTCATCACATTTAAGAATTTATATTTTTATATATTGAGTAATATTTATACTGACAACATTCAATATGATTGCACCATTTTTCAAAATTAATAAAATATATTATTATAATTATTATATGATAAATGTCATGAACACCAAGCAAGAACAGTTATTCAAAGAAATGATTAAATAATTTCTCTTAAATAAGAAGCCCTGAGGTAAAAAAATTTGCTCTTGGCTCCATAATAACAGAAGGAACAACATACTTTTCCACAGAATTAATCCTGTGTAATTAATTAACATGTTAGATTATTACATTGCCCCTTTGTTACAATGAATATACAAATACATGCATGTACATCTTCCAGTAAGTGAAGCATAAATTGATAAGTTTACTCTCAATTGAAACGGACGAACAATAACATCCCCAGTATTAATGAAAAAGAAGTGCCTACCTTGGTTTTTAACTTTGGTGCGAGTGAAATTGTCTCTCTCTTCAGGGTGAAAGAAGTCAATTGATGGGGATTGAAAATGAAGAAACGAGCAAAGATCACCAAGATCTTCACCCATGGTACACCCAGAAGCTTTTTGGTGTGCAATATTGGTGGTGGCCCACTTACGAGTCCCTTGCATGGAAGCTGACTGTCATTGTGATTTTCCTTCTCATCTGGGGGGCTATCTGGTCCTCCGTGGGCCCCTATGCTGCCCCTGGGGGTGGCTTGTTCAACTTTGGCCTTCTACTCATGGTGGCCCACTACGTGTCAGCACTGGCAGCATACTGCGCCCTGCCACCCCTCGTTGGCATGCTCCTTGTTGGTGTCTTCTTCAAGAACAGTCAACTGATCAGTGTGGATGGGGCAATAGATCCTGAGATACTGAACCAGACCAGGTAAATACCTTTTGGTGCCAGTGGCTCCTTTTGTTCTTTTCACCATGAACTTCAGATTGGACAGCTCAAGTCAATTGTTGTTTAACTTACATGCACATATATTTGTAGCACTCTTATCTCTATCACTGACTGTCTTGAACTGCTTTCACTCATCAATTTCAGAGTGACAGGACAAATTTATTTATTACTCCATTTTACTGTTCCCATATTATTGCTGATTCAACTCACTTCGGCCTCTCCTTTTTACTGGATTCACTTCCTAACAAAACTGATTAGTTTTTCCGACACATTTACCAATCTAGCTCAATATCTCCTTCCTGTATGTAAGAGGCACATTATTTTGATATTTTGTCGACCTTGTATTTAGTTGATGTTTATATGCATATATCTCTATATGTCTTATTCTATCTGCCACCATAAATTGGCAATATTGTTGTATGCAGGACAATTTTCAAATTAAATAAACTAAAAATAAAAAAATAATATTATATACAACCCTAACTATACTTCATAAGCATTATATAACTGATCGACAAGTCATGATTGATCTACTACACCACTTGTTAAATGGCTGTTCAATAAAAAGGAAGGGAACTGACCCAAGGGCTAAAATGTTCCTTCCTGAAGGTACTTGGCACTGACCTTGGTACTGATCCGTGCTGGTCTAGGCTTGGACCCAATAGCACTGAAGAAGCTGAGCACCATGGTTCCCCGGCTGGCATTCACCCCTTGCCTGGTGGAGACTGCTACCATTGCCCTCGCCACCCACTTCATCCTTGGCTTCCCCATCATCTGGGGCCTCCTTGCAGGGTGAGTCACAGGGACAGAGTCCCTCAGGGCACAAGTAATGGGCCATGCTTTCTAGCTATTACTGCTGGGTGGGTCATACTGATTGAGCTCCTGGAAACAAGTCATGTTATACTGATTTAATAGCATAGGCACTCTCCTTAATGAGTGGTATTGGACCATCTTTGCCCTCTTCAACTCCTCCATGCAACAGCCATCTCACTCCTTCAATCTAGAGCAAAGCCTCCAGCCCTGGTGGTTGCCGCGTAATATCCTTGCCTGCCAACCCAGAGGTCACAGGTTTGATTCCTGCCTCTCAGGGTTTTTCCCTATCATGGGCTTGAGGGTTTGAAATGATACTATTGTTATATCATTGTAAAAAGTCTTATATAAAGGCCAAAGAGTTGCTTTTGGATTAATGTTAAATAATAAAAGAAATGGGCTCTCTTGTTCCCAAAACCCTATGCTTTTGCAGAAAATCCCTGTTATAGAGTGTTGACGATAAAACTTTACTTGATTCTCCTTGGAGGCATCATGGTACCCACTTATGCATGCAGGCTGCTGACAAAAGACTTGTTAAAGAGTCAGAAAAATATTCCCGAAGGATAAATTTGTGGGACAAAATGGGAGTTTTACATGGTAAATGCCTGATAGAAATGTTTGGCAGTTTCTGTATGTCTCTTATAGAAGGACCCTGGGCCAATTGATGGCAAATTGGATACGTGCCATAATTTACTTTTTTAGTTTGGTCACTCATACCTACGATGATATTTTGGATAAACCTTTACTCTCCCTCCTCCCATTGCAGGGTGCAAATGTGGACCATGCCCCCCTATCCCTACTACTCCCAAATTATATGATGTTAATTTCAGATGGCTCCGCTGATGAAGTCTCTTAAATGAAAATAATGTATCATATTTACTCAACTTCTGGCATGCATCATTTCATCAATGAGTCTCAGCTTTATCAAAAGATAAAATAAAAGCATAGTCCACTCTATTTATATATCATTCTTCTGTGAAAATAAAGTGGTCCCCTGCTCTCTGGCTATTTTTGATGTCCCACTTCCCATATCACATTTTATGATATAAACAAAAAATCCCTGCTAAATTCAAAAACAGATATAATAATGAAATGCTTGGCTCTTGCTTTGTGCTCCTTAACAGCTGAGTTATTTTATGGGGAGCACTTGAACCCAACACTCCGTATTCTTATCTGTCACTCTAATCAATCTCATTGAACATTTTATTCTTATGTCTAAGATAAAAATCTAATCACAAGTTGAACTTTTGCTTAATGTAGGGCCTGTTAAATAATATAGAAGCGAGAGAGTCCATTTCTAAACCTCATTATCAAAATCTTACTCAATCCTCAACTCACTTCAACCATGAACTTAAATCATATTTCTCAACCTTTGCCCTCTTCTCCTACACTAAACCAGTGTATTTTCCACAATATTCTCAGTTTTTTTAAATTTTAAATTAAATTTCAATAGCCTCTCCCAAATTTAGTACATATTAAACAAAGTGATTTAAAATTCCTCTAATTGTTCTTTCCTACGTTTAAGATGCAATGTGTCTATGATAAATCAGGGTCATGATATTCTTACTTTTGTGTATGTTTTGTCATGTAGGGAATATGCATGTGTTGTCATGATGGAAGACACATCTGCATGACCTGTTAGGATCAGGGTAACAACATTCTCCTCATAGTTAAGTCTAACTAGTGGTGATTTTTAAAGATTAAAATTTTAGTATATCCATGTGCAGTTTTAAGTGGTGCATGATTTAATTTTAATGAGTCCAAATTGGAGATTTCAAAAAACAACAGACTAGTTCAATACAGGATATATATGATGGAGGAAAAGATTTATATTAGACCATGATGTATTTTATTGAATGGACTTATGTTAATATTATTATTAACAAACACCTTTTTGTTTTACTGATAATGAAATAATTCCTAAAAATGGTCGGCGCATGTATTTTCTAATATAACTGAAAATAAAATAGTTATGAAGAAAGGTCCGATTGAAAATTTTGTTAAAACCAAATTGACACCGACTTTAATTTTGGAGCACTTCAATAGCTCGAATCAATCAATTGATAGCATTTTATTGGAAATGGACATCTTATAATGAATAGAAACAAATCAGTCCTTTACTATGAACATTGAAGCATTTTTATAGCTAAAGGACAAGTTGGTGGGTTGAATTTTTATAATTGCCATTTTATTTTTATTGTTGCCATGATTCCAAAACTAAGACTAACCATATTACATGTATGTTAAAGGTAGATCAAGTTATATAAAATGAAAATTTCTACCAACTCTCAAAATACCATCAATTTTAGAAAAACTTTAAATCACAGGAGAATAAATATAAAAGTTGAATGATTTAGACACATGAAATACTTATTGAAAGAGGAATTATTTCATGCATTACGTGTATGTTATTGTAATGACGCATTAGGTGCCCATAATTCAACCACATGAAATTGTGCATGAACTTTAGGAGTGTTATGGGAGCAGTATCTCCAGCTGTGACAGTGCACTATCTTCTAGCTCTTGAGGAGAAAAACTATGGTAAGACCAAAGGAATCCCAACTCTTATCATCGCTGCTTCAAGCATTGATGATATCCTTGCCATCACTGTGTTTGGAGTCATATCTGCAATCATATTCTCAAGTGGTGAGTGAAGAAAATCGTGGGTATGGTATTTTTAGCAAACAATGAAACACTTTCCTAAGTGCGCAAAGAATGTTTACCTTATGAAATAAAATCAAAGTCAAAGAGAGTTGGAATTAAGTCAATTATAATATAAATTAAACTGAAGCAAACCTCAATTTTATAAAAAAGAATGAATAATACAGGTCTAAAGAATGAAGAGTCAAAGAATGAATAATACAATAAACTTCATGGAATTATACATGAGACTCAATATTGGGATTAATTGCATTTCTTCATATACATATACCTATTAGGAGTTTACTGCAGGAAAATTCAATAGGTGTGTTGTGATTTCAACATTTCCAGAATAAATTCAGAATTAGCCCTTTAATTTTTATTTTTCACGGAGAAAATTGCAACTTACCAAGCTCTGAACTCTCTTAGTAGTTCATTCACTGAATAATATACTGATTTCATAGTTCCCAAAGTAATTCAAAATTTCCTATAGAATTTATTTCAATAAGCAAACTAAAAATATAGAAAATATTGTTATTTAATTATATAATTTTTTTATCCCCATTAGTCTTATTCAAGTTAATTTACTTTCCTGGAGTAAGGAAATGTTCCCACAAGCTTAAAAGCACATATAAATCTTATGTGTTTGTATAATACATTTGTAGTAAATAGAATACACTTATTTTGGCAGTAAAATCTATAATTTGCTGGTTAAAAACTGACAACTAATGTGTTCCTGAGGTAATGGGATAAAATACACAAGTGGATTTGCATCGATAACTGAACTGGGGATGGAGTTCATGGTGACAGTGAGAGGGTGTGGGGGTAATGGATTTGTGTGCATGGTGGGGCTTTTAGATGGGATGAAGGGGTAATGGGGCAAAGGGGAGTTAGTTGTCTTGTGCCACATTAATTGGGCATAGTAACAGGAGAGAAAGGGCTGGAAGAACATTTATTATCCCCTTTAAGGGGCAAGGAGCTTTAACCATATCACTCTCTTTCACTCTTTCTCTCACCTCATGAGTTAGGGTAGTGGCTATGACCACTAATTTCCACTAATTCTTCCTTTCATTGACAGTGTGAAATCTAAAAAATCACACATATCATGTACCTACCAGGTGTCGCATGCTTCCGACATATATGTGAAAGACTTTGTAGAATATGGTAGACCTGGTGATAATATACTCATTAAAAACCTTTTTAATTTATTCCTTCATATTGTGGGAGAATGGTGTCCCAGTGTTTGGCTATTAACCATAGGGTCCTCAGTTCAAATTCTGAACAATGTTTTCGATCACCCCAACCTAAAATCCAAGCATTGTGATTTTATTGTTAACAGAAATTTGAGGAAGAATGAATGGTGACTCAGGGAAATACAGGTAAATTGGCCCCACCACTATCCAGTCAAAGCGTTGATTTCACACACCTTAAGGCTTAGTTCAGGGTGAATTCTACCCTTATCCATCAAAAAACCTTCAGTTTGATTAACATCAATGGAACTAAACAAATTGATGGATTGGCTCATAAGACGAAATATAAAGAAAAAATAGAGGCCATCAAGGGCTAAGCATTAATAAGAACCAATTAAAAATTTTAATTATATGACCAGTAAAGTCAAAATTCTGGAGTTAAGTAAGGAAAATCAAGTAGGATTAAGTTTTTGACACTCCACATATCTCAATGGCGCACTGACTGTTTACTTGCTCACAACACCATGTCCCATTATTTTAACACCCACTGGGGAGATTGAATGATAAGAGAAATGAAAATGCATCAAGGAGGAAGATATCATCTAGGAGCAAAGAACATGGGGAAATGACTACAGTGTTTAGCATTTAAGTGTCCTTTCATTAGACCAATCTTAGACATTTCACAATGACATTTAGTTATACATCAAAAGTTTAATATTGTAATATGCATTACTTGGATTCTTGCAAGCACAGGTTCTGTTGTCCAGAAGGCCCTCACTGGACCAGCAGAAGCTTTGTTGGGGGTAGCCTGTGGGTCGGTGCTGGGTGTTGTGGCTCTCTACCTGCCATTTGACAATGTGGTAAGTAGAAATATGGACAATGTATAGTTAAATAGATAAAATGTTAAACACAAGAAGGATATTTGTTAATATTTTTATTCAAATCTAATTATTATGCTATTCTTGAAATTATTAAAGTATCTCAGTGTTTTATATGCATTATTGCAGTATGTCCAAATGCATGTAAGAAAGTTTTCCTTAAAAATGCATCAAAATAATAATCAATAAGTTAAATTAATACTGGATTCAAATGAATTAAATATGCTTTTTTCCATTCCCCTTGCCATTGCCATTTTTGCCATTGCAAAAATATTCATAGGAATAATAGAAAGTATGTATGCATACATGCACTTAAAAATCTAGACATGTTTTCTTGATGTGATTGAGAAAATATCAAAAGTTAAATCATTTTTTTAGCAATGAACACATAATGTTGTAATATAGATATTAAACTGCTCAGGAAAACAATATACAGAAAAAGTTGATATTTTTGTGGCACAAGATGTAAGCAAAGAAAATGAAACAACATATTCATTCATTTATAGAATATTTTGAGCTATATGATGATAGGTGATGGTGATAAGTTGACAGTCATGGTTGATTCAACACTTGGGTGGCCTATGAAATAAGATTTTGATTGTGTTGTTTTCTTTTACAGGATCATGTGGCATTTTACCGGGGTATTATTCTGTCAAGTGGTAGCTACTTTCTTGTACTTGGGAGTCAGCGGTTAGAAATGATTGGAGCAGGTTTCATGGCATCCATAGTATCATCTTTCATTGCAGCCTATGGTTGGAAAAAACGGAACTGGCAGGATGGAGGAGTCAGTAGACTTTTTTGTCGCATTATAATCAACAGTAATCACACAAATATGGTATAATTAGTCATGAGATAAACTCCACAAAGGGCTTTGGGACTACCCATGGTTCAGTACTAACAATTTGAAGTCAATTTGCCATTATCTATGCACTTCCTTCGAATAATAGTAATAATAACAAATGTGTTTCAACATTAATCAAGTTCACATATCACAACAGTGATGTTCCCTTAAGATCATTTTTGAGGGCCCATAAATTATTGACAGTAGCTATGAGAAATATAAATATAGACATTATAGAATCCCTCTTATTTGGTCTCATCTTAATCAGCCAGCAGTTTACCCATTTTCATTTCCTGCGGATGGAAAATCATAGACTTTCTTTGATAGTTTTATTTGGAAAGTGAAGATGCTAAGTGTTTGATAGCTTTCCATTGAAAATTAATACTTTTTTCTTTCTATGGTACTGAAAATTACCAAACACAAAAAATATTTTGTTTTGTATTTTTTCCTTGAAATGGCATTGTGAATGGTTTCGAAGGACCACTCATTTGCTTATCTTGTTGGGGGTCCATACCCATGGAGGCCAAATAGAAGGGAGTCTATAGTAGCAAAATAAGAAATAATGACTATTTCCAATTGAATCGGCAACTGTAGCTGGTGCTTTACAATTCAGTTGCATGTTATTTCTTTTTAACTTAACTGTTAACTTCTTGTATTCCCTGGCAGTATGAAATGAATCCGTGAGCATTCATCGTTTCATTTCTGTCATTCCTTAGGCTGTTATTTGATTATGAGGGAATTCAAATGCTAAGAAATAACACCATATAATTATTTTTCTAATGGATAACAGGAATTTAGTTAATTCTATGCATGGCTGCCTGGAAATTATTTTTGATAACATAGTCCTCAAGGTTATTTTACATGTAATCAAACAGGTTATTCATCCTTAAATAGCCTTCCCTGTCAAATTAATTTCATTTCGTACTATTTTTGGAAGATCCTGTCTTTCTCCAGTTCTAAAATAGTTACTTCTTTTTTAAAACTTAATTTTTAATTTTTTTCTCTCAAACAGATGAGTGAAATGCAAAGTTTAAACTACTACAGCATTATCTAAAAGAAGGTATGAATGTAACAAGAAACCGAGAGAGTTTTCATTAATGAAAGCAATACTCCACTACCACAGCAGTCATTTGAATGCTGGTTTTGCAATTGAAGGAAGAGCTCACCCTGTATGAAGGCTTATAGTTGTAAAATCCAGAAAACCAATTATAAAAGGGACAGTTCCTTTAACTGTGCCATTTGTTATTTTCCACAATGTTTTTCTTCCCATTGTAACTCACATCTGGGGTAATATAAAGACATCATTGAGGATCGACCGCAGAATTCTTTGGTTTGCAGTCAAATGCATTGCCCATATTTAATGAAACTTTTAAAAATTCTGAGGTTATCTATTAAAGATATAAAATTGACATGAAAAGAGCCTTAACAATAAAAGGTTGATAAAATCTCCTACATTTGCCATACTTGAGAAGCATCAGGGTTAATTAACCAGGTTGAAACCAAGAAAATTCCTTCATAAAAACCCTAAACCCTTTAAAACATCAGACTTAAATCAGAGTTCATGTACACTGTCACATTACTTATAAAAATGCTCCTGATATGGCCAAGCATTAATTTAGCCAAAGGAAAATCAAGGGAAATTTTAACATACTGATTCCCAATCTGTACAGTCTACATGCTACATCATGCTTTATCCATTCAGAGACATTTTCCATGTTGTACTAACAAGATTCCCATTTATCTATGGTTTGAGAGAAAAAATATAATGAAATTATTTCACAAAAACTCAATTATTTTATTGGAAACCAGGAGACTAACTCAATGGTGTTCCCTCAACAGAAACCAGTTCAGCACGGTTTCACAACTGCTTGGTTGGCAATGCAGCATCCACTATTTACTCTAATTGGCTACCAGTTGGACATGTCACAATTTCATTGGCATGATGCCGCACTCCTAATAGCAGTGATTGCAATCGGTCTTGTGGTGAGTGGTTCAATATTTAGATGACCGTGAATGTACCTACAGTCATGAAACAATGTAAAACAAAATAGATGAGACCATAAACTTGACATAAAGTTTATGGTCTTGGCTATGACATCATCAAGTATGCTCGCGAGGACATCAAATGTGATCAAGTTTACGGTCTTGGCTACTCCGTTTTCCTTTTATTATCCTGTTTAAAGCTATCCAACAGAATAAAAGTAGTAGCCTGGAATGTGATTCCAGATTTACACATACCATCACTCACAAATCTGCCATTTGGTGAATTCAGTGAATCTTGTGTCACTTATAGAGGATGGTGCAATTTGGGCATTTTGATGATGAAACTTAGACAAAAAAAAGAGAAATTTCAACTCTTACATTAAGTTTTAAGCATGCTGATGTTGAAATTCAGAATTTTAAAGAGTGTGAGTGGTGAGTTTGCAAAACTTACAAGCTGAGTATGTTTGGGCATATATTGTGTCCAAGTAAGCATGCTCATACCAACAGTGGTAGGTACAGAGATGTGCATTGAAAACTTGGCAGCAATGCATGGTAGTAATAAGGTGATGTGGCCGAGAGCTGAGGTAATTTGTCAAATTGGGGACAGGTAGATAATTTGGTGAGGTAGGATATTCAGGGAATGGAGGAAGAAAGGATGAAGAGAAACGCCATTTTAGCATTTGCTTAATGTTAGCAAGAGGCGTCATGGGGCCCATAATTTAATACCTCATCTTATGTGATGTAATCTCTAAATAGCATCAGAGTAGGGGTTGAGATGCTTTTGAACTGTCAGTCAAACTTGGACCATTGGGGTGAGAAGCCAGTACCCCATCACCCTGACACATTTTGCGGTAGACTTTCTTCTCTGCTTAACCACAAAATAAGGGACTGGCTGTGACCATTGTTATCCTTAACATTTTCTGCGTGCGATCCAATTGATGATGAAAATGGTGATTTTTTTAAAGGTTCAATTAATCCATAGCTGGAGGTTGGAGAGCTAGTGACATTCTACAGGGTTATGTATGATTTGGGGTTCACAATATTTTCTGCTGTTAGCAGTGATGATAAATTTTAGATGCTGTTAGTACCTTCAAATAACATATATTGACTGAAGGCTTTCATTGTGAAACTAGTGAGTAATATAAGCATTACATTGCCAACAATAGTTTTACTGGGTAAAAAAAGGATGCAAATTAAGACAACTTTTACAAAACTTTAGAAAAGGATAAACTAAAACAGAGTCCAAAGGCATAATCATGATTGGAACCCTCTGCCTGTTAGGCAAATAAACTAAACACTGGGCCAAAACATTTTCAAAAGGCCTTGAGAATGCATGTAATCTAGAGAAGACAAATGCAGTTAATTCCCATGGTAATGAATGAATTCCATGGATTAGAGTTACAATAAAAAGAAAAAAAATCATCAAAGGTTAGAAAAATGCAAAGTAAAAAAAAATTTGTGAATATTTCCTTAGAAAAAATTATATTTGTTTTTGTATTGAAGAATAATGTACACTTTGAAATATGTATTATGCACCCTTAATAGGTATTATGCACAAAATATATTAAGGTAAACATATACACAACATTTTTGAGCAGGGAAATGCACAGAGTAAAAATCATTTGCCTTGACCAGGAATTGAAACTGGATCCGCTTATTCCCTGTAGACTGCTTTAGCCATTTGAGCCAGATATATCCTCTTTTGCTGAATTTTTACTGGCTTTAAAGAAACAAGATGTTTTCATGTGGCTTTAAATTACAAGATATATTTAATATTGTCGCGGTAGTCCAGTGGGTAGAGCGTTGGACTGCTGACCGGAGGGTCCCGGGTTTGATTCCCAGGCCAGGCACTCTGGGCACCTTCAGCTCCACCCAAGCTATGTGATTTTTCAGGTAGTACCAGATCTTCCTGGGAAACCATAACCGGCATAGGGAAAGGAACTGGCCCCCCTAACCTGATGTGTGAATTTCACTCGCCGTATAAGGCTTAGTACTGGGTGAACTCTACCATCACCTACTAAACCGACCTACGGGTTGATTACTGTGTTTATGGTTTTGGTTTATTTAATATTTGTGGGAAATGGAGAGGGGTTTCTGGAAATAGAGCAACTTAACTGAAATAAACATTGGCCCTGAATGTTATAAATACAACATAATTGAGTCGCTGATTAAAAGAATTAATTATAAAAATAAACTTCATTTTTTATAAAATTTTGGGGCTTTAAAAGGAAATAAGGAAATAGATGTTGTGACGAAATGCCATACATACAATGTCACAGGCGCGACATACATACAATGTCGTGCGCGACGCGCCACAGTCAAGGCGAATGATTTTTACGCTCTGAAATTGTTGCATTGAAATGCACATTAGCGGATGACTCCATTAAAAGTTACTGTGGCGGCATCTCCCGCAGTTTCTTTGGAATTTGTTCATTTTTTATATTTTATTTCTGTACATGAATGACTTCTCACTGTGATATCCTACACAACTTAAGAGCAGCATGCAAAAATCCATCATATCTGGCTGGCAGGTATATTAATGAATGTACACTGAAATGCTCAGTTTCCTTTAATGAAATCGTAGAAATAATTTCATCAAATTTTTGATGAAGACTAAAATCGAAATGCATGAATTAATGGGCAATTTACACTAGTTATCTGACAATGGGCTCAAAGAGAATTAAAGTATAATTCAGTTTCCCTGAAACCTGACAGTTTGCAGTAGCATTAGAAGTAACTTTAATAATCATCAGAAAATTTAAAAATAATGAAGCAGAATTAACTTAATAATTTATAATTTTACATATTTTCCTAATTAATATGGAATAACTAAAAATGTTACTTCAATTAAAAGAGACTTTAGCTATCCAGCCGAACACAAGCCTCATATTGGACTGGGTAGAACACAAGGAAAAAAACACCTTTCAATGCCTTCATGAATGAATTTCAAAAGTAAAATAGTTTTACCATTGACTAATGCCCTATTTTTCTCATTTTTGGTTATTAATCTGGGCTCCTGAAGATACGCATGGTGACAACATTTTGTGCAGTGTTTGGATCTAGATTCAACCTGAAGGAGCATCTCTTCATAAGCATTGCATGGATACCAAAGGCTACAGTTCAGGTAGGCAGTCACATGGCCATAGATCCCCCATGAAGGAAGTCTTGATGAATTTCATATGGAAAAAGAAAATAATTCTAGTTTAGTATTGCATGCTATGATGACAATGATATGAGTGATTTCAGGTGTACTTGGGACTAATGTTTAATTTTAGAAGTTTCCAGCTACTATAACAGATAATTTATTCTAATTGTACTCGGTAAAATTGAGATATTTAGAAAATTGAAGCACAATTAAATGGTTCTAATATTATTATAGTTTCCAAACAGTGAAATTTAAATGCACACCAACCATATTGGGGTATATTCAAACTGTGTTTATGGAGTAACAAAATATTTGGTAGCACCCTCCCCCACTTTTATCAATTGTATGTAACCAATGTTAAATCTTTAAAACATCATGGTGAAAAAAAAGGTCACATTTCCTCAATACCAAAAATTTCATCTCAAAATTTTACTCCATTGTTCAGCTATCTCCTAAAAAGTGATGTTTTGGAATTTAAAAATTCATTCTGGACTCAAATTTGTGATTCTGCATTTTTATTATGGAAGTTATGAAATAAAAAAAATATTATGGTAACAAATAACAGGTTTAGTCAAAACGGAATACAATGTATCAAATGCCAGTAACATATTGCACTCTCTTAGGAGAAGTATCACATGGGAAGAGACAAAATTCTGCTGAATTAACAGATAGGATAGGCATACAATTTAACACATTCTTGATACAGATTCCATGGTGTACCACTGGGGTGGCAAAACTTGTATTTCTTCCTCATGGCCTTAGAGTTAGATTAACCTGATATAAACGTGTTGGGGACACTAAAATAAAGCTTGCAGTGGGCCCTAATATTCCTTAAACCAGCCCTGGGCAGTGTATCCCACAAAGCTCAAGTTGCAGTTAACTTATTGGGATCAAATTGGAGCGGTGAATAATTGTAATAATTAAGAATGACTCATCTGCTATAAAACAAGAGCATTTTCATTTGTAGAACAAATTTTGAAGGACTCAAATTATCGAAATTAACCTCAGTTCATCAAAAACTAGTTGCAAAAATGAAAACATAAAAAATTTGGGTGGAAAATATCTAATCCCTTTAAAATTGCAATATTAGTTCTTTGATATATGCATGAACTGCATATTAAAACAGTTTAATTCTAAGGGTGCAACCATTTAATTCAAAGAGACTCATAAAAACACAAGTGAAACATTAACTTCAACATATTCAAAGAGAAAAATTAATTAGTCTTCACCTGGAAGAAATCCTATATCAACCAATTTCTGAACAAATGATATGATTGGTTAAAATATTAATATATGATACATCAGAGTGAATCTCTTTGAATAAGCCAAGTATATGATACTAATGGGTACAGTTTGATTTTAAAAATAGCATTACAAATTATATAATGAGAAAATGCAATTAAATTTGAATTCCTAGACTAATTAATATGCTGCCATTGACACTTATGCCACAATGAACAATGCTGTTGCGGTAACTTGAATGTACGAGGGTCATCCGGAAAGTAGTACCCGTTCGTGAAATAAAGACACAAAAGTAAATATTAACAAACATAAAAAATTTTATTTGAAAGAGGATACTTTAAACTACTTCTCAACATAATCTCCAAGCAAATTAAGGCATTTGTCATAACGTGTGACAAGTTTCTGTATTCCTGCTGCATAGTCCTTCGCCGCCAGCTCATTGAGATACGCGCATCTTGCACAAATTTTTGCATAATGCAGATGGTGTTTAACAATTTCATGAACAATTGTTCGAGAAACATTGGGAAAATGCTCACAGATGTCATCAATTGTGACGCGCCGATCGTTCCTCACGAATTCGTCAACTGAGCTCACCAGTTGGTCTGTAATGACAGACGGTCTCCCCGAACGCTCATCGTCGTGTGTGTTCCCCCTCCCCATGTTGAAGTTGCGACACCACCGCCGAACAGACGACTCGTCCATTACATTGTCTCCATACACCTCCTTTAATTGGCGATGAATATCACATGGGCGAACGTTTCTTGCATTGAGGAATTTAATCACTGCCCTCACTTCACAACTGGCGGCGTTCTCAATTTTTTTAAACATTGTAAACAATCACAGAAACAACACAGGCAATGCTAGCGTCACGCAACTTGGCTCAGAGAAGGCAGACAAGCCACTGAAGCTATCTGACCTCGTCCAGCGGCTACTCGCGTCGTCAGCACTTCATGCGGCACGAACGGGTACTACTTTCCGGATGACCCTCGTATCTGCAGCATCTTTCAGGAGAGAGAAAAATCATTTTCATCTAGTAAATGCAAATTGAGAAAGATTTTGATAGTCAAAGTTAACTTACTATCACCTAATTGATATATTTACTTAATTCATATTTTAATATCTTTATGTTCCAAAGTTGTCATGTTGTAAACTCATTTCCTTAAAAAAACTGACATGAGCTGTTCCCTGATACCATTGATATGGTATATTTCTTTACCCACGCACATCTGTTGCACATGTGGTATAATAACAAATGAATAACTCCAGGCAGCTCTGGGTCCGACGGCACTCAATCTGGTGGAAAAGTTTCAGAGAAGTGACCAGGAGTGGTCATATGCCAAGAGCATACTGAATCTTGCTGTGCTTGGCATACTGATCACGGCACCACTTGGAGCAATTGGGATATTCTTCACGGGTCCACGACTGTTGTCAAACAAGGTGGGATCCGAGGCATTGGAAGATTCCAAGACAGATATCACCCATCCACCCAAGCCAATCCCTAGGAAGAAATCTTTATTCCGTAAATGCTGTGATGAAAAGAGAGAGGAAGATGTCGATCGTGTCACTTTCTACGAACTTCACAGAAACAGTGTGCTGCTGGCATCAGAGGGGGCCACAATGCGCAGTTATGTATGAACAATGCTTGAGAAAACTTTAAGAAGGAAGTGGGTGATGCAAATTACTTCATACAGCAACATTGGGTGAAAAGCATATCAATAATTACTATGAAAGAAGCAGTATAGGAAAAATCTTTAGAGTCACTTCATGATCAATTAATCCATGTTTGCCTTCTGTGTTAGTTGACTGACCTGACAAATGATGCTGCCAGAAAATCACTGTAAAATATTTAAAATAATTAGAGAGGAAAAAATCAAATTTAATGGAAACAACACACAAGTGCATTGGGTCTCATTCAAAGGTTAGATATGATACATACCATTTAAAGAAGTAATTGCACATTTATATTGAGTTGATTAATATTCATTTATCTAAAAGACAAAATATCCCAATACCATAGTTTTTACATTGTTTGCCAAGAGTATTTAATTTTATTGGTTAAGTAGGTACCCATGTACATGGAGCATAGTGGTGAATTCGAAAGGAAAGATTGACCTTATTCTGTGAATGGGCACGATTCAGCATTGTCATACCCATTAGGCCTCTATCCATATATATCCATATATACATACACACATTCAAACACGAAATCCCACCAAACGGCAAACAAATACTAATTCACAAAGAAATAGATATAAGGAAAAGAGATAGGAACACCTATAAAGGACAAACACAGTAGGGGTGGGGATTCCTTATATCTATTTCTGTGTATATATATATATATATATATATATATATATATATATATATATATATATATATATATATATATAAGTATACATATAAATGTATGCATACATATATATGTGTATAGAATTGTTTGATGTCCATATTAAATGAGTTTGTATTGTTACGCTACATTGATGATATTCTTTGCCTGTGGACAGGGTCAAAATGCCAGTAAGACTTCTTCCACTAAAACCTTAACAAAATCCATCCAAATATTTTCTCCCATAAAAAAGATGTCAACGGCGCAATTAACTTCCTAGATCTGGCAATTACCTGAAATTAAAATATGTGAGTTCTCTATTTACAGGAAACCCTCATATACAGATCATATAATTCTCAATGATTTCCTCCACAACTTTTTCTTACAAATGTGCAGCCCTCCTCTTGATGATCTACCAGTCCCTACATAATTCTCTTTCCCCCACAAATTTCAATAGTGAACTTAGGACAAATATGAATATTGCCCCCGGCAATGGGTACAACTCAAACCAAGTGGGAAAAATACTTTAGAAAAAGCAAAAAGCAATGGCCATGAGTGCAATTTCCTCCCCTCAGTACTCAACACCTAAAAACTTCAAGTGGTGTTTGATCTCATTCCTAGGAGATATCTCCCATTAAAAAAACTTCAAATCATCTTCCTACTTCACTCAAAGTTACCTTTTACCCACCCCTTACCCCAACCAAAATCATAGCTAATAGCAAGGACAAAGAGGAAATACTTTTTCAATTAGGCATTTATAAAATTAAACACGATAATTGCAACACCTCTTGTGTCAGACAAATTGGGAGGAATTGCAAGACACGAGCCAAAGAACACGCCAGGTGTCACAAAAATCAAAACTCTAATTTCATCTTCACAAAACAGCTCAGAGATTTTAAACACTATAGAAGCATTGTTCCAGAAACACTGTATACCCTCCCTAAAAGATTAAAAATGGATACTCTTGGCAAATTGTAATTCAAAGGCACTTAACAGACCCCAAAACAATACTTTGTAATGAGCAAGTATACACTTATCCTTCCCCTCTCCTTTCAGAGAAACTGAACTTGGGAGAAAACAAATCCAACAGTTCAATGTACCCATCCGCCCCTACCCCTCCCATGCCCCTGACCACACCCCATGCCACATCATAACGGAAGGAATGACCACACATCATTCAGGAAAGGAATTTGGGTAAGGGAAGGGAAGGCACTGCCTTTCCCTTCCCTTACCCGAAAACCCTCAACCCCCACCTTCAACTTTCCACCTTCCCTTTCCTTCCTACATAGCCACCCCCTCTCCTCTGTTCTAAGTGTTTTTATTAAACTACTGCTTGTGAACCAAACTTGTATCTGATGGTGCCGCAAATCTGTGGAACACATTGTTCCTTAAAATAAAGGCAGTGGAAAATTACTCTAACCACTCATAACTACTTCACTAAAACTCATTTAATAAGGATAATATTATATATTAAACTTAGAATTTTTGATGGCCTGTTTCTGGAATAAATTACTAAAGCATTTTTAATAGTTCACATATAAAATAACAAACCTTTCTATCCCATATTTTCAAATTTATCAATGAAAAACTGCCAAACATTAAAATTTTTTTCCATGCTTCCCTTTAGCACTTAAACTTTTACCAGTGAGAAAGTTTACACTCTAGGTCATTGATTTGTCCAACTATCATATGAAGAAACTATGAATTAAACAAAATGTTAACTACTTCCAAAGATAGGGTTTATGAGTATTTTTAGTACTAATAATCACAAGAGTAATTTAAATTCGTCCAATTGGTTTCCAAAAATATATTCATGTCTTGTGGAATAGTAGTCCAGGGATTATAACACTGGACTACTGACTGGAGGTACAGGCTTGATTCCTGGTGATGCCTCTGCACACTCTCAGTTTCTACCAAACTATTACTTTACAGGGTGCCATATCTTCTTGGGAAACCATGGGCTGCTCAGGGAAACGAATAATGTGCGTATGAATTTCACACACAGTAGAGGGCTCCGTAAGAGGGGATCTCATCCATAAAAGAAACATATGCTTTATTCAATAAAATAGTTGATTCATTCAAGTCTACCATTTAAACCACTGTATCATGGAACATCTGATTATTCTGGAAATATCACATGGTCCATTCAAGACTCCAACGTGGAAATTTCATGGAGCAAAGTGGTTATTTTTATAAACCAACCAAAATGATTACAGCTCTGATGAGGGTAGGAAAAGAAACTTTGCATTTCCACATAAAGCAGCTCTAATTCCTCAGCAGCAAAGTTCGTCGGTGCAACCACAAGACAAGCTTTGATCAAGAGACTTTATGTGGAAATGCAAAGTTTCCCTTTCTCCCCTCATCATGAAGGAATGCAACAAAGTTAAGCCTGAAACTGTTATGATTACAGCTCTGTTGAGTGACCAGGCGGGCCTGGTTTCACTCATATCTTTGGCGGTCATTAGTTTCCTAGAGGTTATTTAGAAAAAGCCTGAATCAAGAGAATTGAGAGTACGCTATTCAAAACGACAGAATTGGGTCTTGCCTACAGATAACTTTAAATACCTGATAAAAAGCCACCAAGAAATGTTAGAGTAAAAAAAAGAAGTATTCATCATGCTTTCTACCTCAGGATAAGAGAAAACCCATTGCAAGAAGAAACTATTGTAGCAAGTTGTAAACATATAGAATAGGTAATGAGCATAATTTAACTTGAGAAAGCCTCAAAGAAGCACATAATAACATAGCCCTATGAGATTTTCTCACAATGAGAATCATTTATAAAAGAATAAGGCCAGGTATAGGGCCAGCGGTATACTAGGATATACCACAGCCCAAGTGCAGATTAGTACCATTCATCAATCTTGACATAGTTAGGGTTCAGGAAGCAAAGCGGCACATGTGATGCCATAGCAGTAATGAGATCACAAATAGAGAAGAACATAGAATACAATTAGGATGCATTTGTTGTCTGGAAGACTTCAAGGAGATATTCAATAGAGTAATCTGAGTAGATTTAATTAATATATCACAGAAAATAGGAGTAGATGGAACGATAGGTGATATATCCACAACCTGTTTATGTCTCCGATAGCCCAGGTGCGAGGGATGGAGGCTCAGGTGTTAGGAAGATGGGTAAATTGTAAGGATGCTCCTAAGAGCAAGTCAGGGGTCATTATTACTCATGCTTTTCAACTTAATTAAGAAAGGTATGGGAAGGTCTGGAAGCAGGAGTGTAAATGGGTGGAGAATCATAAAATTAGTTAGATTTGCAAATGATGAAGCATTAATTAGGCAGTCGGCCAGTGGGATACTGAGAGTGAATGCTGAGAGTATGAGAAAATAAGTATGACAGGAATGGAATGAGCGTCAATGGAAACAAAACAAAGGTTATGAGGTTTTCAAAAAGGAGGAAAGATAATTTAAAAGTTAAAATTGGGGGGAAAAGCCAGGGCAGGTAGAACATTCTACCTATCATGGAAGCATTTTGGACCAAAATGATGAAAGTACTGTGGACATGAGTAATATTGCACAAGGCAAAGAAGCTTCCCCAAGAAAGAAGGAATTGATGACAGGGACATTGAGTAAGGAGGTTAAGGAACAGCTCATCAAAACTGGTTTATGGACAGTGGTTTTGTATGACGTGGCCACAATCATTGAAGCAAGATGATAAGTGTAAATTGGTGGCTTTTGAAATGTGGTTTTGGAGAAGGAAACGGTAAAATGGATGGAAAGAATAACAAATTAAGAGGTACTGGGAGTCATTATCATGGTGTGGGAGATGAGAGGGTTGTTGAGATAAATCTAAAGGAGGCAGGAAAGGTGGATGCAGAGCATTTTGATAGGTGATGGAATCTTTCAGTTTGTGATAGAGGGGAGAAAGTTAGATAGCCAAGGTAGGGATAGGAAAAGAATGGACATGTTTGATGAAATGAGGGGTTGAAGGAAGTATATGGAATTGAAGAACAGTTTATTGATGTGCTGGATGTCAGGCCTTGTTTCAATAGGTGAGGCAGAAATACGTTATTTTGTATGGTCTGTGTCCATCCAAAACATACCTTAAATGGTAGAATAGCAAATAATGTACAGCTGCTGCGAATTTTCTGTCCTCCACATCATAAGTTATCTTTTTGTGACAACAGGTTTATTTTTGTTCCATGAGACTTCGGGTTGAATGTTGGCTCAGACCAGAAGATGTCCTTAGGAAAGGTATTAAAACCATTATTGCAACACAATGAATTTGATTGATGATTGAAAGCCTGGCAGCATCAAGCGATGAAACATCATGGAAGTCTACCACATGCTCTATTAGGTAGCTAATATCACTACATCTTTACATTGAACCCATGAGTTCTAAATTATGGTCTTATGTTAGAGATACACACACAAAATCCATGAGCAAATATTTGTCAAAGCTTTGACACGATATATTCAGCAGTTTCCAATGTAGAAAAATAGAAAGTTACAAAACTTATTGCATGACCTAGGTCATCAATCAAAGATGGTGGTCTCCACCAAACATGATAAAGACATTACACTATGTCCCAAGTTTTACTGAAAATAAAGTACTTTCCCTCACATAGTCGGTATTTATCATCAAGCCAATTATGAAGCCATTGGCAATAAATAAAAATAATAACAATCAGTACCAATTTGGGGAATGGGTAAGATAGCAGATTTGCCGACCTGGGTTTGATTCCAACTGGCGAATTCCCTCATCTGCATAATTTTTTTAGATAACAGATCTTTCTGGGAAACTGCAGCTGGCACAGAGAAATAAAACTCCTGCCCTTTGTGGATTTCATAGGCTCTTGGGATTTGTATTTTGCGAGCTCTATTCTTACTTCCTATGGTACAAATACAAACCTATACGTATAAAACTTGGAGCTGAAGGCTGTTGGATATTTTTCAATTAGTCTTTTAAAGGGTTGGATTTAAGATTAATGGAAAAAGAGAATGATTAAATGAACACAAGAAAGGTGCTACAACATATCAGGAATAACAAATTAACAGCAATTGACAGAGTCACATGGCTGCAACAACAAGGCTCTGCCTGTAGACAGTGATAAAGAGATGTGGAAAAAACTTGGGTGAGGAAAACTTCAGGGTGAGGAAGAGAAAACCAAAGGAGCTACTATACAAAAAAGACCACTGGATTCCCATCCACAAAATCAAGATACTTTCCTGGCTTTCTAAGTAGGTTTTAATTTAATGCGAATTTGGTCACGCACACATCCAAACAAGTTTATTTACTTATAACTCCCTCTTCACAAAATACAAAAAATATGGTGTTTTTTAAATTTATGAAACATGAACTAGGCATAATAAAACCACTGGTAAAAAAATGGGAAATTGAAAGAACACACTTTTTTATTATTTATAATTTTTAATAAAGTTACTTTAAATGATTAGCTAATTATAAAAATTGGCATAAAATAACTATTCTTGAAGGGAAAATATACCCAATGATATTCATTAGTTTAAAACATATTATAAAAAAATATTTACTTAATCATGAATTTATGAATACCCATGGTCCTTTCGGTTATATTGTTCACTGAGCTGTTTTGATATTCAATGCTTGCCTGGAAATACCTGAGTTAAGGCACATTTCTATGCATAACATTTCGCATATCACAGATACAGCAATATGTGTCACCAAATATGTTCCCTTATATGCTTCAGCAGTTCAAGAAGAAATCAGAAAACGATTTAAAGTTACGAGTGAATGTGTTTTTAGCTCAAGAGTCAATAACACAGCCTTTTCTCATACCCTATCACACACAAAATATATCAATATAGTCGCATGTGATAACTGGTTAATATCATTTTGTTTTGGAATGGATATACACTTTGGAAAAACACTGAAAGAATATTGTTGCCAACATATATGTATGATAAATATATATTTCATTTCTTTCTTTCCTCCTCCACTTCTTCCCCTTGTAGAACTTGAAAATGTTTCTGGCCTTCCGGAAGTCTTTCTGCTGGTATTTCATAGGATACACAATTTTCTCACATTCAAAACCTTCATTAATTAAACCACTGGTTTTCACAAGATACATCAACAGACAATTGGTCAAATGATGATTCATATGTGATAGCTGATGACATTATAGAGATCATACATGCGATATGTGAGTAATAATGAAGTAAAGAAAATATTTCAGATAATAATCTGGGTCAAGTAATTTTCCCCGAAAGTGTTATTTGTTTACACAGCCTATCCAAGACAGGCAGGCATATTTAGATATATTGCACATTATTATTTAATTTCATTAGTATCTATACTTATTGATGATTTGGTTCCACCTTTTAAAGTTCCTGTCCTGGTTTGATTGCATGCTAAGACTTTTATAGCTCTGGTGAATAGATATGTATCAAGTTATCAACAGTTGCAATAGTAAACAAAATGCTGACCAATTTCAACGAAATTATCACCTTATTTGAAGTAATGCAAATGGCTTACTAGAAGTTTCATGCAAAGAAAGTTCTCTTAAGAATACTGAAGGAAACATTATAAAGTTCTAAAACTATAAGATGATCATCTTTTAGTTTTGATAAAAATTCTATAAATTTTGCATTGATCAAAAGTTGCAGGCATTATGTACTGAATGGTACATATTTAGTAATATCTTTTATAAAAATGGTTCGTTTCCTATTTTTATATCTCACTCCTGTCATTTGAAGGCAAGTACATATAAATAGTTAAGAAGTCATTTCCAATATTTTTGAAATGCTTAGCCATATTTCTTGATATTTTATAGGGACAAAACATTTGTTGAAAGAAAAGCCCTTAAGGTTAAGTTTTTTCTACTTTCATAAATTGTAATGAACAAATTATAAAGTGATATATTCCAGCAAATTTTTGAATATGGGAGATGATTTAGACATTAAAGAATTACATTCCATTGACAAGTAAAATGCTTGTCCATTAGAATATACCTAATAACTTTTGCATAGCATGTGGGTTGTTCAATAACTCCTTAGAAAATCCAAGATATGGCACTTGTGATATTGAAAAAGTTTTGCTACACAGAGAGAGATTCATTTAGGGGTAGTACTTCCAGGAGATGAATGATGGAGAGGGCACAGTTATGGAAGATATAGTTTAGAGCGTGAATTGGAGAGAGAGATTCTGTCAAACAGCCACACTACATCCGTGAAAACAACAAATGGGTAATGAACGTTAAATCCCTGATTTACACGAGGACAAGTGACTGATATGATGGATGGATTCCATATCCCATTTAGTAGTGATGTTTATATAAGTAGAAAATTAGAGCGAATTGATTAAATCAACCAATACATGCATCAAAAGAGGATTCATGGACGGCAGGTGAGTCTTTCCTTGCAGTTGGTAATGGACCACAAGATAGCACATTGTACCATCTCAAGTTCCAGCTTTTGAGTCATTTTGCGGGGAGGGATACTACAGAATGGGGGGTATTACAGAGGCTGGAAGTAGCAAGATGGTTGGTAACAGGTTTGAGCATTTCAGATGGCTGGGATGAGGAGGAATTCCAAATACTGGTGACAGGTATCTCTAAACAGATGCTGTATCAATGAGGCAGTAGTTGCCATTTCCACTTGCTTTGGAGAAAAAATGACACCAAATTCAATAATCAAAAGATAATTTGAATCTGAAAGGCGGAGTTAAAACCCTATACCCTCAGTTTTCCTACCAGGTGTATTTACCCATGCATGTTTGCTGATGCAGGAAAATAGCACGCCAAAAAAAATATTTTAACTTGAATAAAATTTGAACTAGGTCTATCCTTGGATTTCCTTCTGTTTGAGTCATTGCCATTGACTGAACTGTTGCAATTTCTGGGACAGAGTAGCTGCCAAAACAGAACAGTTTGAACTATATATGCTTATGCATCAAATTACCATGATTCCCACAAGGTAAGAATTTATTTCACACTACCACGCTCATTGAAAACAAGTGATAAATTATGTAATTTCAAATTGAAACTCCGGAAACTCCTTCTAATGAAGTATTATTATTAATTCTATGAATTTTTAAATTACCAGCAATTGTAATGAATTGTGTTTTCATTTATACACGTTAATGTAATGCCCTTAATAAGCATGCTCATTGTGTTGAAATGAACCTGTATTTTGTACTTTTCTTTATGTTTGGTGACTCCTATACCTACACGATATGTATAGTCAGAGGGCAATAAAAATACTATTATTATTATTATTATCCTTGTTTCAACAGATTTCCAATGACAATGAGAACAGCACTAGTTCAAGGGCATGACTAAACTTATATGACAACTGAATTAATGAACAGAAAAGGGTAAACCTACCTACAATACCTAGTGTACACAAGAGTCAGGCTAAGACAGCTTTTTTTGCTGGCAGCATCAACATTAGAGAGTCTTGCAGTAGATGGTGAGGAGAGGTCATATTCACAATTCCTATTTATTTCCGCAATATACATGGTTTCCCCATAGCAATGCCATCGGGCCCACTGCCCATGGAACGTGACAGAGACAAATAGGTCTTGAGGAACCCACATGACAGGGATATGGCTGGAGAAAAGGACCACATCTTTGAGGGGATTTTCCCTTCAGTGACAATCATGAACTGACCTACTTATCCTGTTATACAGCCAACTCTCCTAAAATTGTCAACATTTACTTGTTCATATATATTTAACTTTCAGCATTTTCTAAGGCAAATGAATCAGTCTTGTTTAGCACAAGTTTTAAGACATGTCATTCACCAGCTGCTCATATTTGAGCATGATTTCCTATTCACAGGAATGACACTGTTTTGATACATATTGGAATGTGAATTTCCATCACCTTCACTGTGTCACAGTCATCACAGTCATATTTATGGGCATCACAGAAGTGGATCAGCCATCATCTTCTCCAGACTCCACACTTTGCACATTGAGGTAATTTACTGGTGCATTATTCCATCGTGAACTAAGCCTGAAATTTAAATATGAAATAAATATATGTTCAAGTTTAAGTCTCTCACCCAAATATAATAATAAATATTTACCCTTGGTTATTTCAAAAAGACATTCAGCACATGGAGATCTCGCGATGATATAAGAAATGAATTCCATAAAAAATCAATCTTTGTTATAATTACATATCCTTGAAATTTCCACTGAATGAGATGCTGTTAGGCCAATATTTTAATAGCTGATATCCAAACATTGGCCATTCAGCACCTTATTTGGTGGAAATCATGCGAGAAAAATACACATATGATGTACAATGATATATTGGGAAAAAATAAACAGGTGAGTGAATGGATAAAAGATAATAGATTATTAGTCGGAAAAGAGGTTGAAAAACCTCATGTAAAAGCAACATGAATGTGAAATGAAATGAAATCAAATCATTTCCTTTTTTGTTTCACTAGTGAACCAAATTTATTAACCTATGTACAGAAAAATATCATAAATGTGAAACCTAGTACCATTAGGTGAAGCCAGTAAGCCCAACAACCTTAATGGCCCATTGGGTCACATAATTTGAAAAAAGATTTAGAAAACAAGTAATCATCAAGAAACCAACTTTGTGAAAATAAAACCACCGATGGCGACAAAGGGCATCTGCCTCCTTTGGATGACTCACAACAATCCTAATTCATTCTATTAAAAACCCTTCTTGATATCTATGAAACAGACAAATACATCCTGATTGTCTTTTATGCTCCTCTCTATTAGTGATCTAATTACTGTTATGGCATCATGAGAGCCTCTCCTCTTCCTGAACCCAAACTGTTCATTACCCAAAGTAACCATTTATCCTGCTCTCCATCCTCTTATTGATGATTCTGAGAACCACTTTAGCTGCGTGCAAAATCAAACTTATTACTCTGTAGTCCTCACATGATGTAGCCTTTCACTTTTTTGGAATAGGAACTAACACTGATCTCACAAAGTCTTCCTCCCAAAGTCCTCTCTCATAAATGCTATGAATTAATCCATGAAAATTCTTCCAAATTTTCCTTAATATTTAAATAGTTCCTTGGAAACTTTGTATACCCCCGCAGCCATATTTGATTACAATTTCTTGAAAACCCTTTCTATCTCACCATCCAGTATGTCTGAACCTAAGCTATCCTAATTTTCATACATCACACATTCTTTTCCTTGTCTAAGCCAGCTGGCCTACTGTCTTTACGATATAGTTCTTCCATATATATCCCTTCCATCTCTCTTGAATCCTTGCTGGTACAATTACTTTACTTCCCTGACTTATCTTTGGCTGGTTGTGAAGATTTTCCCTTCTTACTTCCTGACATTGCTTTCACCTTCCTATACAGCGAACCAATTTTACCCTTCCTGGATCAAATGTCCATACCCTCACAATACATTTTCCACCAGGCTTCTTTTGCACACTTCTACAGTTTTATTTGTCGCTTTTGATATATTTTCGATAAGTCTCAATTTTCCTCTATTGTACCATCTCCCTTTTCTAATTCACCATTTTCTATACAGGCTGTTGGTGCTCCTTTCTTCTTGTCCTAATGCATAAAGCAAGCTTAAAGCTTGCATTTTCCATTTCCTGGACTGTATTCCCTTTTTTATCCTCTTGAATCTGTAATTGCACTTCATTAGTACTAAATTATGATTTGAATCTGAATCAGCTCCTTTGGAACTGTGTGAATTAATTACACTTCCTAAATCTGGGCCCAGTCAGAGTACAGTAAAACTGATACCACTCTGAATCCCTCGGCAATTTCTATCATAAATACATCTGCTGTGGTTGATTGATTCATGTGTTTGTTATGATTAAACCCCATCTCCTGCAGAACTCTAACTGTTTTCTCACAATGTTCATTCCTTGTTCCTAAACCAGAGTCCCCTACCTCATTAAATCTTTTCCTTTATCCACTGTCTCATTCCAATCCCCCATCACCATCAAATGTTTCCCTCCAGGAACTCAGGTAAATATTTCCTCTAATCAATCGTGTACCCATTCAACTTCTTTCTCCTTAAGACTGCTTGATGGCATGTAGACCAGAAGTATGACCAAGTTTGTTGGTTCAGCTTTTAATTCCATTAATAATATTACATCACTCACTTTCGCTATATTTGTTTCCCTACTTCCTCCATTTTTGTTCAATATTATTGCCACCACTTGCTGGCATTCTTCTCCTCTGCTGTATATTACTCTATAACTATCACTCCAATATTTACTACTCTCCTTCAATCTCACCTCCCATATTCATAAAATACAAGGGTAGGCTGAAAACTAATGCACACATGCTTGTAGACCCCAACCAGATGACCTTTGGAAGCACTCCTGGAGGAATTTGGAAGTAACATCCCCCTCAACATGCATGTGCAGGTTTGAGGTTGTTAAATTCCTCCAGGATATTTTGAGAGGAGGAAGTATGGAGACGTGATCTAGTACTATATCAATGGAAGTTAAACAGCATGCTGTTATCAAATTTTTAAATGCTGAAAAAGTGACTCTTACTAAAATTCATCATCGTTTAAAGGCTGTTAATGGTGACAATACTGTTGATAGGTCTACCATAAATCGATGGGTAGTGAAATTTCATTATTGCGAGCCTGGAAAAGCCATATTTGTTAATGAAACACGCAGTGTACCTCCAATCACTGCCACAGATGATACACATCGCAAACTCGTCAAAGATTTAATTCAAAATGACCGTCAAATCACTCAATAGCATATCGCAAACCATATTGGAATATCCAACGAAGAAGTTTGTTGTGTTAAAGGCAGCCTGATGCCAATAACTTTTCAACATGACAACCTTGTACTCACACTTCGCGCACAACTGGAAAGGCTCTGCGAAACCTGAAATTTGAACTGATTCCACTCCCTCCTTATTCCTACGATTTTTTTCCTCAACTCAAGAGACACCTCAAGGGTAATCATCACACCTCAGACGATGAGATGAGGGCAGCTGTCAAGTCCTGGATTTGAGAAAAGTTGGTAGAGTTTTTCAGTGACGGAATGAAAAAATTTGTTACATGTTGGGAGAAAAGTGTTAGCCTTAACAGTGACTACGTCAAAAAATAAATATATGATTTTGAAACTAAAGAATTGTACTATAAAGTACTTAAAAGTCCAATCTTGCTTTTTGTTTCTGTTCATGCTCTACAAGCATGTGAGCATTACTTTTCGGCCTACCCTCTTATTTATATTTCCACTTTCTATCTCTTAATTTATATTTTCTAATTTTCCTCCTCCAACATGGTCCTAACATTGCAACTCCCCCTAATAACTAGTTCTGTCCTCCTCTGCACAGCTGCTTGCTGTTGACTTTGTTTTGCAAGGATTTTGTAGGATGACAATCACATAAAGCTTGACACTTCCGCTGCCGGGTGTAACAGAGGGTCCAAGGGGCCAAGTTCCATGGTTGCTAGGACTCAACCTACAATATATATCCGTCCTAATTTCATTGTATAATTAATCAAAGTGGTTTCCCATTGCTTCCTCAATGGTGTTTTTAAAGTAACACCATCAATGCAATGGCCGCTTTACTGGGGTCAAATGCCTTTGCAGCTACCCTACTAAGGAACAGATGCAGCATGGACTGCCTCTCGTCAGCTCACTACCCATTTACCTACATAAGTCCCTCTATAAGTCCTTAGGAAATCAAAGAGATCGCACCCAAGAGGCACTTAAACTATCAGAAAAGGTTTGCTTTCAGCAATCCTCATCTCTCACTAGACTGCTGTTAGAGTTTCAGCTATATTCACTACATGGTTTCATTTTCATAGTCAACTGAAGCAACAAGCTTTTGCATATTGAGAAAAATGAAAAAAAAAATAGTTCTGCAAGGCGATTAAACAACTCTATTTAAAAGCCTTAACACAGAAAAAGATCAAAGCTGATTTGGATGAAGTTCATGACCCATCTGCTCCTGTGCTTGCAACTGTTAAAAATTGGGTAAATGAGTTCAAATGTGGTCACACATCCACGAATGATGAATATTGTTCAGGACATCCAGTGGAGGTGACTTCTTCCAAAATGATTAACAAAATATGTGATATGGTTTAGAGTGATCGACAAATCAAGGATTGCAAAATAGTTGAGGCATATCACAAGGTACTGTGTTTTCATTTTGCACGAAAAATTGGGCATGAAAAAAATCTCAGCTAGATGGGTGCTGTGTTTATCACTCAGTGAAGAGTAAGCACAATCATGTGGTTGATTTTGAAGCTGGTTTGGCACTTTTCCATTACAATCCTGATGAGTTTCTGAGTGAATACATAACTGTGGACAAAACATGAACACACTACTACGCTGGAGAGAAAAAGAAACAGTCTTGAGGGTATTAGTAAAAGGACCCGGCTCTAAACAAGGCAAAGATGGAGAAATCAGCCAACAAGATAATGGCCATGGGTTTTTGGTGTGCTCCCAGAAGTATCTACTTTGATTATTTTCAAAAAGGACACATGATAAAGGGAGGGTTTTATGCATCATTATTGCCCTCGTTGAACAAAGGAATGAAGAAAAAAATACCCTCATTTGGCAAAGAAACAAAATCCCTTTCATCACGACATTGGTGCAGTAAGTATTATTTACTATGGGTACCAAACAACTTTATGGACTTTCAATTGCTAAAACATTTCTTTCATTCTTCCATTCCCTGACTAAGAGTCTTTGATCTGCAGTCACTCCAATAAACCTGGCAAAAGTTGTGCATAAATTAATTAAAAATATAAAAATTATAGTTCCCTTACATTATTATGAGAGGAATAATGAGGATTACAGCACCAATTTCAAACACCATCCCGCGAAAAATGTGTCTGGTCAAGGGGTAGAGCCCGTTGAAAATGATGGATCCCAGCAAGGTACAGAGATTCTGCAGCATAGCAAGGAAGGAAAATATCTTACCTGAAAAAAACAATGAAATTCTGTATACATCCAGACTACCTAATTATCTCCTCCTGCTGACAAAATCAAAACACAAAGTATCTTAATAAATGTAAAATGAGTTTCCAAGCAAGTAATTCATTTACTATTTAAAAAAATATTTATAAATGGCAAACAATTATTATGTTAACTTGACTGACAACTCTTTGGAAAATATGCTTTTTAATAGCCACTAATGAGAAAAAAATGATAAAAAATGCAACTTAAGTAAAATGAATAAGAATGATTAAAAAGACTACATGGCAGCCTTTCTCTTTTTTACAAGTGAATTCTTACCCCACCAGTCTCCTACACCCTCATCACCCCTTCCTTAAATATCAATTATTTGCCTGTGGTCAATTACACCTGATGCCACTGCAAACTTTCCCACAGTTAGAATCTAATAAATCATCCATAAAATGAATACTTATGTGCAATTGGATGCTACCATCAACACAAAGAGTCCCTACACAGGAACAAGAAAAGCCTCATCCCATCAGCACCAGGTTCAGCAACGAGTGACCAACACTGAGCAATACACTCCATTATTTCTGCCACCTTTTCCCTAATACTCATTTACCCTTATCACACTTTCCCTGAACAAAAGATGACCTTCAGCTCATCCTACTTCCAATTTTTCATTTAGGAATATAAGTGAATCCTTATTTATTTTTTAAGACCAAATAATACATTTAACAATTTTCATGACAAAACAAATAAAAACCATCATCACAAACAAATTATAATGCTCAACCTTGCAGTAAATGCATTCTTTGTACAAAAAGTATCGGGAAAATTTTCCTGAAAAAAAATTATTTCGGATATTGCCACAATGCCTCAAAATTCTTCAAAGTACATCCCTTGGACATCAGGACACTTTTACCAGTGGCTTTTCCATAACTTGAAGGCTCCCTGTTAGGCGGATTCCAGAAGGTCCTTAAGGGTATGCACGCATGCAAGCTTCTTTGATGGCACGGTCCCATGGTGGTGTCCTTTGAGGGAGGATTTCACTTTTGGGAACAAGAAATAGTCTGTGGTCTTCACAAGCAGACACTCGACTCTGCTTTTGGTCGTCTGTCAAGACCTTCAGGATGAGTTAAGCAGAGATCTTTCACATCGCCAAACTTTCAGAGGTCATGGTGGGCACTGTCATATTACCAATGCTAATAAGATCTGCGGTCATGCACACACTTATCCAATAGTTTGAATTTTGCCATTCACTTAAATATCACAAAAAAATTGTTATTGATACTTTTTGTGCAAACCTGGAACCATATTGAGTCAGAACCCTTATATAAATAAAATACCTTACTAAGGAATTGAATTATACTGCAAAAAGAATATTACACCACGAATGCAGAAAAAGAAAATACTTGCCTAGTTCATCAGCCTCAACTTGTTTTGAGAGAAGTGATCTCAGAGTTGGAATGCAGAGATATCCCAGGAGTGACACAACAGGCACTGAATGAAAAACAAGGCCCAATTTAATCAGAAAAATAATCACCTAAATAAAAAGTAACTACATTGAAGAAATAAACTAGCTCATATGCATTAAAGATTACTGAACTAACTGCTTAGTTAAGAACAACTTTTATCAAGGCTGCAATGAATATTCTCTTTTGAATAACATATTCTTTCAAATAAAATGACTTTTTCACTTAATCACCACCAATGAGAAAAATTTGTGAATTGAATACAATAAAAACATGAACATGAGACTGATTTGCCTTTTCACCAAAGGCAACACTCACTTACAAAGGCAACTCACTCAAGACTAGACATACAACTATATCTTTTTATGATACATTTCCATATCTAAAGGCACTAGTTGCCAAACTGTGCATTATGACATTATGGTGAATTATGAAATTGGATTACAGAAAATATCAAATCTCTGAGGATAATATTAAAAAAAAACCTATTTTAACTTGTTGTCATATGATTCCTAGCATTTTGTTACTCTGCATGATTAATTGTTTTGGTTCTGAGTGAGTGCTTTTTCACATGTTAGTTATATCAGTAAATTGACTAAAATAATAGAACAAACAGCCCATTAGATAATGATAAATCTGGTAACAGACACTAATAAATATTTGTAACTGGAGTTCATGTATTACACAAAGGAAAAAAATGAAAGTAAATACACAGCATTGATAATTATTTACCAGCATGGAATGTATTTGGGTAAAATGGCACTCGACTGTCTTCATTTAATTTTTTGGCTTCACATTCTTTCTACCTACTTGTACTTTCATGCCACATAAAATCCATACCCTTCCCTCTGCATGGAGCCTTCAAAAGCCTTTTGCATCTCAACATTTACATCTTTGATCAATGCAATCTTGGCTACAGCTCAACAAAGCCTCTATTCTGTACTCTCAAGCCCTCAGCTGTTGTAATGAATCTTTTTTGAACATTGTCGCCCTAAAATCTTCCACCACATTACAATTTTCATTTACATCATAGTTTGCAATTATGGGCAGCTCTTGTGATCCAGTTCCAATGATTGGAATTGTGGAAGTGGTATTCGGTTTTGCAGCAAAAAATTAAAGAAGTAAGACAACATTGTCATTGGTCATAGGACTAAAATAACACATTCACGGACAACATAGATCAATTATCAATGACTACACTCCTGGCTACATAACTACATATATGGCTTTATTTAAAATATTCACCTCTAAGGGGGGGCCCATTTTCATAAGTGAATGAATAAAAATTTGCTTTCTCTTTTCCTACAAAGAAAGTGTGACTGTCAAGTTGAATTTCAAATTAATCAGAACTACTTTAGAAAGTACAATGCACTCTGCAGCACATAATCAGGTGACAGAGGTATTTCTAAGTAGCTTTGGAATAGAAATATTATTAATAATAAATTTTATTAATGCCAAAAATATTCCTAATGAGGAGGCCATTGCCAACCATTTGGCTTTCCTCCTGAAAAGAACTTCTGCCGAGAGGGAATGAAAATGTTAAGTTTTCATTCCAGCTCATTTAAGAGTCTACCAGTTTTTCCAAGTTTCTTTAAGAATAATATAAATTCAGCAAAATCCAAAGCCTCTGGTTGCAAATTAAGATGCTATCAGAGTAGATTTACCTAAAAACAATGGGATTGTACTGGATGAGAATCCAAGCAGAATGAGGCCAGCGATCTTGGACAGTAGTCCAATGGAGCAGATATTATGGTCCTCAGGGAGGGGCAGTCTCAGGCAAGGGTGCTCATCTTCCCTGGGTTGGAGCCAACCCACAAACAGAAGCGGCAAGCAAGCTATCCCACTGCGCATGGCAAAGTAGATGCCAAACCTGTTCAGGCTCCAGCCTGGAGGGTCTTCATGGACATACACAAAGGTCTGACTGATCTCACCTGCAAGAATTTAAACAGAGAATTGTGCTCCAAATCAAACACACTTCATTTTCATTTTGTGGGATATTATTAGTGAGTAAAATGCTAGCATATTTTGAATTAATGTTCGACAAATCGACTCAGATTCATTGCCTAAAGCAAAATCAGGGTTACTGTTTATTCCAGACTCTGAAGTTCTCCGACTTTTCAACATTTCAGAGTTGAAAAATTGTTTTCCATACCCTAACCTTAAATCAAAAATAAATGCACCATGAATATGCCGGTTCCAAGTATAGACTTAAATCATCATGTGCATATGATATCATTTTCTAGCATAATGTATGAAAATCAAATGGTTCATTTGAACAAATTTTTTGGATTAATTTTGTTAACAAATATCTCACAGCTACCTACTTCAATGAAAAAGTAATGAGCCCTTTCCTGATTTAAAACTGTGAAATATAATTCTTCTTATCAATAGCATTTTGATTGTGATTGTATCAACTGCTCAGTTACTTTTACACTGGTAGTCATTCTTTGAGGGCTGTTCATTAGAGTGATCATATTTTCAGGACGTATTGTCCAAAAATATAATTTTATAAAGTTCTGTTGGCTTAATTTGTAAAGTATGCATGGTACATATTTCACTGACTTGACTACAGTATTGCACCATTTACAGCTGCAGAAACTTATAACATGTTCAGTTCACCTAAGCCTACTTATGAGAGTGAAAATTACTTTCCACAATCGTGTTATTGCACACTGTGGAACAGAATCAAGTTACCTGGGGCTTGGCCCCAACTATAGGGAGGTTGAGGAATACATCTCACATTGGTTTTCATGAAATAATTGACTTCAAGGTTTGCTTTGCTGAGCCCACTAGACAAACATGTCTTGCAAAATTTATCCGTTACAATTGTATGTGGCACCCAATGAAATTTTTAAAATTTCTCAGTGCTATTGATGTTATTCAATGTATTCTCTTATAATGACAGCAGTGGCATCACTGCTTACTTCTGTAAGATCTTTCATTTTAATTTAATACCTTCCCCTTTTAAAACATTTCAAATCATTCTAGCTGTGCTTTAAGGAAGAATGCACTCTCCATACAGTCTCCCACGGTAGCATTACTTAGGATTTGGCTGATGATTCTTTGCAAGTAAAGGAAAATTTGAGAGAAACATCAAACGCTGCATCCATTACTGCTGTAGGCAAACTGTCAAAGTGCAAAGGCCACTACAGATACTGCACTGGAGTCAAATAAAAGAAACATGCGCCAAATACACATTGAGTGAAAAATTATTGTTACTGGAATTCTACCAGTTAAGGTAGATTTAGGATGGACACAAACTATACAATGGTTCAGATTTCCTAGCCTCTCCTAAAAAACAACACCTAACAACTGACACAACATTTAGCCCCTCTTCACAGCCTAATACTTCTGTATTCTTTCACAGCCTAATTTTACTGTTCTCCAATTTTGACTTTGCCTTCCTCCTTTTTTAAAACCTCATTAACTTCCTTCTTCTAATTTGCCTATCCTGTACACCCCTTCCTCATTTAAAGTTCTCCTCTCTATCGCAGTCTTCAACTTCCAATTACCAATCAAAATGATATCAATCCATCTTTCCTTCTTTCTGTGGATTTCTCCCAAACACTCTTTCTCTCTTCCTCTACCATGCTCAGTACTTCTTTGACTGTTTTCCTTTTGTCAATTTCACCTTTTCTCTCCTGCTTTGCACCCATATTTCAAAAGCCTCCAATCTATGCCTATCATCTTGCTTCAACAACTATGAGTCTGTGTCTTTACAAACCCACTTTCAATATCAAAGTTCAGATGACCCTTTTTTCAACATCCTTACCCAATGCTCCAGTCATCAATTCCCTCTTCCTTTTGAAAGGATCTTCACCTCATGTAATTCTTCTTCTCATGTCCTTACTACTTTGACCACCTCAGTCCAAAACACTTCCAAGATAAGTAAACTAATCCATCAGCTTAGGTTACTGCTTTCCAATTTTAACTTTTAACTTAGCCTTCCTCCTTTTTGAAAACCTCATAAACTTTGCTTAGTTTTGATTGATACTCATCCCATACCTATCACACTGATTTTCTAATGCTCTCAGCAATTATTGTAACCCATCGATTGACTGGCTAACTAATGTTAACTGTTAAATCATTCAGAAACCCAAATGTCAATGAACTGTTCCCAGGCTTTCAATCCTACCTCCAGTACTTCCCATACCTACTTTACCATTTCCTCCACATACATCTTAAAAAGCACCAGTTATAATGGACACTCCTACCTTATCTTTCTTCCTAACACTGTTCATTTTGACTATGCATCTGTCACTGACCCCTGAGCAGCCTGAAGCATGCCAAATCCCTCCCTATGCTATGCTAAATGCTATGAATTAGCTCATAAAAACTCTTCCTCCCATGTTTACCTTAATCCTTAAGTAGTTCCATAGGAGTTTTGTCAATCCCTAAGGCCTTATTTGATTGTAATGCCTTTACTATCTCACAAGAATGCTTTGGCCTATGCTATTTTCACGGACATCATGTCATATTTCTATGTCTAAGCTGCTGGACAAGCATCTTTACCATGCAGTTCATTCTCCTAGGATATATATTCTTTACAAGCCTCTTGAATCTTTCCTGGTTCAAATAATGATTCCCCTGACTTATCTTTGATTGCTTGCGCAGATTTCCCTCATTACCTCCTGAAATTGCTTTTACCCTCCTGTACAGCACACCAATTTCACTTTTCCTTTGCCAACTTCATATCCTTGAACTGCAACTTTCACCATGCTTCTATTGCAATATTATCTTCCCACCTCATTTTATTGTCTAACCATTTGTACTTTCTTCAACCTAATTCTGTGTTTACATCCTTCCATTTCCTCCTCTTGTATATATCCTTTTAATCATCTTGTCTGTTGCCCATAGTTTCCTTGTCTTATTCCTATTTACTGCCCCTGTAGTTTACTTTGCTGCTTTTGTTGCTTCTTTCTTGATATGGGCCCATTTTTTCTTTATGCTACCCATCTCCCTGACCTCAATCACTATTTTCTATACAGTCTGCTGGCACTCCTTCCTTCCTGTCCTGGTTAAAGCTGGCACATTCCATTTCCTCCGCTATATTCCTTGTTTTAACTTTTTGAATTGTACACTTCACTTGATTACTACTAAATTATGATCTGAATATGCTTCTGCTCCTGGGAAACTGAGCAAATCAGTCACTCTGTTCCTAAATCTGTGCCTAACCAGAGTATGGTCTACCTGATACATTTGTGAATCCCTGAGCATTTTATTTGCATACCTACAATTGTTGTAGTGTTTAAACAAAGCATTTATTATGGTTAAGTCTTAGCCCCTGCAGACTTCAATTGCTTTCTGCCTTCCATAATTCATTGCTTCTTAACCATAGTTCCCTACCTCACTACCTTTGCCTACCACAACTTATGTTAATTAAGCCCCAAAAAATTATGACACATAAATTCGATTCAGAAAATGTATTGAGCCTTATTGGCTTGCAATAATGGCATGACATTCCCAAGGTGCTACTTTAACAGAAAGGGTGGATACTATTACAATCTGGGGTAATTGGTACACATATCCCCATGTATTTCCTGGAAAAAAGGGAGGAAGAGAAAGGATATGATTATGTCATCTATAAGTAGGCTGCTGCTATTGCAACTCATAGTGCTAACTCCCATATTTTTCTTATCCTGAATGTCTGTAGCTCTGCGGTATTGGAAGCCTCTAGACAGGTTCATTTAAGCATTTCAGAGAGAAGAAAAACAATGGAATATGCTGTTACATGAGATACAGAAGTGTTTAATGTTGGCTGGCAAAAATTAAGTATGCCATATTAGACTTTGATGTCAGTTGTTCAATGTGACCAGATAGCAGAACACAGGTAATCTATGATAATGAATTCAAATGAAACTAAAAAGATGAGAAGTTTAACCATAAAAAAGCTCATGCAGATGTTAATGAGATCATTATGTTTTCTTACTGAACTGCTCCTACGGCAAATTTGAGACTAAGATTAGAAAAAATTATAAGCACAGAAGTGGATTATCTTGTTAACTTGATTTATAGCCACTTCAATGCATCAAAATATCCTCATAGTCACCACAAAGAATATACGCTAGCGAACATTAACTCAAGATTTCGGCACCGACTTGCAACCCTTGATAGCTTAGTTTTTCAAAGCAGTTGACAAAATCTCTTTATAACTAAGTTTTTGAAAACATTTAACATAACAGAAGAGTTCAAAGTTGAAATTCAACTACGAGGGTCATCCGGAAAGTAGTACCCGTTCGTGCCGCATGAAGTGCTGACGACGCGAGTAGCCGCTGGACGAGGTCAGATAGCTTCAGTGGCTTGTCTGCCTTCTCTGAGCCAAGTTGCGTGACGCTAGCATTGCCTGTGTTGTTTCTGTGATTGTTTACAATGTTTAAAAAAATTGAGAACGCCGCCAGTTGTGAAGTGAGGGCAGTGATTAAATTCCTCAATGCAAGAAACGTTCGCCCATGTGATATTCATCGCCAATTAAAGGAGGTGTATGGAGACAATGTAATGGACGAGTCGTCTGTTCGGCGGTGTTGTCGCAACTTCAACATGGGGAGGGGGAACACACACGACGATGAGCGTTCGGGGAGACCGTCTGTCATTACAGACCAACTGGTGAGCTCAGTTGACGAATTCGTGAGGAACGATCGGCGCGTCACAATTGATGACATCTGTGAGCATTTTCCCAATGTTTCTCGAACAATTGTTCATGAAATTGTTAAACACCATCTGCATTATGCAAAAATTTGTGCAAGATGGGTCCCTCGCGTATCTCAATGAGCTGGCGGCGAAGGACTATGCAGCAGGAATACAGAAACTTGTCACACGTTATGACAAATGCCTTAATTTGCTTGGAGATTATGTTGAGAAGTAGTTTAAAGTATCCTCTTTCAAATAAAATTTTTTATGTTTGTTAATATTTACTTTTGTGTCTTTATTTCACGAACGGGTACTACTTTCCGGATGACCCTCGTATATATACGTACATATGTACTCATTTGTACTCCAAATGCATTTGTTGATTGGACCAGAAATATAAAATAAAATAGAACAGAAGACAAAATAGACAGACACATGCTTCAAAACAGTAAAGCATATCAATAAAAGAGACTTGGAAGAAAATCGTGGGAAAAACCTAACAAAGGATACAAACACTTCAAAAAAGGCAGACATCAAAACTGTAACAACGACGGATATTATTTACAATTAGGAGATAATTAAAAAGAATATGTTTCTAATACAAGAACAGCATCTTCTCCATGATTTTAAGAGCAAAAGATACTAAAACCTAGGTAAAAACTATTTTCATGGGTCAATGCTAAAGACTGTACATGCATGTGTTTCATGTCAATAAATTTTTATGAACCAATGCTTATCACAATTAGTGACATATGTACTGAGAATATTATGCAAATATGCTTAGAGAGATAAAACATTGTTTCCGCAATTAATTCTTACAGACTTATGTTGGTTCATCCCATTAATAATGAGAACTGAAGATTTATCACTCGTTTACATGGGTAGGATTGCATTGCATTGACATGCAATATGTCTTTGTAAGAAATGATAATGATTGAAAGGGAAAGCTTACATCACCTATATTTTTATTATCCATTAATATGCCCAGTAACAAGTAATCAAGAGGGGAATAGAAAGGACAAGGCATACCTCACTACAGCCACATAGTAAAAAATAAAATTCATGCACAGAGCAATTATGTTTAAATGCAAGATAGGGTAATGATCTATTGACACATCTACAGTAAATGCTGATGCCATTGTTTATTTAATCTGGGAGCTTTCATCCTCCCAGAAATGTTTGATTTCAGCAATACTCCTCCTGGCTATTCTACAAATGTTCCAATTTTATTGATATAATGCGATTATATTGATATAATGTTTGCCTGAAAAATTGATGATAAGAACATACATAACATCGAAGCCTCTTAAGATGTACCATGACATAATTTGAGGGATTAGCTCATTGGAAATTTTTCGTTAAAGCAAAACAAGGTACTTATTCTGTTGCAAAAATATTTAAGCTAATTTATTGCTATAAGGTATTCGCATTATGCAAATTGGAATCAAGCAAGAGATTCCCAATGTCTAATGATTTTGACAAATACAAATAATTCTCTGCACAATGATCACAAAGCCGAGTGATAAGAACTATGATTAACAAATTACCTCAAGTTTCATACATATTACTTTAAAAACTTCCCTCACAAGTCAAGACATTAAGAATGAAGTGTATGAGGAGCAATTTTATTCTTCTTTTATTTTCTAAGATTTATAATTTATAACAATTTTTTTTACTATCTTCATTGAGAAAATATTTGTTTGGGGAAGGTTCAATTGAGAAAGTTCAACTGAAAAGGGTCATCTTTGAAAAGTCCAAATAATCCCCCCAAAAGTGTACAAGAACAAAAAAATATTGATCTTCAATCTGGAAATGAAACCATACTGATTGCTAATGAAGCATATTTAGATATTAGACCAATTTAAAAATTAAAAATAAAACAATACTCTACAATAATGGTGATTCTGTTATCAATAACTAAAGTTAAATTAATAAACACACCAACCACCCTTTTTAATGTTATGTTGCAAAAACACCACACAACAATATTAAAATAGAAAATCAATGCCAAAAAGAAACTTCTGAAAAAACTGTATATTTAATACATTTGCTAAAATGCTGGTAAAAGATTCATCAAGCAATGTTAAAAGAACTACAAAGAAATGACGATGGAAATGCAGTTCTGGCAAATTGAATACTTAAAAATTGTTTCACCAGAAAATTACAAATGCCAGCAAACAAAATAATGGACAACAAAGGAAGCAATTCAATATTAAGTCTATTTCCACCCATATATGACCTAGTATGATATTAAATACATAATTGAAAAATATGGCACAGTTGCAGCCACAACTGAGGCTCTAAATTAATCATTGAAATTTTACCACTGAGGAAGCACTAGCATACTGTTACTTGTTTGAATGCTATGAAAAACAAAATATGACTCTGGATAGCCGATAAATCATGGAAATGGTCTTACTGATCACAATCAATTCTCTTATTCAAAGACCTAACTGATGAGAAGACTTTTGAATTATTGACCATTGTGTTAAAGAAGGCAACCCTCCCAGCTCTGACTGAGTCTAGTCTAACATATCCCAAAAAACAGGGTTTGCTAATTTTGGAGACAAGAGTTCCCAAAGCTGTGGCCGAATCCTGATGAGCTTAACTTATGAGTACAGATATTCATTACTGTACTTTTGATTCCATTTAGACATCTACAAAACTGCTTGATGACAGAATGAAATGTACAATTTCAAAGTGTAAAAATCATTCGCCATGACTAGGAAGAAAAGATTTTTAAATTGTTGAATTTTAATGTCGAATGAATGACTCCATTAAAGTTACTGTAAATGGTATTCATTGCTTCAGAATTTCAAGCATAAACACTTCATATCATTCTTCAAGTCAAAGGAGAAGAGGTGTGAGATTTAACAACAGAACCAATCCACATGTAAAGCAGGTCTATGACAGACAGCCTGGTCAATAATTATTTAGCTCATTAACCTGCATTCTCCAACAAAATGTTTGCCATACCACTTTTGAGGATCCATAAAATGCCTGAGGATTGGCATATTCAACTATCAGAACAAAAAAATAAAACTGTTCTCCTTTAATTCCTTTCACACTGTCAAAGTAATTCTGGCAAATATTCCCAGAAGATGAAGAAATAAGCCATCAAGAGAGGCAAGGCCATCAATGTCATGGAAAGAATGAGACTTTCAGCATTATACAAAGATTCATGATACCATCCAGCATTAATGATATATACACATATAATATTATACACAGCTACCACCAAGGAAGCTTTAAAGGATGGCATGCCATGCCATTTGAAGGAATGGGAGTAAGTAAACATAAGTGGATGGTACGATTATAAACTATTTCCAGATTGAAATTCAGAATTGCTAACATTTTGCTAACAGCTAAAGCCAACATTTTGTATCCAAATTTTAAGCAGTTAACTTAAAACCTGGTATCAGAATATTTTGCAATAATGTTACACAATCTTTCACTGGGTTACAAAGAAAAATTTACATTCTCCTGGGAAAAATCATCTTTGGGTGGTAACTATAGAGAAGGCACATGGTAAGATATGGGATATGCCTAAGGGTCAGGAAGCAGAGGGCCATGCAAGACTAGAAGGAATCAACAGAGCAAAAATGGATCTTCGATGGGGCAGTATAGTTAGCTCTTGCATTATAAAAGAAACAAATAGGACAATATTATTCGATAAAACTGCCTACCAAGTACCCAATTGATGGAGATTAATGTAGGCTTCTCATCATCAGTAGAGTATTAAGTAAAAAAATACCAGGGATCATGGTTACTCTTTCTGAAAACAACATCTCAAGTAAAGATATGCAACGCAACTTGGTTTTCAGAAATTAGAGTGCATTATTCTGAGCAGCTTCCAAAGTCATAAACACAATTTTTTGTACAATTGCTTCCTTTTGAAGAAATTTCAAAACGTACACATTTAAGGAGATGATGCTGATTAGTTTTGATTAGATTAAGGAACTGCTAAATGGGTTGTAAATAACAGGCAATGCACACATAAGAGTATAATCTCAAATATGTCTCAATGAACAAAAATTTAATACAACTGACAGCAAGTAGTTAATTAACTCAGAGGCTACCTTTAAATTTATTAGCCTTCTTGTAGAATGACTTTAAAGTTCTGTGATGAAATATGTAATAACAGCATTAATTTATCGTAGGAAGTAAAAGAATCTCAGAGCCAACCTTCGGAAAAAGTTGGTGCTAGTGAGCATATGGATAACTACATAGAACCAAAATTCCATCAAAGACTACTGGGAGAGTACGAGGCAAAGGGTTAAACATAGATCAAGGGCATCATCAGAAACCCATATCTTATGTTTTTTGGTACCTATGTGAGCAGGGTGAAAATTCAGTTACTCGGGGTCAAGATGCACATCACACCAGACATGAAGAAAATCTGACTTCATCGGTCTCTCCATGGGACTTTCAGTATTTATTTATTTATATCAAGAGGATTTTGCAACATTGTTCTACAAATGCTGGATTTTCATAAATGTTTCACAACATTAAATAATGAATATTAACTTCAGTGAAACATCCTTAAAAATTAATAATTCCAATATTATTTTATAATCATGATAAGAATACACAGAAATATATTTTTAACCGACTGAAAAAATTGAATACTTGCACATTGCATCAATAAGCATTTCTTTGCCTTTTTCGAAACTTTAACGAACCCAATTTTCAAGGGAGAAATACATAATTGGTTAATCAAAAAGGATTAGAAAAATACCATATATCAGTAAAAAGATGTTTTAATCATGTGAATTTGCACGTTATCAAATCATGCAGTAATGTTGGTATTGCTGCGAAATATTAATGCTGGGGAGAGCAATAATCAGTGTCACGGATAACTCACCACAGCTTGATAAGAGACAGTATTATTTCCATACACCTGTTTTTCTTCCAATGCATAGATTTGGAATAATTTTCTGTATGTACCTAATTTGAATAAAATCGAAAATAAATATAAAACAATAATGAAAACTACACCCCGTGAGTTATTGCCAGAACGAAAACATGATGATGGCTCAGTTGACAAAATTATTTGTCTGAACCTCATACGGATTTATTCCAAAATGAGGATAAAGTGGATCTTAATCCAACTGGGTTCCATATTTTTGTAAACTTCACAAAACTGGGATTATATTTAGTTTATTACAAATTGTCCGATGTTTCCCCAGGGTAGCCCTGCACCACAATAGAAGACCATAAATGATGTATTATTTAAGGTTAATTATGCTAATGGTGCAAATAAATTAAAATATCAAAAAAATAATGCCAACTGATTCCATTATCACTGTAATACGCCGAGAGGAGTTTTTTTGTTAGGATTGATTAGGTTATTGAAACTAAAAGTACCTTTAAAACCATATTAATCCTTCACCCCTATAGACATAGTTCTTGCTCACCTTCAGTAGCAGTCATTATGATCAGGGCGCTCACAAATAAGAACATAATATTCGTCCTTTTGCCACCCTCTCTTTCTTTGAAAGATGTTTTTATGGATCCGAGAAGGTGATTTAAACCAATCAGTTCCTTCCACCTAATATTCGAAGGGCTACTTTGGGACCTTTCTGTATCGTGTACAAATATAAAAACATACACAACAAGCAACGCATGACAGAGCAAACATGCCCCGAACACGGCATTTCTGTTGGCAGCCCCAGAAACGCTGGCGCCAAGAATAGGCCCTAGTGCTGCAGCAATGAACGTCGACGATTCCAATAATGATACTCGAGAGGTTCGCGTTGCGTTGTTTGCCACCTCCGTTGTATAGCTAGTTACTGTCATTATGCATCCAACAAACCCTCCTGTTACTCCGGATATGGCACTTCCAACAATTATCCAAGGCAAATTAGTGCATTTAAATACCGAAACAATCACGTAAATGAGAGTACCAACAGATGTGCCCAGAGAGGGTAAGTACAGGGGGAATTTACGTCCATAGCTGTCACCCCAAGAGCCTAAAAAATTAGTTGCCATTATCGACGGTATTGCAAATGACACTCCGGACCACATGAGCCACCTTGACGATTCGTCCAAAACCTCTTCTAATTTATCCCTGTTTTTCACATTGTGTAAATCATTACATACGAAGGTAGTGAATTTATTTTCGCAAACGGTTTCATAAATCATATCTTGAAAAACAGTAAACTGCATGAAAATGGCTAACATAAACAGAAATAAAACTGGTTCAACAGTCAGTTTACTACACATGTTTACCTTTTCTTTCTAACAGACAAAATAAAATTTACAAAGGAAACAGTAAATAAAAGAAAAAATACTCTAGGGGAAAACTTAAATGTTTTAACTTGCGGGCTGTATCTCATGTCAATTGTTAATTGCTTCTCTGCGCAGGCGCCAAGAAACACCGACCGGTTGCGCTTGTTGTGATGCGCATGGAGGTAAACGCCCGCGTATTTTCTTTATCATGCCGAAAGTAGTTGCCGAGAAGAAGGAACTCCAGCGTCCAGTTAAAAAAAAGAATAATGGTTATAAGAAGCCAAAACCATTTCCTAAAGGAGAAATACTAGCTGATTTAAATAAGTGTAAATGGATCCTGGGCCCATCAGTGGGAGTTGGTGGATTTGGTGAAGTTTACTCAGGTGATTACGGATTTTTTGTTTTCTCGGAAAACTTAGTTTCTCTAATTAATAAATATATTATATTATTAAATAATAGCTCAGCGTGAATCGGAGAAAGCTGCGGTCCCGCCATATGTTATAAAAATCGTAAGTTTTTTCACAATGAACACGATGATTTTTAAACTTGCATATTTTCTACCATTATTATGAATGCTATCTTTCAGGAGCCACATCAAAATGGCCCTCTTTTCGTTGAAATGCATTTTTATTTGCGAGTCGCCAAGGAGGAATTCAGTAAGTTTCCTTGATTATTTGTTTTCAATGGAGAACTTAATTAATGGTTACGCTTAAATTTACATTAAACTGAATTATGTATTCAGTTGGCATCAGATTTAAAGATTGACGTTATAAGATAATAAACCAATTCCATTTGTATATTGTTTAGGCCCAGAGCATACGTTCCGCAGTATAATTTAAGTAAATATTTTAGTTTCAGAATGGCTTAAGAAAAGGAAGATGTCACACCTTGGTGTTCCACGGCTCCATGGTCAAGGCTCACATGAAATGGGTGGGGAAAAATACAGATTTTTAGTGATAGACAGATTCGGGAGAAATCTATGGTCCATATTTGAAGAAAACAACAGGCGTTTTCCCACTTCGACTGTATTTAAGATAGCATTACAAATCGTAAGTCGTGCGTGAAATTCTAATCTTTATTTGTTCTAATTACGATTTGTGTAAAATTTCGATGCCTTTCCCCCTTAGATTGATGTTCTGCAATATATACATGAGAAGGACTATGTGCATGGGGATATCAAAGGGACTAACCTACTTCTTGGGTTAAAGAAGGGCACGGAAAATCGAGTGTATCTTGTTGATTATGGCTTGGCTGGAAAGTATTCAACGAAAGAATTCAAACCGGACAAGAAACGTGCTCATAATGGTACAATTGAGTATACAAGCAGAGATGCTCATCTTGGAGGTGAGTAAAATCAAGGTTCCTCACAGTAGTGTGACATTTTCCATGTACCCCCCTCAGTGTCCAAGAAATAACGAGAAACTGAATGTACCTTGAGGTTTCTAGGAGCAATAAAATGATTTGAATCGGTAGTTATTTCAGTAGCTGAATATTGGGACCACTGAGTTCTCATGCTACTATGTCCTGTTAAATCCTGCTTTCATATGGAGATATAGCAAATGTACATTTTTTTACTTTTAAAACACACTTAAGAGTAGAGTAGCATGGCTATGTTAATAAACCATGGCTATGTTTAAAAGTACACATAAATGAGAATGTATCTCATTGTTGTACAGTATTTAGAGTTTTTCTAATGTTATTAATCCTTAGGATGAAGGGGTGAGGCATTTTCTGAAATCATGACTTTTCAGGAATCATTAAGATTAAAGAGGGCTCAGTTTAATTTATGGGAAACTGTTGTCAACGTTGTAACTCCTGTAATGGTCTTTTGAATGTTTCTGAAGGACACATGCATCTTGCTTCTTTAAATTCCACTACTTTGGCGAGAATGCAGAGTTGAACCCCCTAATGCCGCTGGTTTGTTTGGTAGATTTAGGGCTATCTTGAAGGGTCTTTCATGGAGATATTTATGATGAAGGAATTTAAATCAAAACATTTGACTGCTGGAATTAAAGTTCACATGGTTTGTCACTACTGGCATCGACCGTGTCATCACAGCCTTTTGACTGTTTAAATTTATGTTTACGATCTGACATACGGACACACTTTTTTATTTGGAATCTTTAATAATTCTTTGGATTGGTTTGGGAACAAGGGTTTGACACTGATTCATCAAGTCAGGTGATATTATTGGTAATAACAAATAAAATATACTTTTCTATATTTCTGTCAGCATTTATTATTTCATTATAAATATTTGTTTTGTCTTATGGGATTAGTTTTGGTACAGTGCAATCTTTTTCACTCCTGGGCTTTAAATCAAAATGATGGAAATGGGATGTAGTTAAACCTTTGTTTCCTCCTTTTTTTTCTTTTTCATAGAATTCATTAGATGTGTTAGTGTAAGAGTGGGCATTTTAATGGTGACCTCACCTGACCTTAGATTGTGGTCATTTCCCAAAATGTCTCTTTCCAGTCATCAGCAAAAGAGTAAATATGCAACATTTGCTCATTAGTGTCCGATTGTGCCCAAGGCAATTTATTGGTGAGAGCAAATGAATATCAGTGGCATTTAGTTGTTTGCAAAGTTAATGACTACATTTTCCTGAAAGCTTTTTGAATCCGTTCTTTGCCATCCCGCATTTTCTTGCCATCTGTTGCAAATGTACTCTTGTTTTTAGTTAGCTAATGATTTACTACAACCATGCAAATTACAAGTTCCCAATGTAATTTTGTCTTTCATATGAGTTCTTAGGAAGATTTTTATTGTTGGTTAAATATATATTTTAGGAATTGGAGCCATAGATTTAACTGTGATGTGCTTAGTATTACCTTTTCCTTTGTTTCAGTACAAACTCGTCGAGGAGATTTGGAGGTGCTTGGGTACAATTTGCTGCACTGGATTGTATCACGGCTGCCTTGGGAGGGTGATCTACAGGACCCCGTCAAAGTACAGAAAATGAAGGAAGATTTCATGAAGAATGTACCATCAAGTATTAAGAAATTGAAAAGTGATGTACCTGGTGAGTTTTCAGCGCAAGTGTCATGATTTAAAAAGTTCTCTGTGATGCATTTAGAAATGATGGACCTGTGGCAGAGATTTCAGTTTAATGAAAGTTGTTAGTACTAAGCACTGTTGTTTTCAAAAGGGAAAAAGAAATCTGATTGCTGTTAAGTACCTAATTAAAACCCCCAAAGCTCATGCTGATAATGTCCACCTAGAACGGAAATGTGTCAGTGCCCTAACGTAAAAATCATCTTTTAGTTTCCATTGTTAACCTATAATGTTGATGTGGCTTACAGTTCAAAATTTCGTTAGCTTTCATTTTGCTGTTTTGCTTATACTTATATTTTTCAATACAAAGTGTTTATTATCCTGGAGGGTATGGATGAGTTTCTTTTCGATTATTAGCCTGTGGTGATGTTTGGGGAGAGGTTAAAATCTAGTTGCACAAAAGTGGGACATTGAAGAGAGAGTTTGAATATCATTAGAATTTTTATGATAGTTAAAATTATTCTCCTGATGTGACTTTAACCAAACCTGGGGAAGTTTTCAAGTCACCCTATTGTCATTCCCTTGTCTATGAGATATATCAGAACTGAAGGAAGGTATGTGAGGCAAGGGGAGCCTAGTGTTTTGATCTAGAGCAATCCTTTCCTTCAGGTGATGTGTACTTGTTGTGGAAGATGTTCCATCTCTGATTACTTGAGATTTTAGCTCAATGAAATGTATTTCTTATGGTCTATGATGTTGATATTTTATTTGCATAAGAAATTTCATGAAATATATAATTTTTAATGTTTGATAGTCTTTTCAATAAACATAGGATTTCAAAGAACCACCTTATTCAACTGCTGAAAATGTTAACATATCCTTAATAATACCATATTTTGTTCAAATTCCTTTAAACTCAAATCACTGACCTTTTCTCTTCCCAGCTTAATCTTCTTAGTATGCTCTAAAAAAACTCCACCGACTTAAAACTTTTAAAAACATAGTTAAACATATGATTAAATGATAAATTTCCCATTTAACAAGGAAAAATTCCCTCCTATGGTGAGAAAAGGTCCAAACAATCATTTTACCCTATTTAGCAAAAGAATGGGAAACTGTTGATTTTTGCTATGGGGATTGGCCTTCCCTTTTTAATCCTACCTTGAGTTGACTTTTTGTGTATGTTTAACTTCCAGTTGCCATTGAACAGTTTTTGAACTACACCAAAAGTCTTGCTCATGATGAAGAACCAGATTACAACCATTGCCGAAAGCTATTTAAAGATGGAATGAAAGGTTGCCGGGATGCCTCCGGTGATAAATTATTGTTCAAGGTTGGCTCTGATTCCTTGGATGCCCAGGTGAAATCCCCACCCAGGAAGACATCCAAGAAGACACCGAAGAGGAGCACATCTCCATCTGAAGAGAGTGAAGTGGATGAGGAGGTTGACATGCCACAGGCCAAGTTAAGGAGGAAGACCCCGAAAAAGAAAGTGGCCAATGGCACTGCTGGTGCTCCCAGTTGGCGGGATTTCCCAACTATTGTTGCTGGGAGAGTGGCACGACCAGGCCAGCTGAGGGGGAATAATGCCGATGCATCATCAGATTGATTGTGCTAATAAGTGATCTCACATGTCATGGTTTTAATATTTAACGTATCCTTTGCCCCTATTAAAAAAGTATATTTTTATGAAATGCTTTTGTGTACTTTTGACAGTTTTCAATAAATGTTTCCGCAGTCTTTAATTCCTTATTCTCTTATTATATGATTCCTTTGGAATTGATAGAAAAAAAATACAGACACACCTAGTACTTCTTATGGGGTAACAATGATAGCTCTGAATGTAAGACAATCTAGTTTTCGGGAGTGTTTGGGTACTAACTAAAGGGTCCTGCATTCAAATCCAAGTGATGTCTCTGGTCTCCTGAATATTAGTATTGTAATTTTCTGAGGAGGTACCTGAACTTTCTAGAAAACTGTTGATGGCTTTGGGAAAGGAATTGAACAGCTTAAAACACGACCCATATCTTAGATATGTTTAACCTTAAACACTATATCAATTGAATTATAAGAAATACTTAAAAGTATCAAAGTTTGTACATTAAGTAAGTACTGTCTGGGTTAAGTTTCTCAAAGTTACATGTTGATTTAAAAGTCCTTCCGGAAACTATTGAATGTAATGTAAAATTATTAGATTTGTGATTTGAGATGTTTTGGACCATTTAATATTAAGCAGACTCCATGTCTGCAAGTTATAGTCTTGTTTCCTGATGTGTAGCTTTCAGAAATAGTTGCTTTGTGGTTTGCACTCTTGAGGGTATGAGTAAATGAGCCATAAATATGTCCATCTGGATGTGAAAGGGTGAACAGATCTACAGCTGCATTAAAATGGAGGTATTATAAATATTTTGATTGCTATAAATAGTATCAAGGAGGAGAATCCAAGTTGGTGATGTAGTGAAATGAAATTATTCACTTCATAATTCAACACTATTTAAAAACATGATCCAGGTTTTAACGCTGAACGTCATCAAATGGTCCTAATAGAAGCCAACTTGGTATTTATACCTTCTGAATGGGGAGGGGAGGATGGTCCGAGAGAGAGGTTGGAGGGGTTAAAAGCTTCAAATGTGGATGGAAAGAAAAGAGGATTACATCTTTCAGTGTCATTTCCAGTTGACCTGTCACTTGATTGACCTTGTTGACTTGGAAGAGTGGTAAGTCTAGGACTGGGAGGGATACAAAATTTCTTTGGCAATTTCATCCATGCAACTGACACATTTCAAAAATTCCAACTGCTCCAAAGCATCGAGTCTTTGACCTTTATTATCAAAGGAAGAATTTTAGTCACAGATTCACTTTGGTGGTCACGTTTGATGAGGTGCTTTGCAAAGAGGGATGTTATGTTCTAATTCTTTACACACGTTTTGTGTTCTTTTGTCCTTTCTTTAAATTTTCATCCTGTTTGCCCAATATACTTAGGGTTACATGCTGAGAACTTATCATTTCATACACTCCACTCCTCTCGTTTTTCAAAACTGTCTTTAGTGTGGGAGATCAGGTTCATAAGGCATGAACTATTGTAAAAGGTACATTTAATTTTTTCTTTGGTAAAATAGTGATTGCTTTTTGAGAGAAAAATTTTTAATGAAGTGTGTGGACTTACAAAGTCAATTACTTCATTTCAACATGTTATGTAAATTCCATAAAGTTACGCTGGGGACAACTAATTTTGATGATGTAGGATTGGCCATATGAATGTAATATTTTCTGTGCAACAAACAGTGGATAAATGAAATTTAATCTTGGCTGTGGCTCTGATCAGAATGGCTTAGAGAGATTTTGAGCCAATACAATCAATAGAAACCACAGTAATTCCTCAGCAATGCTAATAATTCAAGAATAAAATGTAGGATATCTAATGCTGCTCATATATTTCAAAGTAATTTCATATTTTAGTTATCCAATCGTGATAGTCTTTGGATTAACTAATTCAATGAAGTGTGATATTTTGCTGGAATAATCTCATCAATCCATAGTATTAATACAATTCTTTAACAGTAAATATGGTTACATTTCAGCATCCCCTTGATCTTGGAATGAAAGAATAACTGCAGTTTTTCATTTCATAGTGTTTTTTAGAGTGACAGGCAACTTTGATCCTTGTTAACCAAAAACAATTTTATTACCCTGTGAGGGGCAATTTATGTCTCCTGCATTTAGCAAGGTATTTAGGGCTCTCATTGGTATTACCGCTTGGTCAAATATCTAGTGAATAGGAGACAAGTAATAGTTCTCAGTTATATTTGGCCCAAAGTAGTATTGAAATGATGTTTTTTACTAAATGAAATTTATTAATAACTTATTCGGAAGTAATATGAACTGTGAAAGAGTATTGTTGGAGCAAAAGGAGGATACTACCAAGTATTGGCCTGTATATTGACAGTGATAACTTTTTACCTAGGCGAGCCAATGTTGGCTTGCTTGCTGGAAGTCGCCCACATTCCTTTCTTTGTATTTTTTTTGATGGCTGTGTTGAACATCTGGTGGTGACATGATCTTTGCTTGGGGTATCCATCTAAAACTTTGTGTGTAGGTGGCAGCATGAGAAGGTAATAAATTTGAATATCTTCTATAAAGCTTAGTCTAGATGTATTACCACTGTTTCTCTCTGCTTTGCACATATTTCTTCCAACAATCCCCTCACAGCCCCACCTAGCCTTGTTTGTTTTTTTCTCAGTCCCTGTCACCTTTTCCATCCTTCTCCGCACCCACATCTAAAAACCCTCCTATATATGCTTATTATCCTGTTTCAATGACCATGCTTCCATGCTGCAGAAACTATGCTCAATGCCAAGGTTTTGACGAGCCTTTTCTTAATACTTTTAATCAAAATCCCTATCATCAAAAACCTTGTTAACACTTCTTGGCCTAGCACAGTTCTTCTTTATGTCTCTACTGCTTAACAGCATGAAGCTGTGAATAGTGTCATATAAAAATAATTAGACACCTTAGTCTAAATGGTGCAGATTAAAACTGTTGGTAAGTACGAAGGAATTATTGGTATGACCTACGAGACCAAGAATGAGAGCGAATCCAACCATGGCATTGACTTCACCATTTATCAGGTCCACTTGTGCCTCTTGAGGGTGGACATACGGATTGGTGCAAGGGATTGCAAGGCGAGGAAGCCGACTCGGCATTCTTATACCTACTGGCTGCAAGGCGACGGCTGGAAGACAGTCCGAAGGGCCCGGCGTGCAAAGAGCGACGTCGTAGCGGGGCCCATATTTTGATTTCCTTTCAAAATTTTAACCAGCGACGAAATTACGTGACGAAATATCTTGAGCAAACCTTCAGCTGGCGCGAATAGAAATATGACTCGTCCTAACGGAAGCCAGTTGAATCGCCGACGCGTCAATCGAACCCGAGGGAGTGCACTTACTCGGGAACGAACTAAATGGGGCATTTATTCAGACGACGGGATCAAAATCACTCCGCAGTCGAAATGATCACGCCTTAGACTTTAAAGTATGGAAACATACCCAAGGATACTTGGAAACGTTTACTCTTTCAGGGTTAATACCTTACAATACGTGCGTGCTTTAAATGGTACTTGGAGATAATTTGGATTACTTTTGATTGCCTAGATCATGTTCATTGTCCAAAATGCTGTGTTGTTGGTCTCCTTGATGATGCTCTGCAGCAGTTTTTGGTTTTACATTTTTCGAAAAAAACTTGTCTCGTGACCTTTTAGTCTTATCGTTGCAAGTAGTCAGAAACCTGTGGTCACATACAAGCGGAACTACGCTGACAGCGAAAAGGTAATTCAGGTGCAAAGTAGCGGAAAGCGGCCTCATGGAATAGAATACCCGAAGTTTTGGTAATGTTTCCTTCTTCCGCGCGCGGACTCTTTACGTTGCAGGCATTATAACGACGTGGTTCCCGGGTTGTTCTGCGGTCAACATATCGTTCGAAATAAGTTATTACCCAACAGCAGCTGCTATAGTTCGTGTATATATAAGTCCTTTCCAGGCCAAGACAACCTAATGAATCATTCTAAAAATGCCGACACAGAAATCAAGTGATTCTTTTTGAAATGCACAAGTGATTCTTTCTGGAATGCACCTTCATGTAAAGAACTAAGTACATTTTACTCGCCCGCAAATCCAAAGGCATGCGTTTTCAGTGTCATGGTAAAATATTCATCCCAATTAAATTTATATTTTTGTAGGAATCTCAAGAAATAACAGAAACAGAAAAACTGGTGCAATTTTTTTTTTTAGATTTATTAATATCGACTACTTTCGGTGTACTACGCCATTTTCGTCTTTCACTCTGACCTAATTTTTCTTCTCCCATTACTATTACTCATGATATCAGATGTCATTTCTGACAGTTCTAATCGCGACTGAAATATATGGTAAAACAAAATAGGGATTAATAAAGTCGGAGAACAAATTATCCAGTTGTTACTTAGAAAACCCAACCACATGAACATCAAAATAATTCTACCCTTAAAAAAGGAAAGTTTTTTCTATGAGCAAAAATGTACAGAGAAAAATTTTATTGTTTCGAATTCGTGTCCCGATTCGTAGTCGTTTACAAAGATCGATATAAAATGTTCCATTATGTAATAAAAGACGCGAAGGTACGGCCAACATTTAAAAACAAATATCCCGCGCATTCGATAGAATTTCATTAATCAGCCACAAGGTGTAGCCGTAAGGTGTCCACAAATCGCTTGTTTACAAACATTTTGCCGGGTTATACTAATCATATGTTACAGGTAAAATGGATTAACATGACTTATTTCGACATAATTTTTCTAAAAGTTTATTTGAGAAATGTTATCTTATGTCGCTACTTTGCCAATTACTTCCCATAGGTATTTTGTGTATCTGAGACTGCAAAAGAAGGGTGTCAATATAATGCTCAGCAAATCCGTTCAACTGAAATGACGATAATCAACGATGTAATGCGATTAATGCGTAAAATTTTATTTAACTTAGGACTTTTTGTTGGTATAGTAGTATTATTATATGCGTTTTATCTAAAAGATCACGCGAGTAAAAGTAACAGTAATGTTACATTGAACTCAACAGATTTCAGCACGATTTCTGGTTCTTACACGGCAGACAGAAAGACAGACCCAACATATACAAAAACAGACCCAGCAGACACAGAAAAAGATCCGACGATCAGGAAAACATCTACGACTGAGCTGACTCGAGAAATAAAACGGGTAGAAAATATTAATTTATGTTGCATATTTACCAAAGTGGATAAAAACAGCATTTTAAAAGATAAGTTTGCTGTCTTCGCGAAGTCCGTCCTCGACAAAGCTACAGAGCCAATCGTTTTGAGTGTCATCACAGATAAAGTTAGCCGGCCCGTGGCAGAAGGAATCATTGGTGATGTGCAGAATGACAAAAGGTTTCACGAGGTATGTCATCCGAATTCAAATGAATCACCTTCTATTACTTGGAAAACTAATGCGGTTTGTGAGATTAATTGAACATTCCATTTCCTTTCCAACTCAAAAAAGGTGGCCTACCTTGACGTTTCCATTATAGCGGAAAAGCTTGAGCGAGTCGTGTCGATTATGTCTCCTCACTTCAGTTCGAAACCCGGCACATACTACAGTGATGCTTTATTTTTCTTATCCTTAGGGTTACACCACATCATCGGAGCTGATGGTTTGTATTTTAGACCATATTCTTGCTCTATGTGTTGCTCTATATTTGTTAGAAATAATCTGTTTTCCTGCTTTTTATCTAGACCAACAAAAAGTTATAATGACAGATGTTGACATCAAAGTTGTTGGCGACATTGCTGAACTTTGGACTGAATTTGATAAATTTAGCTCCAATGCTATCTTCGGGCTCGGACCAGAGTTGTCTCCAGTGTATAGGCATGTGTTCCATTCATATCGAGCTTCTAACCCGGGCACAACAGTCGGAGAGCCTTTTAGTGAAAATGGTTGGTATACTGAACTTTAAAGCTCCATTCAAGTTCACTATCTCATAACACGATAAAACTGAACACCATTATACTGGAACTGGTGGTTCTTTTCCATTTAGTTCTTCGTGTAATTTCAATGGTAATGGACAATTTTGCTTTGAAGTAGTTACATTTGACAGCTTCTCTTGAATGCAGCTTATTAGATGCCAAACAATGAAAATAAAAGAACAAGGATGATGGGATCGAATTGGTGTAATGGATAGTGTAATTGCCTTTCACTTTTAGGCCCTGGGTTCGAGTCCCGGTGGTGGTATATTTTTTGCAGAGATATTCTGATCTCCATTTGGCTGGCATGTGGAGAATGCATTTTGTGAAACATAGCTTCTGCCAGATGGGACATTAAATCTTGGACTCTGTAGTGTCTTTCATTAAGTTAGATTGATACCGATACTGGGTTTCTTACCCCCTTCCCCTTTCCTTATCCTACCCCCCTCCAAATTAAACACCTATTTGTTGATGGTGAAAAATGACCTAACCTGTTGGGCATATGGTTGAATGTATTAATGACTACTGGTTGGAAGCAAGAATGCCAGTATTCCCAGGAAATATTTCTCTAGAGGGTAAACCATCTCTACCAACTATATTTTAGCCAACATTCAGTACGCTTAACTGAGATAAACCTTGATAATAATCCAATTAACTATCAGTTTTTGAAGATAATTGTTCAAAACTTGTGGCCCCACTTATTGGTATGGTTTGGAGGAAAGATCCCAAATACCTGAACTGGGTTAAGGGGTAGGTTTTGCATGCAAATATCTATTGGGAGACAGGATTCTCTATGGCTAACATTATGAGGTGTGATTTGGTCCCCATATGAGAAAGGGAACTGGCCATTTTGATTGCCCAGTTGGAAAGAGAGTCCCCAATGTGAGAAGGCAAAGGCCAAGTGGTCTAACACAGGGAGTGATATCTTCTGCTTCCTCATCCTTCTCTCATTCCTCTTTATTTGTCCTTCCTTGCCCACTCGATCCATTTCAGCGCTATGAGTTGTTGGTAAATCCATACAAGGAATTTTGATTACATTTTCTCAGATTGGCCTTAGTGTACTCAAATCATAGTTCTTCTGTAAGGTAATTTGTATTTCATGGCAGCATATTAAAACAAGCACAAACCCTTTTTTCTTTTTTGTTTGTAATCTAAGCAATGCACCATGGAGAATGAATGGTATTAGGCAGAATATTTAATATGCACAATACTAGTAGGCCACCATGGGTTTAATGAATTACCAGAACTAATGGTTTTTTGGTAAATTTCAATTTGAAAGCATCAAAGTCCACAGGCAATAAGTATGTTGATACATATCCTCACAATGATTGAACTGTGAAAAAGACTGAAAAGTGTTTTTATGCGAATGTGTAGTAGAGGTAATTTGGTAATAATGAACACTGAAGCGCATAGAAATAGGGGAAATGGATATTATTTTTCATTTTAAACTTAAAACAAAACTTCAAAGCTACATAATTCAAATTTTCAAAATTCTAGAATTAACTTTTTTTGTATTGTCCAAACTGACTGCTATGTAATCAATGCCATAAGAACAATTACAATACTCAAATTTAAGTTTCCCAGGATTAATGTAAAAATTTGCCACATAATTGAGAAGAGGCAACTTTTATGTTTGTTCTCTTGTTTCCATCATAACTTGGAGCTTTTATGTCTCTCGTGACGTTTCAGCCCCATGCCTATTGTTTCACTAGGTAAAATTTTGATTGTAAAACTAGTTAAGGTGTGGGCTATTTGTTGAAGTTTGGTCATTAAATAACACCACAGTTATTGACTTATCTTAATTAGCATACGATTTTATTTTAGCTTGATTACAATTGCTTTAAAAAGCTCAAAATAAATGAAATACCTACAGAAGTTGGAAATTCTGCCGTTAACTTAAGTGGTTGTAGGGAACTTACTATGAAAAAAATGTGAGTACTGTAGGGAATGAACCGTTTAAGCAATAGCTGGGGGACACTGCTTTTAACATTATATTACCATTTTCTGAGATTCAGAAAGTAGTTCATTGATTTTAAAAAAAATTAGTGAACTCTTTGAAGGTCATCTCTGAAAAATTACACAGCATTGGGTGAAGCTGTGGGTGCCCAGAGACATCACCCAGGATCAAACCACTTGGTCGGTAGCCGGTGATCGGTAGCACAGTACTCTATCAACTTGGCAACCCTGTCCCCATACTTTGTCATGAGCATTAATTGAATTTATGTATTGTTAATGTTTATAAGAGGTACTATGAGACATTTACTTAGTTGAACGTGAAAATACAGTTTTAAAATAATTGTTTTTCTCAGTTGGAATTTTACATATTTTTTCGTTTGTTCCCTCAAAAACATAAATATGGGGTTTTGCCATATCTACTGGTGTCACTTTTTCACTAATATCTTTCTAAACCTTTTTTATTTCTATCTTTTGCCTGAATGATAGGCGGTGATAGTTACCTCTGTGTTGTTAGTTGAAAACTCATTGAACTGAGTATGCAAAACGATTTAGAATGATAATTGTGTGAGCTTCAAGGTGTTGATAAAATACAGTACATTTTCAGATGAATAATTCTAAGAAAACTCAGAGAAGGACTCATATCAGTAATAAGTTATGAGATCTCTCAGTGGGAATTACAAATGTGGGGGGAAATGGTTTGTGAAGTGAGGAAACCACTCACTCTAGACCACACCTCCAAACAGGGACCTCACTTTAGCACTTGATTACTCTTCAAACTTATAGTGACTCTTAACTAGGTCACTGCTTTCTTTTGGTGTCAGTTATGACTACCAAACCTAACAGTTTACTGGTGAATTTTAAAGTTGCAGTATAAAGATACAAAGAACAGAGTTTTTCATGAACCGCACAGCTTTTTACTGTATATTGTTCTGTTCTTAAATTTATGTTTTTTGAGGTGTAGAAAATGCTCAAGGGTATTTATTGTGAGGGTACAAAACAAGAATTCCAATGCCCCAGTCATAGTTTCATCATTATATTTTCATGCTTTGAGTTTCAAGCGTGAAAATTTCTTCCAAGATTCATCTCCCAAACCACCTTTATTAATAAACATTTATGTATTTACCTCATGCCTAATTTGCCCCCAAGTGTCCAGTAATCATTGTTTCATTTTCATGTATCGAGGAAGTTTAACTATTAGAATGACTGGATTAGCAATATCTTTTACCTGACGGGGATCAAGATGGTGCGGTGGCTATCGTATTAGCTTCCCACCCAGAGGGCCCGGGTTCAAATCCCGGCGGTGTTGAATATTTTTCAGTGGATAACTCGATCCCTACTTGAGGTGCCTTGTGGAGGGCACTTTGAGTGAGTATGCCGTCTGTCGGATGGGATGTTCATCCTTTCCTGTCCATCCCTAATGGTGCAAATGGCCTCAGCTGTCGGTCGCCTCCCATAAATACTGCTACTACTACTTGAGACCTAATGTGTTTTAAAGTGATACGTTATTTTATCACTTGCAAAATTGCATCCAGAGAGTAACATTAGGGTAAGAATGAGGATTCACTCTATTGGTCAATTTTATGAATGGTGTACTTTATCTTAGAAAAAGGAATTTTAGTAGGTACAAGACTACTACCAATAAAAGTTTCATTGGAATAGATTAATGCGTAATGAAGGCATGATGAAAATATGTGATCATGTGAGTGCTTTGCTGATATATATGTGTATTTAGTATTATTTCCTATACTCTTGGCAAATCTGGAGGTGGGAATTGAGTGGACCAGGTGCATAGTTAGAAGAGTATAACAATGATGAAGTAAAATGAGTGGTGTTGGCAAAAACATACAAAGAGTGGAGAAAATTGAGTAAACTAATAGAGCAGTTGACTGTTTCTCAAGAACCAATTGCAATGGAAAATTGTAATCTTTGAGGGGATCGAGATGGTGCGGGGGCTAACGTACTGGCTTCCCACCCTGAGGGCGCGGGTTCAAATCCCGGTGGTGTTGAATATTTTTCAGAGGTATCTCGATCCCTACTTGAGGTGCTTTGTGGAGGGCACTTTGAGTGAGTACGCCATCCGTCAGATGGGACGTTAAACTGCGGACCCCTTGGCGCCTTTCGTAAAGAGCAGGCTAATGCCGACGCCGGGTTTCTCTCCACCCTTCATCCTTTCCTGTCCATCCCCTATGGCGCAAATGACCTTAGCTGTCGGTCGCCTCCCCTTAAAAACTACTACTGTAATCTTTGATTTCATAATAGCAAGTTCCAAAAAATGAAGATGCAATCCTAATGCATACATAATGTAATAGGTATCAATGTAGAGGCATGAAATTGGTTAATTAAAATAGCATAGTTTCATGTTTCATTACAATACCTCTGCAACTTACATCAAACTAGCTCCCACAAAATGAAGAACTTTTTGAGAAGGTAATCGTCCCATGCAGGAAGTATCCAATTGCATGACGCAATATGTTATTTCAAGGGATGTGGTAGTCTCTTGGATGCCTGGGCTACTCACTGGAGGACCCAAGTTTGATTCAAGCTCATTCTTCCAAGAAACCCAATCCAATATGTGTGATTTTTTTGTACCAGATCTTTCTAGAAAACCTTTGGTGGCAAAGAGAAAGGAACTGATGCCTCCCCCCACTCTGATATGTGCATTTTATGTGCTGTTGGGCTTAGAATTAGATTGGCTGCACCCTTGTCCATCAGAACTGATTTTTTTTAATGTTATCCTAATTTAAATGTATGTATGGAAATAAGTAAAACCATTTTATGCCATGGAATACATTCCAAAAATAAGAGAAAATATAATGCTTTACTTAATCAATCTACTCAGCAAGACTTCATGCATTCATGTCCAAATAAGTCCACAGGTGTAGAAATATATAAAACAACCAATTTGTATGAACTCTGTGATACATTTCCAATGACTTAATCATCCAAATATGACCACTTTGTAATTTTCATGGTGTTCAATTGTATCTAATATTTCATGCATATACATGTATCCTTATATTTTCAGGTTACTCTGGTGTAAACAGTGGTGTTATACTTTTAAATTTGGCGCGGATGCGACAGTCAAAAATATATGCCAAATTCATTGGCGATGATGTTCCAGGTAATACAAAGAGCTCTGGGGGATCTAAGAATATGGTAGAAGGTGATGTAAGTGGACGTGTTACATCAGTGGACAGTTTGGTGAAAAAGTACTTATTTAAGGGTCACTTAGGAGACCAGGATTTTTACACTCTTCTGGGAGCTGAGTATCCAGAACTAATACACATTATACCTTGTGTTTGGAACCGACAGCTGTGTACATGGTGGGGTGATCGAGGTGGTTATGGTGATGTCTTCAACAAGTATTTCAAATGTGATGGAAAGGTCAAAATATATCATGGAAACTGCAATTCTCCCTTCCCAGATGTCGGGGATTAGACGTATCTCCCGTGTATAATTTATTTTTGAAGACATGATATGCTTGTGTGTATTGTGGTTAATCCTCACTAAAGATCTGATATATCTTTCCTAAATGTAAATTTGACATGGCTCCACAAATATGCTTGATGAATTAATGTGAGGGGTTCACAAACCATGTTATGAAGGCATACGTAAAAAGGTGTTCCGTGACAATGTGCAATAGCCTCCGTTGTGACCAAAGTTTAGGGCGAGAGTCAGAAAGAAGAGTTTGAAATGCACATAAATGAATGTGTGCTTCCTGTTCAAGTGGATCTTATCTCTTACCTATTGAAATTGGTCAGTGCTCTCTCTAATTTGTTATAAAATATTCTTATTTAAATTAAATGTACCATGACCTTGTTGTCACATGACTGGATATGTCAGAGAGCATGCAGTTAGTCATTGAAAATAATTACCTACCGGGAAAATGTAAACCTGAAAAGTCAAACCTGAAAATACCAAGGCTTTTGTGCATTGGCCCATTGAAATATGTTGCAGATGAGACAATCCAAAATATTTTATGGCTGATTAGTTAACATAATGAGGTAGTATTTAGTGATTCTTTTTAAAGTGTACTTATGTCACTTCTTCAGGTGGTTGTAACTTTATCTGTTATATTAGTAAAGCGATTTACAAATTCAGAGTTTTAATTCAGAACCTCTGAGGCCGAAATCCTCTCACTGATGCTACTACCTTTACTTAGGTTTCATTTATCAGACAGCTTTACAAAAGGTACATATAAAATCTGTTTATTTGGTCGTATAAATAAAATTTATATTTCAATCTCAATATGTAATTTTAAATGAGTTAAGTGTAAATTATAGTATTTACTAATATTTTTTGACAGATTTTGAAGTCAGAGAATTTTATGACCCAAACTGTAAAAGTAAGGGAATTGTGTCATTGGATTTTGCTATCCACCTTGTGAATATGTTTGAGTTCCCTGTTGTCTTCTGCATGTACTGAATAATTACAACCCACTGAGGACCATTTTCACCAACAAAACTCAATGCTAGATTGTCAGTCATTTACTCATTTAACTGTTGATTACATTTCAAGACAAATAGGTCAAGTGCTATTTTATACTGTGCAATATTGATGGCTAATATAATGGCTGTCACATGAAGAATCAATAGATAATGTTTTATGGTAATGATTGGCATTAATAATAAATCACTTATTATGGGGTTAATGTAAACATAATTTAGTAAATAATAATACTTTTATTGGGAATTAAGTGTATTTCATTGTTTAGAAAATGAATTGGGCATGATCAAAACACTGTGGATTTATTTCCTGATTAGAGTCATTATTTGGTATCAGTGTCACCTAAAGTTTTTACTTGGTATACATTCCGTGCATGATAATGAAGATATTTCCAAACATTAGAAGAGTATTTTTCAATACCATGTGCCAGATCCGGGAGATCAATGTGGGGATATATTGTTTTGTACTTATGCCCTAAACCTTGTTAAAAATATTAACCTCATCTAGGTTGAGACACTTAAACCCTGGCCTTAGAAAAGCTTCCTCTAAGCTCTTTGTAAATACGAGAGTATTTTTGTTTGTGAGAGATGATTTGAAATTTTACTAAACAAAATATGTATAAGACAAAAATAAAACAACTTTCCTGAATATATATTTGTGAAAATTGTATTCCACATTTTGAACATATTTGAAAGATTACTTACAAATTCCTGTGTTTATATAAACCACCACTCAACTGTGTAGTTTTCTTAGAATGACAAAGAGCTTTTCCACTTATTATTCAACATGAACACCAATAAAGTGAGTGCTATTGTATGGTTTGGTCCTCTTAGATAATTCAAGGAAGGCCATTTCAACATTTTAATTGTTAAAAAAGCCATCAAAAGCAATATCTCTATTAGATGCAAACATTATTACATGTATCTATTAGATTTTGAGGATGTAATTTACTAATTGATGTTAAAATACCTTCCTTTTACTGAAAATGTAAAATATTAAGGGGAGTACTGAATGTGTTCGTTAAAACAAAAAAGTTATCATTAGACCCTTAAGTGTGTTCCAATCTAATGGGAAATTACAAAGACATCTTTAAACTATGAGAAAGTGATGAAAACCTCCACCAGATTGTCAAGGAGCAAAGTGGAATCTTATCTTACTCTACCGGAAAACCTTTGGCAGTCAAAACTTCTAAACCTTATGTTTACCAAATCTGTGCTTGTTTCTCTAGGTTTTCAAAGATATGAATCACCAAAACTAAGGCCTTAGCATCTTGGTCACCTTAGCATATGGTGAAGATAATAGAGGGGAAGTGGAACTATAGAATTTCACGGTGTACTGCAGGCTGTGTAACATACACATTTTTCCTCAAAGAAGGTGAATGAATATCTTGCCCTTTAAATTTTAGCCAAAAAGACATGATGTTGGATTTCTTCTCCTGTTGGTGATCTATAGCTAAGGATTCACTAAGCAAGGTTGTTGAGTGAGGCTGAAGTAATGAGGATGTAAACTGCAGGAGGTACCATTGAGCTTAAATTTGAGACATGGGCATTTATTGTCAACCTCTGGCACTTCTCGAGCCAGCCCATGGCTAGGGAATCTATGAGGCATTGGCGTGCAGAATGGAGAATCTTCAAAGGTGCAGCGGGAGGGAGAGGTGGTGGAAATGCCACTCCACAGTCTTAACCAGAGGTATGAATGCATTGAATATGTTAGCAAAAGTTTTTGGGTAAGCTAGGAAAAATTGATTACTCGCTACTCTTCAGTTCTTTGCTCAAGGAAAGGGGCATCTTTGCTGTTAGCTATGAATGGAGAAAATGTAACATAGATGCTACAGCTACTTAAAAAAAGTAGTTGCTACTTTTAGTCCACCAGGTCACTTAAATAAGCAAAACAAATAATTACAAAAACTACTGAGTCATGATTGCGCTTACATTTTTCAAATGAGAGAAAGTTCATTTGTAGCTAATTTCATTAGCAGTAGTCTACTGCCTTAAAGTATATAGTCGTTGGACCTTGGCACTACACATTGCTGTTTGTATAAACTATTAATAGCATGACACAAAATATTTGTAAACTTAATGCAGCAATTTCAGAGTGTAAAAATCATTTGCCTTGACTGGGATTGAACCCAGATCCCTAGAAGTCCGGTCGAGTGCTTTAGCCAGTTAAGCTATCAAGGGATCCTCTTAAACTCCCAAATTTTGGGGGATTTAAAGGGACAAGATGTTGTGACGAAATACCGAACATACAATGTCTCAGGCATTCGTAGTCATGCACGACGTGCTACAGTCCACGAGGTTAAAGCCAACTTGAAACACTTAGGCTGTTTATACCTTAGACAAATTTCCAAAAAACTGCGGGAAAAGTCATCAGACCAATTGCTATGCAAAATGAGACCCATGTTACAGGGCCCTAGATAAGAAGTCAGTACATGCATTAGAAATGTGTGAGTTATCAACTTTATGAGTGCTATACTTATGTATGTAGCAGTACTAGAAAAAACCATTGAAAGGTAATTCAATACAAGTATTGAAATTGTTGCATTCAAATGCACATTAGCGGATGACTCCGTTAAAAGTTATTGTTGCGGCATCTCCGGCTAAACTCCTTAATACACATAATAGTGATAAAATATTATTTTTTGGCCAGATTAGTCACACTAACTACACTATTTGAGGCCAAAGAGCAAGTGACAGAAAACGTTCATCATCAGCATGTAATCAAAATGCACATGCCAATGTCATATCCTTCTCAAGGCCCAGTCTTAACTACAATATATTTGCATTTTTAAGTGGTATTTCATTAACTCTAGCCGTTTTCTTGACCTGTAAATGCTTCAGTACTGTCTCAGATTCATCCCTGAGCGTGTAGTCTTACCCCTCATTTTCATCAACAGTAGTACCCTCTTCAAGATATCTGTTGAACATTTCTTTTCCACAATGGAAAATATTAAAATTTGTGAATTTTTCTTCAAAGTTATAATGAGCTTTTTGTGAATGACTGTTAAAAGTTATTGTTGTTACAAACCCACAGTTTCTTATAATTTGAATTATCATAAATATTAATTATAGCATTATAATAAAATTAATTGTTTTGTCCAAGGATCATTAGTACAAAATTGCACATTTAGTATAGAATATGTCAAATGGGATTTATAACATTAGTAACAAGAAAGGTAATCACAACTGGTGCTGTAGAACGTTCTTTTTAGCGAGGGACATTTCAGCTGGCACTCGAAGAATGTAAGGCACATTGAAATTTTTAAGTCATCAGACGAATTGCTGTACAAATTGAGACCCATGTTACAGGGCCCTAGATAAGAAGTCAATACATGAATAAGAAATGTGTGAGTTATTAACTTTATGAGTGCTATAGTTATGTACACCAGCACTACTAGAAAAAACCATAAGAAGGTAATTCAATAAGAGTATCAAAAAAATACTGGTATTGTACCAAAAAAGTAAATAGATTATTTTAAAAATATGTTTATCAATCATTTTAAATGTGAGTCAGTATTATAAACTAAAAACTCATTTAACAGTAATTGCATTCCTTTCAGTGATTACAGTCAACCTACACCTTTACGAATAGATCTCTAAAGAGTGGGGTATGTATTTTTATCCAAGAAGGGACGTTGGTATGTATTTCTAATACCTAGAAGATCAAATTCGTTCGAAGGTTTCTGCGGCGTTGGACTGCTAGTCTCTGAATTTCTGGGTTTTCCATCCGCGTTGGTTGTCTTTGGTTGACGACAATTTTGCTGGCCATCCTGCCTGCGTGCTTAGGTCGACGGTATTTTTTTAGAACATCGCATGGTGATGGAAAAGAAGCAAAGTCCGGGAAAATTTTTTACGCATGTCCCTCACTACTGGAATATTTCCTGGCACACTTAAATTCACATATTGAGTACCAATATATAAGCAGAATAACCGAAATAACGTAACTAAACCATCCGATTGCCAAGCTCTCAATATTAGCAAAAATGTTAGAATTATTGGTTGTATATGAGCTAACTCCAACCTTTAATATTATCATTATCCTTCAGCAGCATGGTTTCACTAAAGGAAGATCTATCTAAAATAACTCACTAACCTTTTGGTCTTTAAAAAGTATTTCATAGAAGATATGGAAAAAAGCTTACAAAAGGATGTCATATAGCTAATTTCAATTCGGTTTTTGATACTATATTCATGAGCTTCCTCTAAGAAATTTTGGCGCATTGGGAATGTGTCGTTAATTTGAAGAGAAACTCTGCGAAATTAGTTCAAATTTGGCTAAGTTTCTCTCTAATGTTCTTTAGCATTAAATTCCTCTGCTAAAGTTGTTTTATCCTTAGGACTTCAGATATCACCGTAAAACAAGCGTCATATTCATAGTTCATAGCCAATTAAGCGTATCTTACCATTAACCTCCGAGTTAATTCCATTTGCGTGAAAAGGGAACGATTACGAGTCATACACCTCTTCCCTGGAAAACGACTGAAATGTTTTCCACTTTACTATGCGTGGCATTATCTATGATTACCGTTCGTCCGTTGCCATTCAAAAGGTCCTTAACAAAACCAGGTATAATTTAATCAATGCTGAAGACTTTCTACATTTGTGAGTTATTATTCATGATATGTCATTGGCTTTTTTTAAAGTCCAGATAAACTGCGTCCACCGGAATATTACTGGCTGCCGTACTAACGGGACTTATCAATATTGTAGGAAATGTAACTTTAAACTAGTCAGCATTATTAAAATTCATTCAAGTAATGAAACATGTTTCGACTTCACTGAGTGATTTTGATTAATGCGACAAAAATATGCGTAAATTAATTCGACTGTTGTCTGAGATACCATTCAAACAATATTTACAAGTATACGATATCGAAAAAATCTCAGTTTCGTCTCTACGAACGATCCATCGGGGGTCAACTGTCAATGAATATATAAATGCTCTAAGGCGATTCTTAGTAGGACGACATGCAAAATTTGTAAAAAGATAGAGGAAAAACTATCTCAAGAATGATCAACATACTTCAAAATATTGTTTAGCGCTATCACCTTTGTTCGTATGTAGGTACAATATTATCTTCCTTTCTCCATTTGAGTTACGTAAGCCAGTTGTCATGCTGAATATATTCTCTTACACGAGAATCCCCTTAGCTGAGCCGGCAACTCGTTAGGATGTGCTATCTCGTTCTTCACTGTGGTATTTATTTTATTGTGGCCCATATCGATATTTCAGGGCATGATACTTGTCCACGTTCTAAGATAAATTTTGTTTTGGTGAATCACGTTTTGTTTTAAGTAAACCATTAATAGGTTGACACATCGCAAGCTTTCGTTGTAGGGGCATTTCGATTCACGTCACAAAAATATATCTTGCTGTATTCGACTGTTGTCTCAAGTCGGCTCAAACTATATTTAGAATCATGAAATATGGAAAAAACGGTCATTATATCCTCCATCAAACATCTATCCTAGCTCACCCTAGCTACATCTATCCTAGCTAGATAAATAAATAAAATTGCTCTAAGAACCTTTTTTGTAGGAGGAAGGTGTGCGGATTAGGTAAAAAGAGGATATCAAAAACTTTCACGGATTTTGACAGGCCTACCTTTAAATATTAATGTTTCTTATTGGGATTCCAGATATCATGAAGGTATGAAATCAATATAGTACCTTCATATTAACATAACTGTATGCCCCGCGTCATCCGACATATTTTTAAATAACGCTAGGAGACTGGACTGCCTAATTGATTTAAGGAACGTACACACACTATTAAAATGGCGTAAAGGTATACCAACCATTTTCACTCAAAGGCTCTCCAATTACAGTGCCTGGATTAGAAGTTCTATATGAATCGAAGAAATGCCTATAAGTTGGAGGAAATTCTGGTGCTATCCCAATGATTGCATTAATGTTAAATGCATAAAATTCTCTCCACAGGTCTGCAATGCCGGCAATAAATTTCATGTCCACATCCGCCACTATTACTTTGTGTTGATCTAAATGAAACGCAAGTATTAGGCAAACTACAGTTATGACATTATGGATAAATTTATAGAGCAAGTATTTTTTGTAAACACAAACCAGGTCCTAAAACGTAATGTAATCCCAGAGACAAGTAAAATAAAGGATAATTGAAATAATTTCCTGCTTCCTTGCTAAAGTGCGGAGGGTGAGGAAGGGAATTGTTGGTAGACATCCAAAGGAGGCAGGAAAGATAGATTCAGAGGATTTTGATTTGCATTTAGATGCTGAAGTTTGAGATAGAGAGGAAAATATTTGGCAAGCGAGAAAAGGGAAGAAAAATGTGGGGGATGTTAGACGGTATTGAGGGAGGAAAATATGATGTCAAATTAAAGAGAGGATTATGTCATTGTACTGTTTGGTAGCTGCTCCTATCGAAGATCTACCATAACTGGTAGGATACCATTATTGATACTAGACATATCTACTTCCAATTCAATTGCTACTTTGCGGCGGCCATAACAATCACTGCTACCCCCGATAAGCGGCCATGCGTTCGCTGGCTCGACGAACCAGCCGCGCGCTCGCGGGAGATGCGCGCGCTAGTCATTTTCACTCGGCGTCTGACTAAAAGACGCTCCCACTTTAAAGGGCTGACCCCACCCTATTTCTGCTCGCTGGGTATTTCGTGTGCACGATATTGTAAATAAGAAGGAGAGCTTTCACCCCAGCCGTTTTCAAACTGAAATGAGGTTTCTGCGAGCAAAACGTAAGCTCTCCTTTAAAATAAGGGCTTTTTTAGTTATACTAACATTAGTATACGCCTTTTATCCGGGGGATTACGACAGCGAATGTATCCGGAATCCTGCATTGAACTGGAGAAAGTGCAGAATATTTTCTGGTCCGTATCTGAACAATATTTCTCGAATGATGAAAAGAAAAGAAAATATTAATTTATTGTGCATCGCAACTAAATTGGATCCAAACAGCAATTTAAAAGATAAATTTCACTTATTTACTAACTCCGTCGTAGAAAAATCTTCAGTTCCAATCGTTTTGATTGTCATCACTGATTATATTAGCAGACCCATTGTGGAGGGAATTATTGGTGATGCACAGAGTGAGGCAAGATTTCACGAGGTAAGCAATCTTATTTTGCATGAATTATTTCCCAAATGTGGCTGAGACCGATGGTGCTGGAGTTAAGTGAGTAATTAAAATATTCTTTTCTTCATCAATTCAAATTAGGTCGCCTACTTTGATGTTCCTGTCATAGAAGAAAAGCTAAAGCGAATATTTGCCATCATGTCTCCGCACTTTAGCAAAGAAGCAGGAAATTATTTCAATGATCCTTTATTTTATTTGTCTCTGGGATTACATTACGTTTTAGGACCTGGTTTGTGTTTACAAAAAATACTTGCTCTATAAATTTATCCATAATGTCATAACTGTAGTTTGCCTAATACTTGCGTTTCATTTAGATCAACACAAAGTAATAGTGGCGGATGTGGACATGAAATTTATTGCCGGCATTGCAGACCTGTGGAGAGAATTTTATGCATTTAACATTAATGCAATCATTGGGATAGCACCAGAATTTCCTCCAACTTATAGGCATTTCTTCGATTCATATAGAACTTCTAATCCAGGCACTGTAATTGGAGAGCCTTTGAGTGAAAATGGTTGGTATACCTTTACGCCATTTTAATAGTGTGTGTACGTTCCTTAAATCAATTAGGCAGTCCAGTCTCCTAGCGTTATTTAAAAATATGTCGGATGACGCGGGGCATACAGTTATGTTAATATGAAGGTACTATATTGATTTCATACCTTCATGATATCTGGAATCCCAATAAGAAACATTAATATTTAAAGGTAGGCCTGTCAAAATCCGTGAAAGTTTTTGATATCCTCTTTTTACCTAATCCGCACACCTTCCTCCTACAAAAAAGGTTCTTAGAGCAATTTTATTTATTTATCTAGCTAGGATAGATGTAGCTAGGGTGAGCTAGGATAGATGTTTGATGGAGGATATAATGACCGTTTTTTCCATATTTCATGATTCTAAATATAGTTTGAGCCGACTTGAGACAACAGTCGAATACAGCAAGATATATTTTTGTGACGTGAATCGAAATGCCCCTACAACGAAAGCTGGCGATGTGTCAACCTATTTATGGTTTACTTAAGACAAAACGTGATTCACCAAAACAAAATTTATCCTTGAACGTGGACAAGTATCATGCCCTGAAATATCGATATGGGCCATTATAAAATGAATGCTACAGTGAGGAACGAGATAGCATATCCTAACGAGTTGCCGGCTCAGCTAATGGGGTTCTCGTGTAAGAGAATATATTCAGCATGATAACTGGCTTACGTAACTCAAATGGAGAAAGGAAGATTATATTGTACCTACATACGAACAAAGGTGATAGCGCTAAACAATATTTTGAAGTATGTTGATCATTCTTGAGATAGTTTTTCCTCTATCTTTTTACAAATTTTGCATGTCGTCCTTCTACTAAGAATCGCCTTATAACATTTATAAATACATTTGATGCCGTTGATGACCCTCGTCGAAGCCTCTTGAACGGCCTTTATCGAGTCAAAACGTCGTTATATATATATATATATATATATATATATATATATATATATATATATATATATATATATATAACACTTTTTGAAAGTCTCACGGACGTGAATAATAATGTATAACACTTAGCACTAGTGGACACAGACAAAAACAGAGAAACACACAAAAAAGAGACTCACTATTTTTCGAATTTTCGGTGGTCGTTGCCACCTTTATCAAGGTAGAGAGGGACAGAACTGAAGGGAATACGAGGGCTGGAGCGATGGATGGAAGGGGAAGGTGGGGAGAGAATTCCGAAGGGACGGGTTTGGAGGGGCAGCGTTAGAAGGGTGGGGAAAATGTAGAAGTTGATGGGGGTGAAAGGGGGATGAAAATATAATTAGAGCTGGGTAATTAGTGCCTAATATTGATTCCTGGCCAGTTCCAGGACTCCAAGAGCCAGATGAAGGATTGCTCTAATGTCTTGAGTTTCATTGGAGGATCAGAGGGTGGGAGGGATGCTATGATGGATACACTATAGCATTTATCAAAGGGAGTGTTGTGTTCGGAGGCGTGTTTGGGGATAGGGAGCATATCAATTAAGGAAGAGTTTTTGCATGAGGCTCGGTGGTTGTTGATTCTGATATTGAGGGGTGTGGTGGTCTGCCCAATATAATAGGCAGGGCAAAGTTGGCACTTCAGCAGATAAACTACATTGCTAGATGTGCAAGTAGAGGAGGGAGTTAAAAAGCGGGTGGGAGAGGGATGGGATTTTGGTTTTGAAAATAGGGCATGTTTTGCATCTGGGTTTATTGCATGGCGTTGGAGTGGTTTTAGGACGGGTTGGGGATTTAAGGAGTGGATTTGTTGATTTGAGGAGATCGGATAGGTTGGCGGGGCGTTTGAAAGTAACTGAGGGGCATTTGGGAAAAAGGTTGGCGGTGGTATTATGATTTTTTAGGATAGGGTAGAGGTCTTTTAGGATTGATCGTATAGATTCTAAGCCCGGGAAGTATGTTGTGCAAATTGAGAGAGGGTGGGGTTCCGCGGTGGAGGAAGGTTTCGGAGTGTACGCATGTTTTCGGATTGTTTTTTTCAGGAGGGATTCGGGATAACCTCTTTTGAGGAGGGAACAGTGTAGACTTGAAAGGAAATAATCAAGGGAATCAGGGTCACTGCAAATTCTGTGTCCTCTTATGGATAGGGAGTAAGGAATGGAGCGTTTTGTGTGATATGGGTGGCAACTATTGTAGTGTAAGTATTGCTGTTTGTTTGTGGGTTTAATATGTACAGAGGTGTGAAATGTTTGGTTTCTTAATGTAACATTTACATCCAGGAAGGTGATTTTGGAGGAGGAAACTGTAGAACTAAAGGAGACAGAGGACGAAGCATTGAGGTCGGAAATGAGGTCGGTTCGCATTCAAAGTCTCCCCTGGTGGGACAAACTCCTTGTGAACCACTCCATGACGGCCGAAAAACACAATCAACATCGTTTTGATTTTTGATTTGCTCATGCGAGCCTTTTTTGGACGTGGGGACACGGAAGTGTGCCATTCCGCGGATTGTCTTTTCGTTTCGGGGTCATATTGAAAAACCCATGTTTCATCACCAGTTATCACATTGTCCAAAGAGTTTTCATCTCAGTGCAAATTGGCTAACACTTCTTCGGAAATGCGCACACGCGTTGCCTGTTGGTCGACACTCAGAATTTTCGGCACCATCTTGGCGCACACCTTGCGCATGGGCAAATCCTGTGCAATAATGCGTTGGACGTTGGATGCAGAGAGACCCAACTGGTCTGCAATTTCTTCACTGGTTAAGCATCGGTCTGTGTTCAGCAGTGTCCTCACTCTGTCCACATTCGTGTCGGTTCTTGCCGTCGACGGCCGTCCGGAGCGATGGTCGTCTTCAACATGCTCCCTACCCTGTTTAAACAAGTTGTGCCACTCAAATACTGTGGAGCGGCTTAAGGCAGTGTCCCCATACGCCTGCTTGATCATATCGAGGGTCTTAGTTGGCGTCTTCCTGAGTTTCGAACAAAACTTCACGGAATAACGTTGCTCAAAATTCAGATTCATTTTGTTTTTCGACGCGGACAAAAAACTTGCTTCACTAAAAACGGTGTCCTCACTCAACGACAGCCCGCAGGCGACTGAGTTTGGTGTCGGTCTGTTGCTAAGAGCCCCCTCCACCTTACCCTGCCAGACAGACCCCCGTCCACCAACCCGTTCGCATCAAAGAAAATCAGTCCTACCACTTTTGGGTGCACCCTGGATACTACCTTGATCAAAAAGTTCCCGTAATAACCACCGTGTGGCGCTCCCATCGTTCCGATTTGAGTTCTGTTTTTTTTGTTAAATTGGTACATCTGTTGTTGATATTCCCTTTAAATCTTAGTGTCATAACTTGACATTTGCAAAAGTTACGTAGCCAAGAGTACATCTATCTCTGTGTGTGTTGGCGATTTTTTGCAATTGCAGACAGAAATGGATTTAAATTTGCAACAACGAACTTGTATTAAATTTTGCGTAAAAAACGGATTTAGTGGCGCACGGACGTTGGAAATGTTGGAAAAGTGTTTCGGCAACGATTCTCTAAAAAAAACGGTCGTTTACCAGTGGCACGAGCGGTTCAGAAGTGGTCGTGAGTCAATCGAAGATGATGAACGCAGTGGCAGACCATCGACATCGAAAGTCGGTGAAAAAATTGATAAAGTAAAAGAAATGTTGGTCAATAACCGCAAATTAACCATCAGAGAAATAGCGGAGGACTTGAACATTGCCTATGGATCCGCCCAAGACATTGTGGTTAATGATTTGGGTTTCCGTCGTGTAGCAGCAAAGTTGGTGCCAAAAGACCTCAATTTCATGCAAAAAAGAGACCGTTTTGACGTCGCAAAAGACATGATTTGCGAGGCTGAATCCGATCCCACATTCATCAAAAGGATCATTACTGGAGACGAGACGTGGGTTTATGAGTACGACACGCAATCCAGACATCAGGCAAGTGAATGGCGTTCACCAAATGAGCCGAGACCAAAAAAACCACGTCGTTTTCAGTAAAAAAAGAAGGCAATGCTGACGGTTTTCATGGATTACAACGGTGTAGTGCATCATGAATTTTTGCCAGAAGGCCAGACAGTAAACAAAGAGTATTATTTGGGCGTTATGAGACGTTTGCGTGAAGCAATTCGCCGAAAGAGACCAGAAATGTGGGCAGAAAACTCGTGGATTTTGCACCATGATAACGCACCGTCGCACAGTGCTATCATTATTCGTAATTTTTTGACGAAAAATGCAACAAATACCATCCAACAGCCACCGAATTCACCTGATTTGGCTCCCTGTGACTTCTTTCTGTTCAATCGAGTTAAAAAACCATTACGGGGAACGCGATTTAGCAGCCGAGAGGAAGTAATGGAAAAATCGCAGGAAGCACTGATGGACATACCGAAAACCGAATATAAAAAATGTTTCGAGGATTGGATCAAGCGCTGGCATAAGTGTGTTGCAGTCGATGGGGATTACTTTGAAGGGGACAATATAGATTTAGATGAATAAACTTGTATTTTTAATTTTCTGAATAAATTCCAGGAAATTTTTGATCAAGGTAGTATATATATGTCGCGTGGACATAGTAGGGTTGGGTTCGTGGAATCAAAGGGTGGCATTCATTGCTATACATTTATTGGACTTACTACACAAGGAGCCCGGCCCGGAAGGAAAGAGGAAGCGTAGAGTCAACAGCAGGTTCGGCGTCCGCAAGAGAGTTCCACAACCTTTAGTGTCACCGGGGAGGGAGCAGCGTAGAGACAGCTGCAGGTTCGGCCTCCGCAAGAGAGTTCCACAACCTATAGTGTCTCCGGGGAGGGAGCAGCGTAGAGACAGCAGCAGGTTCGGCCTCCGCAAGAGAGTTCCACAACCTATAGTGTCTCCGGGGAGGGAGCAGCGTAGAGACAGCAGCAGGTTCGGCCTCCGCAAGAGAGTTCCACAACCTTTAGTGTCTCCAGTCACTGCCCTGCTTTGCTTGGGGCGCTCGGGGTTTATATATGAATTCCCGGGTACAAAGACCGGGCGCCGAACTCCGTATCATTAGCGGTAGGGGAGAGAGCAGGTTAACCTCGGTAGTGGGTGACTGTGTCCAGCCACTATTCGCCAAATTTGCTATCGCGGATTCGGCGAAAAGGACACTAGCTCGCATGAGTCCTTCTAGATGTCCGAGCATCATGTCCCCGCGACATTGTGTATTGAGACTGCCATCTACTTGGCTTTTCCGAAACATCAGAACTAGCATCATGTCCCCGCGACATCACCCCGGCTTTGAAATCAAACTGTGAGCCCCTTAGAGGTCAACCTTGCTTTCTCCCCGATACAATAAAATAAAAAAAGACACATATATACAAAAATGATTACATAAGGTAGTACTTGCGAGGAAAAAAATGGCAATAATAATAAAATAAAAGTTCTGTAGCCATTGATCACAATCGACACACCGTATGGAAAAATCACATCTGTGGTCTATTCCAACCTTCAAAGTTCATTACATCAAAATAATTCCTCTTCACAGTTCCCATCGCAATAGAAATAGTTCACTAAATCCATAGTCACAATTTTCATATTACAAGGATATATCTTGCCATAAATAGTTCACTTGCATAGTTTATCACGGCATACACTTTATCATGGAACATTTCTGATACTGCCTAGAGTAGGAAACAGCGGCACATGGATTGTAGTTAACTGGTTAGTCACGTTTCCATGTATCGTATATTCACAGGGGGGGTGGCACATGATTCACTTTTACACTCGGTGATTTTGTCTTGAGGATCGCGTCGCAATACACGGTCTGCTTTGTGCTTGCAATGGACATAGACAACGACCGAGCACAGAGAGCCGAAGAGCACCACAAAAGATGAGATTCCTACGTAATGAACGCGCTTTATGTCCAAACCCAGGGGGACAGGGACTTAACGTTTTCTTTCTATATCGGACAGGGATACGGTGGGTACGTCATGAGTATCTAATTTTGCGATCGACTTTAAGAGGTGCTCAAGGTTGGCGTCGTTACTAGCGAGGTTCAGGTATCGGTCATCAATAACACTTTCATTTATCATTGGCAGTGGTTCTACTGAAATATTTGTTTGCAAGGAAGTACTTACACTGTGGAATTCAGTGAAGGCGGGTATGTAATTTACTCCATCGCTGGCCGAACACCCAGATTCAAGAGTTAGGGTGCCTTGCTTACTGATGGATAACTTGGAGTATTTTTGAGGGCAGTCGATAGTTAATTCGGTGACGCTACTGAGGCTAAAGCGCCACTTTCCAGGCGTTTCGCCCTTGATAAACATTGCACATGGAGACTGAGCTAATCCTATCTGGCAGTTCTGCTTTATGAGTTCTGTTTTCCGGAGAAAAATGGCAATGTTACAGGAGCGGGAGTTAGGAGTTAGTATTGGGTAAGCCTGAGGACACACGATCATGCTTTCAGTTCTACATTGCTGTGAGTAGTCGTAGGGTAAGAGTAGTAAGTTGCTCTGTTCCGTTGAGACGGCCAGATAAGGCGAGTCAGGCTGTATGAGGACAGGTTTATTCCCACCATCGGTGGTCGGGAAATTTAGCGCCCGCAACACCTTGAAACTCATTCCCTTTTGCGTCAACGGCAGTATTATGAGTAATTTGATGTCGCCCATCCGCCGGATCACTCTCACGCTAGCAATGTCGTACATGATCGCGATTTTGTGGTCCAGATCGCGGGGGAGCGACCAATCGGGCAGCAGCGCTCCGGAAATACTTTTCAGGATACCCTGGAACTGGCTGGGAGGGAGTAGGGAAGGTATGAACTTCCCAGCCTCGGCGAGTCGCACTTTGGCCGCGACAAGGTCTATCTCATGTTGCAGTTCAGCGATGTGGCGAGTGAGGGCAATAAAAGCGGCATGGCTGTAGCTGAAGGCTTTAAAAGCGTATTTTGTTGAAGCTATAGTCTCAGTATACTATATGCTTTGATACTCTTTTCTATATTTATTTTTTTTTTGCATGAGTGCTAGGGCTTTCCCTGTCGAAGAAATCATGTCTTTTAAGTGTATTGGATGCGTTGGACAGAAATGTATATCGCGCATTTAGGGCATGTTCGGTGCGAATGGATAACCGTTCTATTTTCTTATCTACTGTTTGTATCTTATGGTCGGTCGCCGTGCCTGTAAAGTAATGCAGTCCGTAACCGACCACGTCAAACAATCCTCTGCCCTTACGAGTTTCTTTGGTGGCTCCAATTAACATTTCTCATTGCCTTTCCAAATTGTTTAAGTTGAACCGTACACTTTGTTAGATATAGCAAATCATATTAGCAAAGAGATACTAGCAAAGAGATATTAGCAAAGTGAAAAAACATGCTCGCGTTTGGTTGTGCTGTTAATTTTAAATTAATCTCATGGAATTGGGTGTTCTGTCGTTTAACTATGTCCACTGCAGCTGTTAGCTGAGGTATTTGAAGGTCTATGTTCACTATCCATTCACTCACTATGAAGTACAATTGTCCTTTCTGGACGAAAAGCAGACCAGAGGTGTTTGCTCCACTCAACAGTCCTATTGTCACTAGACACACAGTCTGTACGGTAAGGAGGTCCATGGTTTCTATAAGGAGGAAATTAAAGGTTAGATTAGAATATATAATTAATGCGGTCGCAGAGCTCACATGGCGATCTCGCGATCTCCTTTATTTTGTTGGATTAATTGTCTTTTCCGTCTTTTATTGAGAATACGTCGCCTACGCTTATGCTCTCTCCGCGATGGGGGGTATTCCCTCATTTTTTCAATTCCGGCTTGGGGACGAGGCGCTGAATCTTCCAATGTTAAATTTGAAACTGCAGTTTTGAACACAATGGGGAGGGGGGGCAAGTTGGAGTTTGTGGCGTATTCACCGGCTTCCACGACAGCGGTTGGTGGACTGCTTTGTCCGTCGAAGGGTGAGGAGCTAGGAGAGGAATCCCCTCTTTTCTCTTCGTTGGGCGGGATCTCCGATGTTGAGAGACTGCGACCCGGCGTGGGTGGCGGTCCATCCGCCTGGGCTGGAGGCGACAGAGGTGGACTTTCGTCCCACCAGGAGTAGTTTCTTCCCTGGGTTGGTGACGCTGGAGCTAGACCCTCTCCATCTCCTGCGGAATGCATTGGCTGGCTGCGTTGCCCTTCCCCATGCTGTAGATACCGGAAGGAACTCCAATACTCATCACCGCCACCCAGGTGTTGTCGCACGGGAAAAGGGAAGCGACCCGGTGTGGGCGGTGGTCCATCCGCCTGGGCTGGAGGCGAAAGAAGTGGGCTTTCATCCCACCAGGAGTGGCCATCGGCCGCCGGAAGGCGGTCGTAGATTGGAGGTGTCACGCCAAACAATTCTTTGATCTTCCTTGCTACCTTCTATCTCCGTAGCAATTGTCTTACTGCTATTACCCGGGCCATAGCTAATAGGGAGATACAAGGGAGGGAAGTAGGGTGAATTAAGAGCGTATCCTCCCGGGCAGGGGCCGCAAGTCATAACATTTTTCTGACGATGGAGGATGATTTTGGAGATTTCGCCCTTGAGGAGGGTCGGTCGGTGAACCATTGGTGATTTTATCTGGCTGCAGAATGTGGACTTGATTATGGGTGGTCTGGGCGCCTTGCTCAGTCTCGAACTCGTCAATCACGCGTCCTGCTTGTGCGTAATTAGGTGGCGGTTCGGGCTCTGGTGGTAGTGGAAGCAAATTCCTTTGGTGTGCTGTCAGAATCCTCCCGTCCCGGATATTCTCAATGTCAAAGGTCACCTTACTTCTAACTTTGACTACCTTGTAGGGGCCAACCCACTTCGAAGTAAACTTTTTTGACTGCCCGGGCGTAAGTACCAAGTTGCGCAGTAAAACGAGTTGCCCGTTAAGAATAGGCGGCAACCGTAAGCTCCTATTGTATTTATCATGCTCATTTTGTATGTTACGCTGGTTATTCTCTGCCGCTTGCGCGCGCGCGATTTGGAGCCGGCGTTGCAAAACGTGATCGTACGGGGGTACCTCCGTGTAACAAGGTGGAAGGGGTCGTAAGACATCATCCCAAGGCATATCCAATTCCCTCCCATATAAAAGGTAAGCAGGAGTTTGCTCTGTGATTCGATGTTTGCCATTTCTGTACACAAATAATGCAAAATTTAGTTGATTGTCCCAATCCGAGTGGTCTTGGTTGACATAGTGAGGAATAACGGCGGCAAAAGATTGGTGCGCCCTCTCCAGCCTACCATTGGAAGCGGGATTGTAAGGGGAGGTAAAAATTGTCTTTACTTTTAATAGATCACAAATTCGCCTCATAAGCTGTGATGTGAAATTGGCACCTCTGTCAGTGAGAAGGGTGGCTGGCACCCCATGACGGCAAATGATCTGCTCAACGAAGGCTCGAGCTACAGTTTCTGCGGATTGATCGATGATAGGTATGGCCTCCGGATATCTCGTAAGATAATCTTGACATGATAGTATGTAGCGATTGCCTCTATTGGATACTTTTAATGGACCGATTATATCCAAAGCAATTTTCTCGAACGGATATGACGCTTCGGTGACAGGTTGAATAGGTATTCTTTCCTTTCTTCCCTTTCGTTTCTTGCAGCCTTCGCAATTACTAACGTAATTTCGAGTGTCGGCGTACAGCCCGGGCCAATTAAAATGTCTTTGCACAATGTTTAATGTTTTGTCTATTCCTCGATGTCCTGCTAGGCGGGGCTGTCATGGCATCTTTTTAATATGTAATCTCTCATGCTTACGGGTGCACAGATGGTGTATAGTGGATCGGGGGTCTTAACGTGGATTTTATAGAGTACTCCGTGCTCGTCTAAGAGATAGTTGGGGTTTCGTTCTTCCGCTAGCGTACGCAGTGGTCGAAGTTCCGGACAAATTGACTGTTCTTGCGCAATCTTGGTTTTATCCCAAACTGGCTCGTATTCCGTGTCTTGATGGAGGGCATTTACTATTGGGTTCACTGCGCGGGAGAGAGCGTCTACGTGCGGAATATCTTTTCCTGCTTTGCACTGTATTGTAAACGAATATTCGGTGAGCTCCATTATCCACCTAGCCAGTCTGGGTTTCGGCTCGGAATGCGTAAGTAACCATCGGAGCGGGCTATGATCAGTGATTAAAGTGAACGGACGGCCTAAAAGATATACTCTGAACTTTCTTATCATATGTACGACCGCCAAACACTCAAGCTCAGTGGCGGAGTATGCTTTTTGCTGCTGTGTCAACTGCTTGCTGGCGCATGCTATCATATGCTCGCCATCTTCAAAATTCTGCGACAGCACTCCTCCAATAAATAGCCACGGAAGATGCGTCAGTGGTCAAAATGAATTCTTTCGAAAAGTCAGGGAATCGCAATACGGGTTGACTCGTGAGACAAACCCTTAATTTTTCAAAAGATTCTTGTTGCTCTCTTTCCCAAATAAACTCCGTATCCTTTCTTGTTAGCGAGGTAAGAGGACTCGAAAATTGAGCAAAATGCAAAATAAATTTCCTGTAATATCCCACTAACCCAAGGAACGATTGCAGTTGCTTAACGTTACGTGGTGCTGGAAAACTGCTTATTGCATGTATTTTTTCTTCATCGGGTTCCAACCCATTAGCGGAAATGACGTGACCGAGGAATTTCACACGTGTTTGGAAGAATTTACATTTTTGTGGTTTCAGTTTCAAATTCGCTTTCCTCAGTCTTGAAAAAATTTCTCTCAAGCCTAGTATGTGTTTTTCCATGCTCTCATCATGCCGTAATATGTCGTAGAGATAGAACAAAACTCCTCGATTGATCATTCCATCTAGTACGGTGGTCATAAGACGCATGAATGTGGAAGGCGCGTTCGAAAGGCCGAATGCCATCCTGTTGCACTCGTAGTGCCCGTCTGGAGTGCTAAAAGCGGTTTGTGCCCTGTTTTTTTCGTCTACTTCAACTTGCCAGTAACCTTGAGATAAATCTAGGCAACTGAAATATTTTGTCCCTCTTAACTGATCGAATATTTCGTCCATATTTGGCAGTGGAAATACTTCCTTTCTAGTGACGGCGTTCAGAGCGCGATAGTCAATGCAAGGCCTATACTTGACAGGTTCGCCTGGAACATGCTTTTTCTTTACTAGAATCAGAGGAGCAGACCATGGACTGGTAGATGGAGATATGACTCCCTGATCAAGCATATCCCCGATCGCCTCCTTAAGAGCTTCTCTTTGAGAATGAGGGACGCGATATGGAGACTTTTTAATGGGTTTGGAATCTCCCACATCTATGGTATTCTGGACCAGGTTGGTGCATCCCAATTTAATATTCCCGTGGATAAAAATATCTGCATACTCTAGTAAAAGTTGCTTTTAAGAGTCAAGCGCTTCGTTTGGAGTATCAGAAAACGAGAATAGTGACAGTAACTCAGCGGTGGAGTGGTGCTCGGGCCACATTTCTGGGGTTTCCGTTTCAATCGAATTTACAACTAGTAATTCATGACTTTCTGAAAAAATGTTGAAACTGTATAAGGACCCTTTTCTTAACATCTTTGGTTCAGGCCGTGTGTTACACAACAACAAAGGTATTGCACCATCGGGGGAGACGGTTGCTAGAACTGGAAGTATTAATACATCTCCCTCCCTTCCCTGAATAATGATATCCTCGCCATAATAGTCCTGAATCTTTGTACTTGTCAACATAACCGAGCGTGGAGGAATTTTAATTGTATCAACAAATGTAGCTTCATGCGACGCTTTCTCTTGCGTACAGGTTACTCGTCCTTCTGTCCCGCAATTACTTTCTGCATGAACTACGGATGGATCGCTTTCAACAACTGACGTTTTACATTCGCCTTTCTGCCCAACAGTTAGATTTGCTCCATTAAAAATTTCTTGCGTACAGGTTACTCGTCCTTCTGTCCCGCAATTACTTTCTGCATGAACTATGGATGGATCGCTTTCAACAACTGACGTTTTACATTCGCCTTTCTGCCCAACAGTTAGATTTGCTCCATTAAAAATTTCTTGCGTACAGGTTACTCGTCCTTCTGTCCTGCTAGAGTGAGTGGCCTCAACCAAGACATCGTCAGTATCCCCAAAAATGTCCCCAAGCAAACCGGTCCTTGTGACTTCGATTCCTGACGGCACTAATATATCATCACTCAACTCTTCCCAATTAATATTAAGCAAATCATCAACAGTCACGAGTCCATCATTCACTTTATCCTTTGAGCTTCCGCTGGCGTTATACTCTTTGAAAGATTCATTACTCGGTGTTTTAGGCACTGCTTGGATATCATCACATGAAATTAAGTCCTCTAAAAATACAGCGGAAATTTTCTGTTTTGAGTAACCTGATTTTAACATGGTTTCGTGCCCTTCTGTTATTTTCATTTTACCTTCTCCGCAAGAAATGCTACTTCCGTATTTTACCGTCATACGGTACTTTCCCTTGATTTGCAATCAATGTATCGTGAGGGTAAACTTCTCCATCGATAATGAAAGGTATGTTGCATTGCCCTACTGTGGCGAGCGCATGGCCGGAGGCACTTCTCACAGGGGAGAAATAGTCGTCAATTTTTAGGTTTCCAAAAGGGAAACTTGTACTCTTCATAATACTCACAGCGGCACCGGTATCCACTAAAAAGGAATACACTCTACCTAGTACTGTAACCGAGACCGTCAAGCCGACTTCTGGTGCTACGACGAGCACTAATTCGTCCCCGACCTGCCGGCCGGGGTGGCCGCGTTTCCCTGATCTCGCTTTTGGGTGGGGGTGGGACAATCTATCGGGCGATGGCCCGCTTGCTTGCACACGCCGCAAATCATCAGAGGGCAACCTTTACTGACATGGCTCCCTAACCCACAGTTATAACATGCGCGGGGTTTTGTACGGCAATAGCGCGCGATGTGTCCCACCTTTTTACAGTAATTACAAGTCCGAGGCGCATTAGTTACGTTCCCTCCACCCACTGGCAGTGTAGACTGTGGGGGCTTCGTGTGTACATTTGCCTGAATTGCGTGCACTTGATCCGAAGGACTAGGGCTCACAGAGGGGTTTAAGATTGACTCGAGATGGGGTTGAACATGACTCGTTGTGAAATATCGTGTCGGGTCACTGTACGAAAAGGTTGTCGGTGTCTTCACGTAAGGACTGCGCACGGGCATACCAAAGTCATGGTTCTGCAAGACGTTTACTTCCCTAACGCCTGAGTAATTACGAGCATTGAATTCCTCTAGGTTAGCAAATTCCTCAGCCTCTTGCATGGTTCTTGGATTGCGCACTAGCACGAATCGCCCAATTTCTTCCCTAAGTCCGGTGGAAGGGCTTGTGCGTTCCGATGACCCCTAGAGCTGTGCTGGCAGGAAAAATAATAATTCCTCCTGGTAGGGTCACCCATGCCAGATAGGTCGAAGGTTAGGAGCCAGACGAAAGGTAGTCCACGCAGCGTCTGTTCCTCAGTGAGGCGGCTGCAATGGCGTCTGACCCCAGAGGGGCGGCCAGTAAGTGATGGTGTCACGTTAAAAACACTATTGAGGAAGGCAACGGGAAACCACCTCGATTATCATTCCCAAGATATTTATGATGGACTATACAGAGATTTTGAGTCCTGGCAACTACGGGGCTCGGCCCAATCGGCCGTGTGTCGTGCCCGGCAGCGGGGGAGGCAAGGCTTCCGCGGTCGTCATCCCACGAAACCCTTGCAAGGGAAAACCAGCAGCAGCAGGACAGAAGACGCAGGAGAAGAAGACCAAATTAGTTAGAATAGGAACGTGGAATGTTAGGACAATGATGAGGACAGGGAAATTGGAGAATGTTAAGCGAGAGATGGAAAGGGGAAATATAGATATTTTAGGTCTATGCGAGGTGAGATGGAAAGATAGCGGGGATTACTGGAGTGATAAGTATAGAATAATATACAGCGGCGGGGACGAGAGCCAACGAGGGGTTGCCATAGTATTAAATGAAGAGGTAGGAAGAAGCGGCATAGTCAACATAGAGCAGGTAACGGATAAAATACTACTAGTAGAGATAAAAACAGAACCGACGAACTTGGTTATTATTCAGGTATACATGCCACCGAGAATCATAAGGAAGAAGAGGCCAATAGGATATACGATCAGTTAGAGGACATAATCGCGTGTGTCCCTGCAGGCAAACATTCGATAGTGATGGGGGATTGGAATGCGACGGTAGGCGAAGGAAGAAATGGTGACGAGGTCGGGGACTACGGATTAGGCACGAGGAATGACCGCGGGGAGAAAGCAGTTGAGTTCTGCAGGAGACAGGGGCTAGTCATCACCAACACTTGGTTTAGACACCACAAAAGACGCAGGTATACATGAAAAATGCCAGGTGACTCAGAAAGGTATCAGCTAGATTATATCCTGGTTAGACACAGGTTTAGGAACAGTGTGATAAATTCCCACAGCTTCCCGGGAGCGGATGCGGACTCAGACCACAATTTAGTTGTTATGAAATGAAGCGTCCGTTTCAAAAAGATAAGACAGGGACGGCGGGTTAGAAAATGCAATGTAGAAGCATTACATGGATTAAAAAGGAAGGAGTACCAACAGGCTGTAGAGGAAATAATGGAGGATGGTAAAGAGCTAAGTACTATCGAAGAAAAATGGGAAAGTTTCAAGAAAGGGTTGTCTAAAGCCGCAAAGGACACTAAAGGAACCATTAACGCTAAAAGGACTAGGAAACCATGGATCACGGAAGACATGATTACAAAGATGGATGAGCGGCGAAGATGGAAGAATGTAAATACAGAGTTAGGCAAAATGAAGTACAAAGAATTAAACAATAAATTGAGGCGGGCAACAAATAAAGCAAAAGAAGCATGGTGGAAGACGGAGTGTGAGGATATGGAAAGTATGCAGAGGAAGGGTGAAATCGGTGCACTGTACAGCAAAGTTAAATCTTTATCGGGAAGTAAGAAGGCAGGATTTATGCTAACAGTTAGGAAGAAAGCGGGTATGATAATAGTGGACGCAGGAAAGATCCAAGAGAGATGGAAGGAATATATAGAAGAACTGTATGGTAAAGAGCTTAGACCAACAAAGTTAGACATAGAAAAGGAACATGACGTAGAGGAAGATAGCTTAGGTTCAGGCATAGTAGATAATGAGATAGAAAGGGAGTTAAGGGAGATGAAGCTAAATAAGGCCTTGGGGGCGGATAGCATTCCCGCGGAACTTTTAAAATGCTTAGGAAAATGTTGAAGGAAGAGGCTATATGGGCTGATCCGTAGTATTTATAAGGGAGGAATCTGGCCGGAAGACTTTGTGAGATCAGTTTTAGTTCCTATTCCGAAAAAGGTAAAGGCTACATCATGTGAGGACTACAGGACAATAAGTTTGATATCCCACGCAGTTAAGTTGTTCTCCGGATCATAAACAAAAGGATAGAGAGTAGGGCAAATGATTACTTAGGGGATGATCAGTTTGGGTTTAGGAAGGCGAGAGGTACGCGTGATGCCATTGCAGTAATGAGATTATTAATCGAGAGGAATTTAGAACACAGCCAGGAGTTATTTGTGTGTTTCGTAGATTTCGGAAAAGCATTCGATAGAGAGAATTGGGAAAAACTAATGAGTATATTGCAGCAAATAGGAATAGATTGGAGGGAAAGGAGGCTAATCCGCAACCTGTACATGTCTCAGACTGATCAGATGCGAGTGGGAAAGGGGAGTCCGGTTGGGCAGTGTTAGGAAGAGGTGTAATGCAGGGTGTCCCATTATCACCGTTGCTGTTCAACCTGTATGCAGAGGAAATGATTAAAGAGGCATGGGAAGAACTGGAGTTAGGAATGAAAGTGGGCGGGGAATTCGTAAAATCAGTTATGTGTGCTGATGACCAAGCTTTAGTTTGTCAGTCAGCCAAGGGGCTGCAAGCATGGCTTAGTGAATTGGAAATTCGGTGCGACAGGTATGGGATGAGAATCAATATTAATAAAACAAAGGTTATGCGATTTTCTAGAAACAAAAAGGCTAAGCTTAACATTAAAATAGGAGGGCAAAAACTAGAGCAGGTAGAACAGTTTACGTATCTCGGTAGTGTTTTGGACCAACACGGTCAAAGTAGTAGGGACGTAAGGAGAAGAATTGCACTGGGCAAAGAAGCTTTCACAAGGAGGAGGGAGTTGATGACGGGGACGTTGAGTAAGGATGTTAAGAAAAGACTCGTAAAAACTTTGATATGGAGCGTAGCTATGTACGGCACGGAAACGTGGTCATTGAAGCAGGAGGACAGACGTAGACTGGAGGCTTTTGAAATGTGGTTGTGGAGAAGAATGGAGAAGGTAAAATGGACAGAGAAGAAAACAATCGAGGAAGTACTTGGTATGGTGGGCGAAGAGAGGGGTTTATTGGGAGCAATCCTATGGAGGCAGGAAAAGTGGATGAAGGGGGTGTTAACCGGCAGTGGGATGTTGAAGACTGTGATAGAGGGTAGAATGTTGGGCAAAAGAGGAAAGGGAAGGAACAGGATAGGGATGTTGGGCCGGATGAAGGGAGGAAGAAAGTACCAGAGCTGAAGAGGGACCTGATGTAAAGTAGGATGTTGTGTTTTGCTGGGGGTCACAAATTATTTAATTAGGAATTATGTCCATCCAAAAACCTACCTTAACCAATAGATTACCTAATAATAATATATATATACATATTTATTTATCTATTTATATTTATATATACATATAGTAATAGGTAGTCCAGGGGATAGAGCATTGGACTACTGAGCGGAGGGTTCCAGGTTCGATTCCCAGGCAAATCCCTGGGCACCTGCAGCTCCACCCAAGCTATGTGAATTGTTGGGTACCAAATCTTCCTGGGAAACCATAACCGACACAGGGGAAGGAGCTGGCTGCCCAACCCTGATGTGTGAATTTTCACACACCATTGAGCTTAATACTGGATGAAATACCATCTACCATCACCTACCAAACCAACCTTTGGGTTTATTACTGTGTTTATGGTTTATATATGTATATGTATATATATATATATATATGGTATATTATTATATATATATATATATATATATATATATATATATATATATATATATATATATATATATATATATATATATAAGTATCTTCAAAAAAGAGTACTCTTCAGCAATGACACAAATGTTTAAGAACTTTGATTAAAACGTTTAAACACAGAAACACAGAGAAAGAACACTCACATATTTAGTTTTGACGTTGCAATGGTACGGCCGTTGACATAGACACAAGATAATTCTGATAGTGACTGCATTACATTGAAACATCAAAACTATATATTTGAGTGTCCTTTCTAAGTGTTTCTCTATTTAAATTTTTCAATCAAGGTTTTTGTACATATATACCTATTGACTGCATCCTTGAAATGATGGAAGGGCTTGAACATTCTGGTGACCTCAGATGCTGTGCTGGAGGGAGCGATGATATTTGCTCCTGGTATAGTCATCCATACCAGGAAAAAGGTATTCCACACTCACTAATTAAACTACAAGTGTATGTTCCTCAGGCACCTGCAAAGGCATCTGACCCCAGTGGGGTGGTCATCGATCGATCGTTGTCATGTTAAATAAACTATTGACGAAGGAAATGGGAAATAAATCTCCTCAATTATTTATTCTGATTCTAGGGTATATGATCAGCTAGAGGATCCTCGTATAAAAAATTCTCCAAATCTCAAATGAAAATCTCCATGATAGCTCTTCATTAGTAATGAAATCTTAAATTGAAACCCCAGTATCCATGGTAAAATTATTTTCTTTATCATGTTATTCACAACTAAATGACTTAAACTGTTACAAAGGAATTGGCAAAAGAGGCCATTTTTTACCTACTCATTTTACCATAATGAACCCTTCACCTAATAGTGTGAATATTGTGTTACCCCAGGTACAAAGAGGGCATCAGTGCATAATGTATATAACCTGAAGTCTTTGCTTGATGAGACTGGACTACTTAACTGAGGATTAAATTTATTTAAATACATTTAAAAGAAACCAACGAAGAGCCATTACATTTTCAATATTTCCTCACTACAGGACAATTTTTTAATCTGATTTACCTGGCTCTTTTCATATGTTGAGTGAGGAACAACTCATATTGCTCATTCAAAGTGCACATAGATGATAAGTTGGAAATCTAAGTCTAATATGCCAGGGAAATTTTTTCACCAAAACCAAAATAATCAGAGAATATTTTGATTGATTTAGTCTTTTCTATATCTGGTTTTCATTGACTAAAGAAATTAACTTTGATCGTGCATTTACCATTCATAGAATTGGAAAATTTGGAATATTATCACTATATCTCATTAATTAAACAATATTGATTTCAACTAAATATCATATCTTCTGGCTTTCAGAAAAAGTTGTTTCCTTAAACATATATATCACTTGCATTAAGGGAAGCCTGAAATTAATAAATTTAGTTGAATGTACTACGTTAACTTTCAAATGAAAATTTGACTCTAGAGTAAAAAAGTCATGAAAAAATTAGGAGGGGATTAATATTTGAAACATCCACACCCCTTAATTATTTAACCTAGTTCTTTCCAAATGTGTACACAGATCCATATAATTTAAATATGTGAATGATTTATAAGGCAATTTCTTTGACAGATTTGGTATTATTTTGCTTCATTTCATTGTCATATTTTTGTCTTTTAACATGACCAAATTCATTCCATCCAAGCATCCATACCGACATCCTCATGTTTGCAGGGTTCCCTGGTTTCAACAGTGTTATTTTACTTTTAAATTTGGAAAGGATACGACGGTCAAAAATATTTGCCAAATTCATCGGTGATGACATTGCAGGCAATCCTGAGGGTTCTGAAGAAAAAAAAAATGGAAGAAGTAGGTAATGGGCGTGCTACCTCAGTGGACAGTTTGGTGAAAAAATATTCATTTAAAGGTGTCTTAGGAGACCAAGACTTTTACACACTCCTCGGAGCTGAGTATCCAGAACTAATACACATCATACCTTGTGTCTGGAACAGACAGCTGTGTACCTATTGGGTTAACAGTGATACCTATGGTAATTTCTTTGAAAAATATTTCAAATGTAATGGAATAGTGAAAATATAGCATGGCAACTGTAATTCCACCTTTCCAAATGATGAGAACTGAGCAGTAATGAACTTAGACAAAAAATTTTGTAAAAAAAGTGTTAACCTAAACATTTTGGCTGATCCTTGACAAGGGTGTGATATACTTCATAATTGAAAATATGATAAGTACCCATTAATATTCCCAATCAATGTATGTAAACACTCAAGAAACCTGATTATGGTATGATTTAGAAAAAGACTTCATGGGATGATTTAAAAGGTAAAACATGTAATGATGAACACAATATAAACACATCCTCAGTTTGAAAGAATGGTGGAAGAGTTTCAAATACAATACTGGAAGGAGAGCTAGCTGCTTGATGGGATAAAAATCTCTTAATTGAAAGAATGAAATGGTTAGTATTTTGATTTGTTTGTTTTGAATGTGAAATCTGAATCAACTACTGTTACAGAGTTTCAATTATCTAGGAAAAGTGCATAGTCATTGAATAAAGGACACATGTAAAATACATGGGAAAAAATAAACTTACCTCTACAAAATATAAAATTAATCCTTAGTAATTGTGTTCATCCAAAACCTATCTTACCTGGTACATTAACCGGTTAGATTAGTATCTACTGACCTAAGTTTTGACACTTTAATTAACAAAATAAGGCATGGAATTTATATATCAGATATCTAGCAGTTGCGTTAATAGGAAAAAGAATTAGGAGGGGTTATACTTGGAAATTGTGACAAAAGGAGGAAAGGCATGGGAGTTAGGGTCAATCTTCTATTGCAGGAAAAAATATTACCGAATCAAGGCTGAATATTACTTCCCTGCGGTACTTGTGATGCTACATCTGCCTCTAATGAACTCAATCAGTTGACAACTACCTACTGCTTGTGGTAAGATACGAAGTCTATATTCCAGTGAGTAACAGTCTAGTTAATAAAATTAAATCTCAGTCTGTGTATCGATTTCTTGTGATATGCCTTGTTGAAGGCTATATTTGAAACTATTACTAAATCATACAGTAACATGTTTCCTTCACCCTATTTCAAGATATCATAATTAAAAAGATCATGTATATTTTACATGATCTGCTTTTCCTACATATGTACTGGTAACGGAAGAGTATGCTGCTAATGTTGAAAAAGGCTCTTGTTAAAGATTTTGCAGGATATGTGTGTTGTTCATCTGCAAATAATTCCTATCTCGACTGTTGCAGAGAGAGGCTATTTGAGCTAACTTCCAGTCATGAAGTGTCTCGTAAGCCCTGATTGAGTGTGAGTGCTTGGAACTAGCAAGGATAAATGCTATTTAGTACATCTAAGCTAGAGAGTGCGTGATTAATTTTCATCAATTATTATTATTATTATTATTATTAATTTTATTAGGTGCGATTGGTAGGCCACTGGTGCAGAGAGAAGTCTCTAGCAAGCCCTGATTGAATATGAGTCCTTGAGACTAGCAAGGATCAATGCTATATAGTATATCGAAGCGAGAGAGTATGTGATTAATATGCATTTATTTTATTTTATTGAGGGTGATCGGTGGGCCGCCGGCACAGAGAAAATTCTCTCACAAGCCCCTGACTGGTGAGTGTTTGACAAGGGCGAGAGGCAATGCTATCTAGTACACCTTAATCAGAACATATTTTAGTTCTAACCGTTTGTTGTTTTATTATTTCATTTTATTTTTAATTTTAGTTATTTATTTATTGATTTACTTCATATATTCTCTCTATAGATTTTCTCCATATATTTTCCCTCAACCATCCTTTGCCCATTTATAAGAGTAAGGCTGGGGTTGACTCTTCCCATAATATTTGAGAGGATCCCATGTACATACTTGCAGCACATTCTAAATGAGACCTAACCAGGGACAGATAACAGTCCTCTTTTTTCATTTTCATCGCGTTTACCTAGTACTACATTCTTATGACGGCTATGGCAATTCATGTTCCGGAAAGGAAGGACCTTGTCATTTCGCATGCAGCAATCCTGTGGTGGACGCAGGTAACACCTCTGAATATCCACTTACTTTACATAGGTATTCTGCGTAACCAAGTACGGCAAAAAAATAGGACAGATACACAGCTCAGCAGTATTGAAACAGTATTAAGCACCTGGAAGCAACACCTAAGCACTTCTTAAAACTGTTTCTTGAATTTTGGCTAGTATTATCATACGCGTTTTATCCGGAAGATTACGAGAGAGAATTTATCGGAAATTCTGAATTGACCTCGATGGTTTACAAGCCATTTTCCGGTTCGCACCTTAAAAAAGATTAATAAAGGCATGGAAATGAAGGCAATTATTCATTTATTATGCATAGTAACCAAATTGGACAAAAACGTCAATTTAAAATATAGCTTTTCTGTCTTTGGCAAGTCAGTCCTCGAAAAAGCTTCATTGCCAATCATTTTGACTGTCATCACTGCTGAATATAGTAGACCCATTATAGAAGGAGTTTTAAGTGGGTCCAAGACTTCCAAAAGGTTTCACGAGGTAAGTAGTCTTAATTCGTACGTAGCATTTTATAAGAGTGGCAAGGCCGATGAGGTTGATGTATAGTGAGAAATTGAAAATGTTTTTTTCTTAATCGATTCAAATTAGGTCAACCACTTTAATGTTTCTGCCATAGTAGAACAGCTCAAGCGGATAGTCTCCATCATGTCTCCACACTTTAGCTCCGAGCCTGGAACATATTTCAGTGATGCTATGATTTCTGTCTCTGGGATTATGTCATATTTTGGGACCTGGTTTGTGCTACCATACATACTGGCTTTTTTTGTTGTCTATATTTTCATAAAAGTCTTTCGTCTAATGCTTGTCTTTCATTTAGACCAACACAAAATTATAGTAGCAAATGTGGATATGATGTTTGTTGGTGACATTGCAGAACTGTGGAGAGAATTCAATAAATTTAACAATAATTCCATACTTGGCATCGTGCCAGAACTCTCTCCTACATATAGGACATCCTTCCGTGTATACAGAGAATCTCACCCAGGCACAGTAATTGGAGAGCCCATCAGTGAAAATGGTCTGTATTTTAGTCAATTAAATTTGTCTTCAATTTGCTTAAGACCACAAGTGGTCCAGTCTCTAAACTTCATTTTCAAAAATGTGTTTTAAGTAAATGTATAAGTTAGTGAAACTCGAGGGATGGATATAATACATTTTCAGACGTGGAATAATTCTAATAAATTTGTGAGAGAATCCAAAAGCATTTTGGGCAAACGTCTGAGAAGTACAGGGAAATACGTCAAGGGATACATATGGCAAATATAGTTTCTAGTTTGCTTGAGAGACACCTCGACAATCAGGAGTAAATAATGAAAAATCAGCACGGTTTCCGAAAAGGTAGATCCTGCGAGACACAACTTGCTCTTCCTGTACATGATATTTCGATAGACAGAGCAATGTACATGTTGCCGCGATTTTTCTAGATTTTAAGAATGCCTTCGACAATGTACCTCGTAGTAACCTACTCGCAAAGCTAGAAGCATATGGTATAATTAAAATATCCGGGGTTGGATTAAAGACTTTTTGAATGGCCGCGTAAAATAGTATTGATTAGAGTAGGTTCCAATTCAGTAGAAGCTACTTCAGGTGTTCTCCAGGAAAAATGTATCGGATCTTTTTATTCCTAATTTATTTGAACGGCATTGAATTCGTAGTCACTATTAAGATAGGTTTATTTGCCGATGATGCAGTGTTTTACCGTGACATCCGTGATCCTGAGGACACAGCAGCTTTATCAGATGACGTTAATTCTGTATAAAGCTGGCGCGACACTTGGCATTAGAATTACGCTTCAAAAGTTTGTAGTCATACATTTTTGGAAAACAAAAATTTCATCTCGAACGCCTACTGCATTGGGAACAACGAAATGGAATGTGTAGACTTAACGCGCAGCAGGTTTCCTCCTCCAATGGCGACGTCCTTTCTCCGCCGGAAAAAGGAATTGCCATGGCCCCCATACGAAAAAAGGCGATTACAACGGTAATATAAACATATATAAAGTACTTATCGTTATCTGTGAAAATTGACATGTTCACTTAGAAATGGTTTGCGAATTTTAACTATCTTATCGATGGTGCTCTTTCGCGTCATCCACCCGCTCTTCGTATCATCCAATTTACTCGCCGTCGGTGTCACCCAAGTCATCTGCTATTGGTGTCTGAAATTTTTCACTAACCCGGGTGTCCTAAGTGGTATCAAGCACAGTTCTAATTCGCACATTATACGTATTGACTAAAGAACATACTTACTCTTCAAATGGTGTTCTGAAAGCAAAACTCTGCTTTCCGTTCCTCCATTGATACCATAGTACAATTGTACTTTACTTACTTAGAATTGTACAATACATTTTGGCAAATTTTTGGTTAAAAAAATTAAAGGCCCTGAATTTTATGCAAGTGACTACTTCAATGTGTGGTTATACTAAAATATAACTCCTTTAAATGGAGGAAGGTAAGTTGCCGAAGCAAGATTCCTCCACAATATTTTCAAAGGACGAATCAACGCTATTCAGTATGCATGCATTAGTTATCCAAGCGTCCCTTAATGAATTTCGTATCACCAACCATGGATGACGAGACATACCCCAGTATTTCGTGATCGGGTGTAAGTTAATACCATTTAGTCCGTGACACGGTAGTTATAATCGGAGTGAGAGTTGTTTGATTATAACAATTGCTGACACATGTAATAATTCGTGGATATGTATCAAGACCTATCCATCCACTCTTTTTAGTTGTTATCATTTACATTTTTTATAGTTTTGGGTTTTGCATTTTATTTTCTTTCTATAATAAACATAAGTTTGTTTTATCATGACCAACGTGATGGTGTAACCTGTAAATGTGCGTTATTTTAGATATTTTAGTACATCGCAAGCCGCCGCTAGTGTGTGTGGCAGGGAGTGAGTACACACCAGACTAATTTTGACCCGAACATGACCCTACTGCGGTCGGACAATGTTATTATGATCCCTCATCGTTCGTAGGAGAAGTGACATCTTAAATATATATTTGTTCTACACTTAATCTCTCTAATTTTAATAACATGATCTCAGCTACCGTAGTGCGATGGGGATGATAATATAGTTTCAGCTAAGAGGAAAAATGAATCTTAAATATATATTTGTTTTACACTTAATCTCTCTAATCTTGCTCCTCTATGATGGACGCAATCCGATTCACAAATCAATCCACCTCATAAGGATACCATATATATATATATATATATATATATATATATATATATATATATATATATATATATATATATATATATATATATATGTGTGTGTGTGTGTGTGTGTGTGTGCCGCATATTCTAGATGAGGCCTAACTAGCGACAGATAAAATTTATCATTGATTTTTTTATCTCATTTACCTAGTCCTTTTCTAATGTATCCTAATCTTTTGTTCGCTTCTCCACATATTACCCGCGTATTTTACAGCGGGGAGAAATCGTAAGTCAGGGTAACGCCTAGTTATTCCATTGAAGCTACACATTCCATTACAATGTTCCCAATACATAAGGCGTTCGCGAGGGAATTGCTCTTTTCCAAAAATGCATGACTGCGAACCTTTTTCAGTTTCATTCCAATGTCAAGTGTAGCACCAGCGTTGCTTAGCATTAACGTCATCTGATAAAGCCAATGTCTCCTCAGGATCACAGATATCTTGGTAAAACACTGCATCATCGGCAAATAAACATATCTTAATAGTGACTACGAAGTCAATGTCTTTAATATAAACTAGAATAAAAAGATGCGATAATCTTTTCCTGAGGAACACCTGAAGTAGCTTCTACTGAATTTGAACTTACTCCGTCTATCGCTACTCTTGTGCGCGACCATTCAAAAAGTCTTTATTCCAACCCCGGATACATTAATTATGCCATATGCTTCTAGCTTTGCAAGTAGTTTATTATGTGGTTTTTGGTCTATGACATTCTTAAAATGTAAAATCGCGTTCACTGGAACATTGCTTCCTCTCCCGAAATAAGAATATCAAGAACAATAATCGCAAGTTGTTTCTCGCAGGATCTACCTTTCTGAAACCGTGCTGATTTTTCATCATTAACTCCTGATTGTCGAGGTGTCTCACGAGCGAACTAGAAACTATATTTGCAATAACGCTGCACAAAATAAATGCAATGAATACAGGTTTGTAATGGCTCGGTTCCTCCTTTTCTCCGTTTTTAAATTTTGGTGTTGCATTAGCCGTTTTCCAATCTCTGGGAAACTTTTGATTTACCAGGGACTTCTTAAATATGATTACTTGATACGGTGCAATTTCCGAAGCCAAATCTTTAACTATACGAGCCGGTATTTCATCGGGCCCGGAGAATAAATTAGGATTAATATTTTTCAGCAAACGTAGTATTCCATTATATGAGATTCCAATTTTCGGCATAGGTTGACCGACAATATTTGGTAAGCTATTGGAGTCATTCGGTGAGAGATTGGTGAAGACGCTTTGAAAGAAGAAATAGAATAAGTTAGCATTTTCCATACTACTGGTTACTCTTTCGTATATATCACTTTTGAGTGAATTAGCCGTTGACGTATTTCCCTGTTCTTCTCAGACGTGTTACCAAAATGCTTTTGGATACTTTCAAATTTATTGGACTTATTTCATGTCGGAAAATGTATTACATTGATCCCTCGAGGTTCACTTATTAATACATTTACTTCACAGCACATTTTTAAAGATGACGTTTAGATACTGGACTACTTGTGGACTTAAACAAATTAAAGACAATTTTAATTTACTAAAATACAGACCATTTCCACTGGTGGGCTCTCCAATTACTGTGCCTGGGTGAGAATCTCTGTATTCACGGAAGAATGTTCTATAGGTATGAGAGAGTTCTGGCGCGATGCCAAGTATGGAATTATTGTTGAATTTATTGAATTCTCTCCACAGTTCTGCAATGTCGCCAACAAACATCATATCCACATCTGCCACTATAACTTTGTGTAGGTTCTAAATGAAAGACAAGCATTAGACGAAAGACTTTTATGAAAATAGCGAGAACAACAAAAAGCAAGTATGTATGGAAACACAAACCAGGTTCCAAAATATGATGTAATCCCAGAGACAAAAAAACATAGCATCACTGAAATATGTTCCAGGTTCGGAACTAAAGTATGGGGAGATGATGGAGACTATCCGCTTGAGCTGTTCTACTATGGCAGAAACATTTAAGTAGCTGACCTAATTTGGATCGATGAAGAAAAAAAACATGTTCAATTTCCCACTTAACATCAACCTCATCGGCTTTGCCACTGTTATAAAATGCTACGTACGAATTAAGACTACTTACCTCGTGAAACCTTTTGGAAGTCTTGGACCCACTTAAAACTCCTTCTATAATGGGTCTACTATATTCAGCAGTGATGACAGTCAAAATGATTGGCAATGAAGCTTTTTCGAGGACTGACTTGGCAAAGATGGGAAACCTATATTTTAAATTGACGTTTTTGTCCAATTTGGTCACAATACATAATAAATTAATATTTTCCTAGATTTTAATTCCTTTATTAATCTTTTTTAAGGTGCGAACCGGAAAATGGCTTGTAAACCATCGAGGTCGATTCAGAATTTCCGATAAATTCACTCTCGCAATCTTCCGCATAAAACACATATAATAATACTAGACAAAATACAAGAAACAGTTTTAAAAAGTGCTTAGGTGTTGCTTCCAGGATACTCATTACCGTTTCAATACTGCTGAGCTGTGTATCTGTCCGAATTTTTTACCGTTCTTGGTTGCGTTGGAAACCTATGTAAAGTAAGTAGAAATTCAGTTTTATGAGGCCTAAATGGTATGAGCTTTTTATTATGAGGGACGCTCCAGGCGCGCCCAGCACCGCTCTGACGGGCTGCGATTGGAGGGGGGTATGTTGGCAAGCGACGCTGAAAAAGGCAGTCGGCTCTGAGCTGTGGTGTAGTGAGGAGCTCTGTTAACGCGAACCTCCACGCTCGACCCACGTCACGGAACGCGATGCCGAAGTTTTTGGAGCAGCGTTATTCCATCAAATTTACGGTAAAGCTTGGGAAATCGTCTACCGAAACTGTCGGTATGATTAACCAGGCTTACGGGGAGTCAGCCATGTCCAGAAACATGATCTTTCGGTGGCACAAGATGTTCGTGGAGGGCAGAGAAGAGGTCGACGACGAGTCTTCGAGAGGTTCCCGATGATGCCTTCGGGGGAGCGTTCCAGGAATGGGAACGCCGCTGGAACAAGTGTATCGACTCACAAGGGTCCTATTTTGAGGAATATTAGCTTAAGATATGTAAAAGTGTAATAATTTTTTTTTCCTGAGCTCAGTACACTTATTTTCCGGACGAACCCTGTATATAGAGGAACTGTATAGTAAAGAACTTAGACCAACAAAGTTAGACATAGAAAAGGAACATGGCGTAGAGAAAGATAGCTTAGGTCCAGGCTTACTCGAGGATGAGATGAAAGGCCATTAAGGGAGATGAAGATAAATAAGGCCGTGGGGGTGGATAACATTCCCGTGGAACTTTTGAAATGTTTAGGAACATGTGAGAGGAAGAGGCTATATGGGCTGATTCGTAATATCTATGAGGAAGAAATCTGGCCGGAAAACTTTTTGATATCCGTTTTAGTCCCTATTCCGAAAAAGGTAAAGGGTATATCATATGAGGACTACAGGACAATAAGTTTGATATCCCACGCAGCTAAAGTTGTTCTAAGGATCATAACCAAAAGGATAGAGAGTATGTCAAATGCTTACTAAGAGGATGATTAGTTTGGTTTTAGGAAGGGGAGAGGTACGCGTGATGCCATTGCAGTAATGAGATTATTAATCCCGAGAAATATAGATTACAACCAGGAGGTACTTGCCTGTTTCGTAGATTTCGAAAAAGCGTTTGATAGAGTGAATTGGGAAAAACTTATGAGTATATTGCAGAAAATTGGAATAGAATGGAGGAACAGGAGGCTAATCCGCAAGCATTACATGTTTCAGACTGCTCAGGTGCGATTGGGGTCCGGATGGTCATTGTTAGGAAGAGGTGTAAGGCAGGGTTGCCCATTATCACCGTTGCTGTTCAACCTGTATGAAGAGGAAATGATTAAAGAGGCATGGGAAGAACTGAAGGTAGACATGAAAGTGGGCGGGGAATTCGTAAAATCAGTTAGGTTCGCTGATGACCAAGCTTTAGTTTGTTAGTCACCCAAGGGGTTTCATGCATTGCTGAGTGAATTGGGAATTCAGTGCGACGGGTATGGGATGAGAATCAATATTAATAAAACAAAGGTTATGCGATTTTCCAGAAAGAAAAAGGCTAAGCTAAACATTAAAATAGGAAGGCACAAACTAGAGCAGGTAGAACAGTTTACGTATCTCGGAAGTGTTTTGGACGAACACGGTCAAAGTAGTAGGGACGTAAGGAGAAGAATTGCGCTAGGCAAAGAGGCTTTCACAAGTAGGAGGGAGTTGATGACAGTGACGTTGAGGTGGATGTTAAGAATAGACTCGTAAAAACTTTGATATGGAGCGTAGCTATGTATGGCGCGGAAACATGGTCATTGAAGCAGTAGGATAAACGTAGACTGGAGGCTTTTGAAATGTGGGTGTGGAGAAGAATGGAGAAGGTGAAATGGACCGAGGAGAAAAAAATGAGGAAGTACTTGGTATGGTGGGCGAAGAGAGGGGTTTGTTGGGAGCAATCCTATGGAGGCAGGAAAAGTGGATAAAGGGGGTATTGACGGGCAGTGGGATGTTGAAGACTGTAATTGAGGGGAGAATGTTAGGCAAACGAGGAAAGGGAAGGAACAGGATAGGGATGTTGGACCGGATGAAGGGAGGAAGAAAGTACTCAGAGATGAAGAGGGACCTGATATAGAGTAGGATACTGGATTATGTGTTTTGTTAGGAGTCGCAAAATGTTTTCACACATTCAAACCAAATAAATAAGACACACACCGGAATCCTACCAAACGGTGAACCAATACTCATTCAGATGGAAATATATATAAGGAAAAGGGATAGAAGCACATATAAAGGACACAGTAGAGGTGGTGAAGGCGGAATCATGCAAATCACAAGTGTAAACAATATTGTATAGACCGTGACTTGAACTCCAGATCTTTCCACTTGCCGGGCGGATGCTCTTTACCACTTGAGCTATCAAGGAAACGTAATTTACACTGAGATCTGCGATGCTTTAAGCAACGGAGTACCCCGCTTCTTTGAGATGAGAAATGGCGTAGGAGGAAAAGTAGTAGGTTAGCATTCACACAATATCACAAAGGATAAGAAAAGTGCGTCTCGTAGCACGGATAAGCAGAAGAAGAGACGAGCCACATTGGCCAAATACACATTCAAACACGAAATCCCAACAAACGGCGAACAAATACTTATTCTAATGGAAATAGAATGAAAAGGGATAGGAACACATATAAAGGTCGGACACAGTAGAGGTGGGGAAGGTGGAATCAGGGAAATAACAAGTGTAGAAATATTTCCATAGCATCGCAGATCTCAGTGTTTCAATCCTATCACTGGTTTCTGCAGCCCTTCATTCTTCTCGATTTAACGTAAATTCCCTTAATCCCTGATGCCTTCTCTTTTTTACATTCTAATTCTCGTACACTCTTTCCTTCTATTATATTCCAAATCAATCCGTTCAATCCAATCAATGTGGGTCCAAACCATCTATTTCTACTTTATCGTAGTTATCTATATATTCCTATCCTCTTCTGCTCATCTATATACCTCCTCGTTGCTTACTTTGTCTGGCCATTTAATCTCTAGCATTCTCCTCCAGCACCATGCCTCAAAGACTTGTATTCTTCGCTGGTCCACTTTTCCAATGTTCCAAGTCTCGGAACCAAAAAGCACCATGCTCCACACGAAAGTCTTAACGAATTACTTTTCGTCCCAGTCTTAGGTTCTTTGAGCATAGTAATTGCCTCTTCTTCATGAATGCGTTCTTAGCTTGGACTGTTCGTCGTTTTTGTTGTTGCTGATGGTCGAACTTCTTCCTTCCCATGTTACGCTGCTGCCCAGGTAGATGAATGATTCCACTTGCTATAGTTTCACCCCTCGAATGGTTATATCTCCATTAAGCTTCTCTCTTCCAAACACACGGATTTTAGTTTTCACCTTGTTGATGTCCATATTATATTCCCACAGTATGTCGTTGATAGCCCTTGAGAGTTGCTTGCAGGTCCTCTCGCGTTTCCATCACTACTCCGATGTCATCCGCAAACTGGAGCATATTGATTCCTTCTCCATTTACCTTGACTCCTTTGATACCCAATTTTTGTGTCCCTTTTCTTACCTCTTCCAGGTATGCATTGAATATTTCTGGCGAGAGGTTGCATCCTTGTCTTACTCCTTTGTTTATCTTGCTTCTATTTCCCTGCCATTTTGCGTTTGCATAGTGGTAACCTGATTCTTGTAGAGGTTATGGGTAATTCTTCTGTCGTCGTAGTCCAATCCAAGGACTTTTAGTATCTTGAACATCTTGTTCCATTCGACCTTGTCGAAGGCCTTCTCCAAGTCCACGAATGCCACATATAATAGCTTATTTACGTGTCTCATTTTTTTCGGCAAGAACTCTCAACCTGAGGATTGCCTCTCTTGCACCTCAGTTTTTCCTGCATCCGAATTGGTTTTCGGAGAGATTTCTTTCCATCCCTCCTTCTCTTCTTCGACTAATTATCCGAGTAAGGATTTTTGATGCTTGAGTCACCAGGCTCAATATTCTCTGTACTTCGCATTTATCTGTTTTCGGTTTCTTTGGTATGGCAATCATTACCCTTTTCTCGAAGTCTTTTGGTCTCTTTCCGCTGTCGTTGCTATCTTTGATTATTCCATTGAGGGCATCCTTTGCTTTGACACCGAGCGCCTTGATTATTTCTCCGTTTATATTGTCTACTCCTGTTGCCTTGTTGTTTCTTAGGTCTGCTGGGGCCCTGTCGAATTCGCTTCTATATATCTGCGGACCCCGATCGCCTTTAACGATCGTGCTTTCATCTTCTGGGTTTCGGTGGACCAGGGGTAGATAGAGGGAATTGTATAGAGTTAAGTTCCCTGTCTTTCTAATGAATTACCTTAACCACTTCCAATATTGGCTGCTCCAATTCCGCATACATGCATATGAAGTAACCCAATTTGCTAGCCATTCCGAGTTCCTCACCTCTTGTTTATCCCTAGGGATCATGCCAAATGGTCTCGCCATCAAAATAGCCCTTCCTGGTATCGCACCTAGCCTTCAGCCGCACTTACTTACCGTCATATTTCAACAATCACGTGAACTCACGCGTGATGTTCTATGGCACTACCTCTCTCTTTTTAGTGCACGTCTTACTAACCTTTGGTCCCTAGCCAAAATTATATGCAATTCAGCCCTTCATTCAATTCCGTCACTTAACCACATACTTTCCTCGGCACTTCGAAATCTCTCTCGAAGACGTAAGGGCCTCCTGAAAAAACTCTCCACTCTTACTCAGCCCCTCTTCCACGTGCGACTTTTCTTGCCGCTTTAAGAACCCCCATCCCACACCGATCCTCCACCCCTATTTCTTTCAAAACCGGATCTAGCCACCATTCACAACCTGCCATATCATTCGAACAACACACCCGTTTTTACCATTACGTTTCCTTACATCCAGCATTGAATAAATAAGTAAACGAACTCATAAATATCCTATATATTGTATACATTAGTTATAAATTCTTGTTTAACTCCCCCATATGCGTCTCTCTTTCCTGCGTTTATCTAGTTTCATGCTATAAACTTTATTCCAGATATTATTGCAAGTTAATTTTTAATCTTCATGCTAAATAGAATAACATTTTACTGCACAACATTTGAACTAAAATTTTGGCATTTACGAAGCCAATACACATATTCGTATTTATCAACCTCTCATTGGGAAAAATTAGTGCATGAAATCAACCCAATTCTTATATGGAATCCATTTTGAAAGAGGATTTCGCGTTCATTGGAATGTTCTGCCCGCATGGGTATCAAGTCTAACTTCCGAATCTTATCTTTCTTTCTTCCGTTTAAGTGAGTTAGACCATTTGTCTTCCTGAACACATTCTTTTACAAGAGAATTCACTCAAAAATGAAGAATGCGAAAGCGTAAACAAGCAGTTTGGAAAAGGCTATCTTACTGAATCCCTTCTTTCAAATCGACCTATGCAATATCTCACCGAATGTCTCCGATAGCTTACCAACTTGTGCCAACTAACCGATGCCTATAATTGAAATATCATGTGATCGTATCGAACGTTTGCTGAAAAACACAAAGCCTAATAAATCCTCCGGGCTCGATGAAGGAGTTGCTCGTATATTTAAGAGAATAGTGTCGGAAATCGCACCGTATCTAGAAATTATATGTAAGAAGTCGGTAGGAGATCACAAGGTTCCCAGGGATTGGAAAACGGCTAACGTAACACCAATATTTGAAAACGGAGACTTAGTAGCAACCGAGATATTACGGATCTATTTCCCAAACACCCATTTCTTGCAAGGTTAAGGAGCATACAGGTGTAGTTCCTAGTTCGATCGTGAAACTCCTCGATAGTCAGTAGTTATTAATGAAAAATGAACACGGTTTCCGAAAGAGTTGATCCTGCGAGACACAAATGACGCTTTTTATTCACGATATTCTTACTTCTGGGGGGAGCAATTTTCCGGTGGACGCGATATTTCTAGATATTAAGGAAGCCTTCGACAAAGTGCCTCATGGTGAACTACCCACGAAGCATACGGCATAGAGAAAGATATCCAGGGTTACATTAAAGACTTTTTGAATGGTCGGGTACACAGCGTAGTCATGGAAGGATTTAGCTCAAATGCAGTGGAAGGTACTCCAGATTTTACATAGGGAACGGTTATCGGACCTCTTAATTTTACGGCATAGACTCCTTGGTCTTAAGTAAAATACATTTATTTGCCGACAATGTAATGGTTTACCGTGATATCCGTAATAATGATGACAAAATTAATTCCATACAACGGTGGCGCGACACTTGAAAAAGGCCAAATATGTCCATATATACATATAATTATATATAAATATAAATACACAGATACACACACGCACGCACACGCACGCGCGCACACACTCGCGCGCACACATACATACACAAACGGGGTCTGTTCAAAAAGTATCTCGACATTTCTGTTTTGTCAAAAATATTTTTATTTATTCATGAATATCTATTTTTTTCCCTTCAAAGTAATCCTCATTAGATATTATACACTTGCGCCAACCTTTTTTCCAATCCTAGAGGCACTTTAAAAATCATCTTTTGTGATCCTCCTTCGATGCAGTCTTTATCTCTTCAATAGTAGCGTAGCGTCGTCCTTTCATGGGCCACTTCAGTTTTGGGAACAAGGAAAAGTCACTGGGGGCTAGATCTGGGGAAGACGGTGACTGCGGCATCATTAGTGTCTTGTTTTTGGCCAAAAAGTAACGATGTGTGAGCAGGGGCATTGTCATGGTGCAAAAACCAATTTTTGTTCTTCCACAAATCCGGGCGTTTGTGACGGATTGCTTCGCACAGATTGCGCATAACTTGCGGGTAATATTCCTTATTTGCCTTTCTACCCTGTAGCAAGAGCTCATGATGCTCCACGCCCCTACAATCGAATAAAAATGTAGGCAAAACTTTCACATTCCGACGAACTTGGCGCGCTTTTTTGGGTCTTGGGTCGTTTTCCATTCCATTGGGATGATTGAGCTTTAGTTTCCACGTCATAACCAGACACCCATGATTCGTCACCAGTTATGACCCTCTGGAGCAAATTTAGGTCGTCGCGGACAGAGTAATTACCAATGTAAATGTGTTGCTGTTTTTGGTCGAAATTGAGCAACTTTAGTCCGAATTCCAGAGCTACCCGATTCATTCACAAATAATTGGCAATGGTCCGAAATCGATGTGTCATAGTCCTCATCAACTTCTGTAACGGTGATTCAACGATTGACAAATAATATTTTCTTCACTTCATCAATATTTCGTCCGGTACGCTATTCGTCGTTCACATCTTCTCGGTACTCTGAGAACATTTTGTACCACCAATAAACGTTGCTTTGGTCCAAGGTAGCTTCTCCACATGCCACAGTCAAAATTGGTAATGCAACCGCGCAGTTAATACCGTTTTTAACACAACATTTGATACAGATTCTTTGATCCATTTTTGCAAAAATCGAAGACGGGCCAAAACACGTCCCAGAAACACAGCTGTCAAAAATTAACGGAACATTCAAAATCGCCGAACTTTTCGGCATAAGGTAGAGACTATAGTACCATGCATAACGCGATAAAAAAATTGAAAATCAAATATGCATAACCCGCAGAAATTAAAAATTTTCGATAGTATTTCGACGGACCTCATGTGTGAGTGTGTGTGTATATATATATATATATATATATATATATATATATATATATATATATATATATATGTATATATATAAACAGATATATATATATATATTTATATGTATATGTATATATATAAACAGATATATATATATATATTTAAACAGATATATATACACATATATATGTAATTTTTTAAAGGGATGTTGAAGATCGGTCGATACCCCCTTCATGCACTTTTCCTGCCTCCATCGGATTTCTCCTAACAAACCCCTCTCTTCGCCCACCATACCAAGTACTACCTGGTTTGTTTTCTTCTCTGACCATTTCACCTTCTCCATTCTTCTCCACACCCACATTTTAAAAGCCTCCCAATTAGGTCTATCCTCCTGATCCAGTGACGACCTTTCCTTGCCGTACATAGCAATGTTCCATATCAATGTTCTTATGAGTATGTTCTTAATATCTTTACCCATCGTCCCTGTCATCAACTCCCTCCTACTTGTGAAAGCCTCTTTGCCTAGCGCAATTCTTCTCCTTACGTCCCTACTACTTTGACCGTGTTGGTCCAAAACACTTCCGAGATACGATAACTGTTCTACCTGCTCTAGTTTTTGCCGTCCTATTTTAATGTCTAGCTTAGCCTTTTTCCTTCTAGAAAATCGCGTAACCTTTGTTTTATTAACATTGATTCTCATCCCATACCCGTCGCACTGAATTCCCAATTCACTCAGCAATGCATGAAACCCCTTTGCTGACTGACAAACTAAAGCTTGGTCATTAGCGAACCTAACTGATTTTACGAATTCCCCGCCCACTTTCATGTCTACCTTCAGTTCTTCCCATGCCTCTTTAATCATTTCCTCTGCATACAGGTTGAACAGCAACGATGATAATGGGCAACCCTGCCTTACACATCTTCCTAACAATGACCATCCGGACCCCAATCGCACCTGAGCAGTCTGAATCATGTAATGCTTGCGGATTAGCCTCCTGTTCCTCCATTCTATTCCAATTTTCTGCAATATACTCATAAGTTTTTCCCAATTCACTCTATCATACGCTTTTTCGAAATCTACGAAACAGGCAAGTACCTCCTGGTTGTAATCTATATTTCTCGGGATTAATAATCTCATTACTGCAATGGCATCACGCGTACCTCTCCCCTTCCTAAACCCAAACTGATCATCCCCTATGTAGTCACTTGCCCTACTCTCTATCTTTTTGTTTATGATCCTTAGAACAACTTTAGCTGCGTGGGATATCAAACTTATTGTCCTGTAGTCCTCACATGATATACCCTTTACCTTTTTCGGAATAGGAACTAAAACGGATATCAAAAAGTTTTCCGGCCAGATTCCTTCAACGTAGATACTACGAATCAGCCCACATAACCTCTTCTTCTGAAATTTTCCTAACATTTTTTAGTACCACAGGAATATTATCCCTTTCAATGGCCTTATTTATCTTGATCTCCCTTAATTCCCATCCTATCTCATCATACCATTCATGTTCACATCCTGATGATTGCAGGGTTCCCTGGTGTCAACAGTGGGATTTTACTTTTGAATTTGGAAAGGATACGACGGTCAAGAATATTTGCAAAATTCATTGGTGATTACATTATAGGTAATCCTCAGGGCTCTGAAGAAATAAAAAAGTTGCAAGAAGAAGTTAATGGACGTGTAACATCAGTGGATGATTTGGTGAAAAAATATTTTTTTACGAGTGGCTATGGTGACCAAGATTTTCACATGCTTTTAGGAGCAGAATATCCCGAGCTAATACACATCATACCTTGTGTCTGGAACCGACAATTGTGCACTGGGTGGCCTGAGGCAAAAGAGCAGCCTGACATCTTTGATAAGTATTTCAGATGTGATGGAAAAGTGAAAGTATATCATGGAAACTGTCATACTCCCATTCCAAGTAACATAGTTCACTCTTGAGCTTTCAAATAAAATATAGTGAAAACACTTTGACCTATGTATATTGTGACAGACCCTGAATAAGTGTTTGATGTACTTCATAATTGCCAAAAATATTCACAATTAATGCATGAGAACACTTAAGAAATCTGACTATGGTAGTATTTATAAAAAGACTTAGTGATATGAGCATAAATGATCAAAGATGTAAAAATGAACACAAAATAAACAAATAGTTATTCAGAAAGCTAAGTGAAAGGGTTTCAATTTAATATTGGAATAAGTGCTTACTGCTAAAAGGGATCAAACTCTCAAAATTAAATATATTAAATGGTCAGTATTATGACTGATTTGATTTCAACTTTGAAATCTGAGTCAACTACCTGTTATGGATCTCAAATTATCCTGCAAATGTTGGGGCCATGAAGTAAAGTCTAAAGGAATTAATATTATTACTAAAGCTAATCTACTGGTTAATATCGGTTTTGGATGGTCACAACAACCCAATAACAATCTATTTATGCCTAACAAAACACAACCCAATATTTACTCCACAATAATATTGAATAAAGTGGCAGGAAGAAGTGTAATAAAAAACAGAAGAAGAAACGGATAGAATATTAGTATTAGAGATAAAAGCAGAACCATCGAGCTTGGTCGTTATTCCCCTTCACATGCCACCGAGTAATCATAAGGAGAAAGAAGTCGATGGGAAAAATGATCAGTCAGAGGAAATAATTGCGTGTTCTTGACAGATGCAAGCCATATTGATTGGTAACAGGATGCTGAAGACTGGGATGGATGGGAGTATACTAGGCAAACCAGAAAGGGACAGCCATAGTAAAGGGATGTTGACAGAATGAAGGGAGGAAGTATACAGAGATGAAGAGGGACTTAGCTGTTGAGTAGGATGTTGCTTTGTGTTTCCATAGGAGAGACAATACAAACATTTAGTTGCTGGGTCCATCCATAACCCAACTTAACCGGCAGATTGCCTATAATTATAAAAGAAATGTAATGAAATGCAAATACTGCAACACTAAAAAAATGAAATAATTCCTTCAACAAATAGTATATAGGTTATTCTTAAAACATTTCAATGAATCATTAAAAATGTGAGTCATTATTATATCATAAAATATCACAAGCCGATCATAACCGCCGAGTCAATGGCTACATACTAGTTCCTTATATCCTTTCAAATCGGGGGATCGAGATGGTGCGGGGGCTAACGTACTGGCTTCCCACCATGAGGGCGCGGGTTCAAATCCCGGCGGTGTTGAATATTTTTCAGAGGTATCTCGATCCCTACTTGAGGTGCTTTGTGGAGGGCACTTTGAGTGAGTACGCCGTCCGTCGGATGGGAAGTTAAACTGCGGACCCCTTGGCGCCTTTCGTAAAGAGCAGGCTAATGCCGACGCCGGGTTTCTCTCCACCCTTCATCCTTTCCTATCCATCCCCTATGGCGCAAATGACCTTAGCTGTCGGTCGCCTCCCCTCAAAACTACTACTTCCCTTTCAAATCGATGTCGAAGTATTGGACTATTTCTAGCCATCCATGAAGAGACGTTTGTGTCACCAACACATAAGTAATGAATAGCCAATTGGTCCTTTCAGAATATTCTGGGAAAACTTATATCAGCATCCTACCGTTTTATATTTAAGTGTTCTCATAACTTGAATTGATCACTTGCATTAAAACCAGGGCCATTATTTTTCAAACCAACCATTGGACAAAAGTAAGTATTTTTTCAAAAGTCACATTGTAAGTTAAATGTTATGGATCCCAGGTCACGAAGCCGTTTTCAAGAAAAGACTGTACAACAGCAAAATATAATTGCTTAGGTATCAATGGAGGAATTGGAAGCATATTTTCGTTTTAAAACCCTAAGAGTCTAGAGGCCTTCGTGCAGAGGTTTGATTTGCGAATTAAAACGTAGCTCGTATTCAAATATGACAAGCAAATCAGTGATTTAATTCGTCCACTTGTCAGGAAACTATGGCTAACATTTACAAAAATAAATAATAAATTGTTCCGAGTGACTGAGATAATTTTGGTGGATAATGCAACAACTTAACAGATAGGTTCACTCCCGTTGCAATCGAATCTTTCAAACGGCGGCCATGAGAATTACCGTTCCAAACAGGAAAGACGACCATATAACGTCAAACCTGCCGTCCGGGGCGCTCTGCGCCAAAATGTAGAGCTACCAAACCCTCTAGCCAGTTAACACGCAATTGCCGCCGCTTACTCTATACGGGAGTCCACAAGTTTGCAAGAAATGGAGGACAGATATCACTAGGTAGTTTCAATTCGAAATGAAGATTCAACGAAAGAATATTCGGAGACTATTGAAAATAGGGTTTTTTGTTGTTATTCTAGTATTATTATATGTGTTTTATCTGGAAGATGGAAGATGGATGGAGAGTGGATCTATCGACAATTCTAAATCGAACTCGACGATTTACAGGTCATTTTCCGGTTCGCACTTAAAAGTGATTGATAAAGTCATGAAAATGAAGGAAAATATTTATTTATTATGTATAGTGACCAAATTGGACAGAAACATCAATTTAAAATATAAGTTTCCCATCTTTGCCAAGTCAGTGCTCGAAAAAGCTTCATTGCCAATCATTTTGACTGTCATCACTGATGAATATAGTAGACCCATTATAGAAGGAGTTTTAAGTGGTTCCAAGACTTCCAAAAGGTTTCACGAGGTAAGTAGTCTTAATTTGTACGTATCATGTTATAACAGTGGCAAAGCCGATGAGGTTGATGTTAAGTGGGAAATTGAACATGTTTTTTTTCTTCATCGATCCAAATTAGGTCAGCTACTTAAATGTTTCTGCCATAGCAGAACAGCTCAAGCGGATAGTCTCCATCATGTCTCCACACTTTAGTTCCGAGCCTGGAACATATTTCAGTGATGCTATGTTTTTTTTGTCTCTGGGATTACATCATATTTTGGAACCTGGTTTGTGTTTCCATACATAATTTCTTTTTGTTTTTCTCGCTCTTTTCATAAAAGTCTTTCGTCTAATACTTGTCTTTCATTTAGACCAACACAAAGTTATAGTAGCAGATGCTGATATGATGTTTGTTGGAGACATTGCAGAACTGTGGAGAGAATTCAATAAATTCAGCAATAATTCCATAATTGGCATCGCACCAGAACTCTCTCCTACCTATAGGATATTCTTCAGTGGATATAGAAATTCTCACCCAGGCACAGTAATCGGAGAGCCCATCAGTGAAAATGGTTTGTATAATTTTGTTATTTTACTAATATTATGTATCATGATAATATTCGCTATAGTCTATAAAGCAATCCAGTCTCACACAGTGTCATTTTTTAAAAATGTCGTAATTAACTGATGAAATAATTCAACTCTTACCTACATAATGACAGAGGTTCAGGTACAAAAAATTAATACTTTGAAGTAGTTTTGTTACTATTCTTAAAAATGGTTTTGCCTCTCTCTCTTTCTCTCATCCTATCAAATGTGCACACCATTATTCGGCTAAGTATGTGTTTACGACTATTATATTCACTTATTAATAGGTGACCTTCGAGGGATTGTTCGTGGGATCGCAATAATGCTCCGTTTTTTTTATACCGCATAATTTTAAGTATCGTAAAGTTCGGGCCTGAAATAATAGTCGTATTCGTTAAATATTTTTGCGGGTAAAATAGTTATAATAGGTAGTTAAAACTAATAAGGATACGGTCAAGTCGAAACATGCTTCACTTTAATATTCATTTGAAAATTTCGTCAAGTTCTAAGTAATAATCTCAGCAAAATTTATATGCCCCTAAATATCTGAACAACCAACGCATGGGACAAGATTGTGCATACGAACGTATTTCTGGCTCAGAGAAGGGAGTTCTTATTTCAGAGAATGTTCAGCATGACAACCGATCTAATTAACCCATATCAACGGAAGAGAGGGAAGAGATTCGTGCGAAAGTTATCCAAAGGTGATATCCTCGTGAAGTTGAGGAAAATCCGATAGAAACGAAATGCTGTTTCAAAATGTTCTCCGAAAATGAAGAGCCGGACTAAAAGTTGTAAGACTGCTTAATACGAATAGATGTACCGTCTTTGTGAATGTTAAAACTTCCGTTATTGTCTTAAAATAAAAATGGCATTTTATTTAACATGAAGAAGATAATTACATGCAATAATACCTCAAAGAACGTAATAGCTCAAAATACCTTGTAAGCAATTAAAGAAAATATGATGGATACGGGGAACTGAAACAAACCAATGTAGCTCCTGTGTACAATACAGGAAATAACTAAGATTTCACTAACACAATCAGACTTTGTTGCATATAAAGCAAAGCATCCAGAAAATATTGATAATAATAGTTCGTGCCAACATTTGTAGTGAACATTTTAAACATTGAAAAATGTAATATCTTTTGTGCAATCGAATCCCAAGGGAAAGACTGACTGTGAAATCCCCAATGAAAAATATCAAAAACTGTCAAAGTAGGAATTATGCTATTAATACATAGCACTGTTTGAATTGCCAAAGTAATATTGCTCTTTTAGAATGGAGAACATTAGTAATACTCACTACTGATAGTATTAGTAAAATGTTGAGTCAATTCGCAATGAAATTATGTTCTGGATAAACAGCACTTAGGTGCTCGGCTGAGACACACTTTCCAGACCGATAACCCTTGCCATATGAGTTAAAACGATCTATCTACAAATTAAACTCTCCAGAGATTCAGAGAGAATAATTCAAATGAGACCTTAAAACTACACGTCATTTACATATATTTAGAGAATTTTCTAAGCTAGGCCTCCGCTTGTGTACCCAGCATAGTCGCCTTTTGGAGAAGAACGTTGCCTTTAGAGTTAATGAATACTCGCCCCTCGAGTATTTCGTGCGCTTAGCCGATTCCCTCTTCGGTGGAGATCGGGATCACTCGGATGCATCACTTTCCTCCAGCTGACCAGCCGCCAAGAGTCCAGTCCAGTGACTCAAGCTGAATGATGCTCCTGATTGATCAATCGCATCCGCAAATGTACACAAGCCAATGAATACGTTAAATCAAATCTAACTGATTTGGCGGGAATCGAGCTCATGCCTTATAATAGTCAACCGATTCATCGCATACTTACAATCTGTGTATGCAACTGATATAAATGGGATTGAACCCATTCGATCTGACTCAATCGTCATAAAGCGATGTTTGGGGCCAACCGAATTAAACTTATGATCTTATCCGATTAAAGGAACTGAATCCTTTCCTTGAATTGCATATCTTCATACTCTGAATGAATAAAGCGAACTACGGCCGTATGAGTATTATGGGAAGAATCAACATGAGAGAAATTACAGATAAAAAATAAAATAATTAAATCAAATTAACTAATAAAAAATGATATGATATAGGGGGGATTAGAACAGAAAAATGATAAAACTAAAATATGATACCAAAAACGCTCGCTGAAGTGTACGCTTGCCCATCGCCCTTATCAAGCACTCATCCAGACAGGTTCCGCGAGAGAATTATCTCTACGGCAGCGGCCCCCCAATCACAGGTAATAAAATACATGTAAATAAATCAGGCACTCTCTATCTTACATATACTAAATACGAGGACTGTCACCGAACTACCCGGCCTGACCTAGAGATGGCGGTAGTTGTTTGAAAAATATAACTTAATGAGATAGTACGCTATCTATTAAGCATATGTTTCACATTTGAAGGCGCCATGTTGTTTAATATTTGTTTGGCAGCCATTAATAGTGAACGTTTTCAATGAACTTGTGAAAATGGAGAAAATTGGTTATTCTTTTGCGATACAATACTTCTATTTGGAAGGCCTCAGCCCATTCAATATAAAAGCTGAACTGGATTCTACTCTGGGTGAGTCAGCTCCTTTGTTTAAAACAGTAAAATAATTGGCAGCAGAGTTTAAATGGGGCCGTGCGAACTGTCAAAACGAGCATAACATTGGTCGACCAAATGAGATGACGACTCCAGAAACAGTGAAGGAAATCCACAAAGTGATTCTGAATGATCGTCGACTAAAAGTGCGTGAGCTAACAGACATAGTAGGAACTTCAAAAAGTGCAGAACATCGCATACTACCTTGATCAAAAAGTTCCCGGAATAACCACCGTGTGGCGCTCCCATCGTTCCGATTTGAGTTCTGTTTTTTTTGTTAAATTGGTACATCTGTTGTTGATATTCCCTTTAAATCTTAACGATTCTCTAAAAAAACGGTCGTTTACCAGTGGCACGAGCGGTTCAGAATTGGTCGTGAGTCAATCGAAGATGATGAACGCAGTGGCAGATCATCGACATCGAAAGTCGGTGAAAAAATTGATAAAGTAAAAGAAATGTTGGTCAATAACCGCAAATTAACCATCAGAGAAATAGCGGAGGACTTGAACATTGCCTATGGATCCCCCCAAGACATTGTGGTTAATGATTTGGGTTTCCTCTCGTGTAGCAGCAAAGTTGGTGCCTAAAGACCTCAATTTCATGCAAAAAAGAGACCGTGTTGACGTCGCAAAAGACATGATTTGCGAGGCTGAATCCGATCCCACATTCATCAAAAGGATCATTACTGGAGACGAGACGTGGGTTTATGAGTACGACACGCAATCCAGACATCAGGCAAGTGAATGGCGTTCACCAAATGAGCCGAGACCAAAAAAACCACGTCGTTTTCAGTCAAAAAAGAAGGCAATGCTGACGGTTTTCATGGATTACAACGGTGTAGTGCATCATGAATTTTTGCCACAAGGCCAGACAGTAAACAAAGAGTATTATTTGGGCGTTATGAGACGTTTGCGTGAAGCAATTCGCCGAAAGAGACCAGAAATGTGGGCAGAAAACTCGTGGATTTTGCACCATGATAACGCACCGTCGCACAGTGCTATCATTATTCGTAATTTTTTGACGAAAAATGCAACAAATACCATCCAACAGCCACCGAATTCACCTGATTTGGCTCCCTGTGACTTCTTTCTGTTCAATCGAGTTAAAAAACCATTACGGGGAACGCGTTTTAGCAGCCGAGAGGAAGTAATGGAAAAATCGCAGGAAGCACTGATGGATATACCGAAAACCGAATATAAAAAATGTTTCGAGGATTGGATCAAGCGCTGGCATAAGTGTGTTGCAGTCGATGGGGATTACTTTGAAGGGGACAATATAGATTTAGATGAATAAACTTGTATTTTTAATTTTCTGAATAAATTCCGGGAAATTTTTGATCAAGGTAGTATTTTACTGAATATTTGGGCAGTAGAAAGCTGTGTGCAAGATGGGTGCCGCGTTTGCGCACAAACGAGCAAAGCCAGTGTCTTGAATATGTTTTAATAGATTATTTAGCGAAGTCTCAAAGCAACAAAGCGAACTTTTTGCACCGTTTCATAACCATAGAGGAAACATGGGTCCATTACTTCACACCCAATACAAAAGAACAATCGAAACAATGGTTTCAAAGGGGAGAACCGGCTCCAAAGAAGGTGAAGACCGTTTCATCTGCAGGCGAGGTCATAGCGTCGGTTTTTTTTAGATGCGCGCGGGATAATTTTCATTGCCTATCTTGAAAAAGGATAAAATGTCAACGGCTAGTATTATGCGAACTTGTTGCAACGTTTGACGAAGAAATCAAGCAAAAGCGGCCGCATTCGGCAAAGAAGAAACTTTTGTTTCATCAAGACAATGCACCAAATCACAAATGCATTATTGCAATGGCCAAAATTCATGAATAAAAGTTTGAATTTCTACCTCATGCACCATTTTCGCCAGATTTGCCCCCCTTGGATTATTTCCTTTTCGTAAACTTGAAAAAATGGCTCGGTGGTCAAAGATTTTCCAACAGTGAAAAAGTGATGTCGGCAGTCAATGGCATTACTGTCGACATCACTTCTTACAAGTTTAGTGTCGATGGCTGCCAAACAAATACTAAACAACGTAGCGTCTTCAAACTTGAAACATATGCTTTACAGATTGCATAATTCAAAACCAATGCGATGCTCGTCTTGACAGCTCGTACGGCCTCGTTTAAACTCTGCTACCCAATATTTTACTGATCGTATCAAACTTGAAACATATGCTTTATAGATTGCCTACTATGCAGTACAGTGATATAATCCAAACAACTACCGCCATCTCTACCTCAGACCGGGTACTTCTTGGACTTCGTATGTATAAGGCACCATAACACGAGACGGCATCATTCCTTCACTGAAGATGACTGCTTGGCAGTCTAAACACTGTGTCAGCTTCTGGGCACATCCCTTTCCTTTTGCGAAGTGCGAGTCACAGGACTAACTTCGGAAGAGATTCCACGGTCTGAGTGAGTGAGTTTCCCAATGGTTATGGCGTTTACGCATGCCCAAGCAAGTGAGTTATTGGCGGGCCACTGTCGCAGAGGGAAACCTCTCGCAAACCCTACTGTAGTTATGTGAGTGCCTGCGACTAGCAAGGATCAAGACTACTTAGTAAATCCAAGCTAGAGAGTGCCTGATTTATTTGCATTCATCTTATTACCTGCGATTGGTGGGCCGCTGGCGCAAGGAGAAATCTCTCGCAAGCCTTGCTCGGGTGAGTGATTGATAATTGATTATAATAATTGATAATCAATCCGCAATAATTGATTGCGGCACCCCGCCACCGGGGTCGGCGGCGGGGTAACGTCCTCGTCTGCCATTCCAAGGGTCGCGGGTTCGATTCCCGCCTGGGTGAGTTTCCCTCCATCTAGGGCTTGGGTGTTTGTAAATGTGACCATTGTTATCGTTGTTAATAGTTCGATTGTAAAGGCCAAAATGTGCTGTTTTCGGACTAATACTGAATAAATAAATAAATAAGGACGGAGGTCAATGCTTTCTAGTATACCTTAGCCAGAGCGTATTTGTTGAAGTTTGAGTGCTTGAGACAAGCAAGGATCAATACAATTAAGTACATCCAAGCTGATTGTGCCTGATTTATTTGCATTTATTTTATTACCTGTGATTGGTGGGCCACTGGTGCAGAGATAATTAATTCTCTCGCAGAACCTGTCTGGATGATCGCTTGTTAAGGGCAAGGATCAATGCCATTTAGTACACCTTAGCAAGCGTTTTTTGCTAACATACTTGGGTTTAATCTTTTTTTCTGTTCCAACTCCCCCCCTATATCATTTCATTATTATTTAATTTGATTTATTTATTATTATTTTTTCCTTCCATAATTTCCCTTACGATATCCTTTGCCCATTTGGAAGAGTACGGCTGGGGTTGATACTTCTCATAATATCCATACTCCGAAGTCGGACTTTGGATTAGGCATGATAAAAATTTCCATTATTTTCTCTTGAACGCCTCTTGTCGTAAAAAATGTCAATAGTGATTGCTTTATTGCATAATTCCTTTTCCACGCAAATTATTCTAACAATTGCTGATTTCTACTTGAGTTGCTCAAAACGTTTTGGAAAAGCCAAGATATGGTGGCCGCAGTAGCGGAAAAAGTTTGCCTTCAGCAAACATCATCTCCCAATTGACTTCTGTGAAAGTTTCAACTTTATCCATCCGTGTTACTTTCATAGTCGATTTAAGCAACTTACTTTTGTTTATTTAGAAAGATGAAAGAATAAGTTTCGTGCGGTGATTTACCACTTCTGTTTAAGAGGCTGATCACCGAAAATGATCAATTCCGAGTTGGATGAAGTTCATTGTACTTCTGCTATGATTTTTGCGACTGTTTACAATTGGGTAAATTAATTTAAATGGGGGCTCACATCCACAAACGATAAAAGTCGGAACCCCTTATTTCCTCCGAAATTATCGACAAAATTCACCATATGCTTTTAGGTGATCGAAGAGCCAAAGTAGACGAAACAGTGGAGACCACAGGCCTATCAAAAGTAAAATTTTTTCAATTTTACATGCAAAATTTGGCGCAAAAGAAAACTCGGTAAGATGGGTGCCGCGATTGCTCAAACTGGAGAATAAACGTAATCGTGTGGATGATACGGAGGCTGGTTTAGCACTGAGCTCCAGAGACAAAGGAGCAGTGGAAATGGTGGGTTTCTAAAGGCGACCGGACTCCGAAGAAGATTAAGACGGTGAAATTGGCCAACAATGTGATAGTCATGGTTTTTTGCAATGCATGCGGAATCGTCTCCATTAATTTTTTGCAAAGAGCACACACACGATTATTGGGGAGTAATATGCATCGTTACTGTGCCGATTGAGCGAATAAATCAAGAAAAAAACGTCCTAATTTGGCAAAGATAAAAATTCTTATCCATTAAGACAATTCACAGGAGCACATCTGCGCAGTATTAATGGCGGAAATTTTGGAATTGAAGTTCGAATTAAAACCTATCCCCCCACCCTCAACAGATTTGGTCCCAGTGAGATCTCGCTTATTTATGTACATATGGCTTTCCGCATATTTTTTTCGTTTTTTCTCGACATTCTACGAGATTACCTTTTAACGCATTCATTAGATTGTCATCATTACTTAATATACTCTCGTTGCATTTCGGTATATCCGTAACTTCTGCGCTGCAGAATGCCTACAATGAAATCCAGAAAGGCTCGTCAACGAGGATAGCGACACGATGGAAGTACATGCTCCACGTCAATAAAATTGACTACAGTATTTTTATGCATAATCACTCAAAACGGTCGTGGAATGATGAGATTATGGGACATTAAATAGTATATGTATTACCGATCCTCGTTTCCTTTCGCGATGGTCAATACATGTTGGCGGTTGGACAAACCCTGAAGGGGGCCAGGAGGCAACATAAGGAAATTAAACCATTACATTTCCAAGCTGTAGATAGAGAGAAAGATGGGGAGAGATTGGACTTTATTGGCCAGGTCTGGCAATATGATTACCAATCAGGGTATCCTTATGAAAGTCTCTAGTGACTTTCGTAGTATGCAAACAAGCTTTCTAAAAATCATTAGTCAGGAAGAAGAAACGGCCATAATAAGATGAAGATTTAAAGAATATGGTATTATCAGCAAGCATGCATTTATAATTATGCTTGGAATTGCTACCCCTTAAGGAGGATTTAATCAGTATGTCTTAGGAATGGAAAATTACTTTTAATTACAGTGAAAAAATTGAAGGTGGATTACTATAATATTGAAAAAAATAGTATAGCGATATTATTCAAAATGTTTTTTACATTTTGGTGGTAATCGATTTACTGCAGATACAAGCGATTATATTCAATGCAATGCCAAATTATCTATGTGATAAAAGGCCTATGGCAAGATTTAAAATAATTAGGCCTCTCCTGAAGAGATGAGGCTAACAATGAATACCAAATGTTTATGCATTGGAACTTACTATGTTAACAACATGCATTCAAATGTGACCATAACATGAAAACGATGTTTAAGTCAAGATTATGAAATTTTTTGAGTATATATATTCTCAGCATTCTGTCCGCTGATGGTGGAAAAAAATTACCACATAAAAAGAAAGTATCAGGATCAAGGAGCTGTAAATAGACAAATTATGATGATTTTGACATTCCTGCTCTTCTGTTAAAATCTTGATGGTCGTACTCTGCTTTCACTGAAGACTTCTGTCCTATTTTTATGATGCCTCACGCTGATTGCATTCGAGGTTGTCACTTCACTCTTGAAGAATTGTCTCAATGGGATCTTTCATTATTGATAGCAGGTCCTTTAAATTACGTTTGTCATAATAAGCTGTGTTCATGTTTAAGCTTTCAAAAAATATCTAGACCTACAGAAGCAATCTTGGTGGCATGTGGAAGTACCATTCCCCCTAATCACGCATGCGCAGGTTTGAGGTAGTTGCATTCATTCAGTGTATTTTGAGAAGTGGAAGTATGAAGACGTGTTCTAGTAGTATGTCAACGCGAGTTAAGCAGCGTGCTGTTATCGAATTTTTACCTACTTCCTGCTGAATTCTGCTGACTCCTACTGAGATTTATCGTCGTTTGAAGTCTGTTCACGGAGACGATACTGTCAATAGACCTACTGTTAATCGATGAATATTTGAATTTCGTGGTTGCGAACCTGGAAAAGCCATTATCATTGATGAAACACGCAGCGGACGTCCGATCACTGCCACGGACGATAAACATCGCAAACTCGTCAAAGATTAAATCCAAAATGCCCGGCGAATCACTTAAAAGCGTATCGCAAACTATATTTTTCTAGTTTGCCGTGTTAATGGCAGTCTGGCGCCAATAATATTGCAACATTACAACGCTCGTCCACACACCTCGCACGCAACTAGATCGGCTCTGCAAAACCTTAAATGTCAACCGATTCCACATCCTTCTTACTTCCCCCGATCTTGCGATTTTAATTTTTAAGAGACACCTCCACCAAACATGTCCAAACAGCTTTAAAATTATCAAGTTTAAAGTTACTTTGTTAACTGAACTTATGTTTAATTAATGGAAAAGGGATCAGTCATATGGATTTTAATTGGCCTTATTAAGTCTTGCAGCCATCTCAGTCCAATCGAAATTTTACCCATATACTCGTTTCCCACATCCCGTTGCCAACATGTTAGCTTTTCTCTTTTAAATCTCTTCCCCTGTTTTTTTCATTGATTGATTTCTGAGCGTCATAATCCATTATGCCTGGGTTAGTGATTTTTACAATATCCTAGTTTATTCTTCTCTATATTTATTCATCAAATCACAACAAAATTAATCAAATTGAGCCGTCACATCAACCTATATATATTAATAATATAAATGCAATTATTTGTTCAGAGATTTGACGAATATTTACGCATACACAAATATAGAACACGTCAGATATAAACTTCACATATGAAAAAAATACAATAAAGGGGACGTTCCGTAAGAAATGCAATTAATTGTTCAAGTAATTTGTTAAGCAGATTTGCGCCAACACTTAAAATTCTTCAAAGTATTGTTCTTGGGCCTCTACACACTTTTTCCAGCGACTGTGCCATCACCGGTACGCGCCCTGGAAGGCGTCTTCAGGGAACTCTCGCAAGTTATTCGCCACGGCTGATTGAATCTCGTCTATGGAGGAGAAACGCGTTCCTATCTGGGCAGCCTTAATCCAAGAGAACAAAAAGAAGTCTCCTGGGGTGACGTCAGGATAAAAGGAGGGGTGGGGCAGCGTTGGCCCCTGGTTTTTGGCCAGGAACTCGCCGACTCGTCGCGCGTTGTGGTAAGGCGCGTTGTCGGGATGGAGTTTCAAGTTAGCAGAGATTCTTTTCTTGTCCAGATGATTCTTTTTCGGAGCATTTCCAGCTCTTCCACGTAGTAGGCAGCGTTAACTGGGTACAGGGATAACTGACATCCTGCCACTTTCACCGCATGGAGAGCACTGAGACCGGTTTCGCACAAAGCCTAGAGGCCCCCACACCTACTTTAAATAATCCCACTCCGATCAATGGGAGCGGCGCGGGGAATTCAATTGCATTACTTTTGGTTTTGTCAGGATTGATGTGTAGTTACAATTCCAGAAATTCATTTACAGAATAGAATATATTAAAACTGAATAGGTTGAATAGCGTTTTCTTGAAAATAGTAAAATTTGTTTCATATTTGATTTCATTAGAAAGTTCTCGATGTGGTAGCCATTAATCCACTTTGATGTCTTCCGGAAATCTCGTCCTCTTCCACTGATTTGGAAAACGTGGAGATTTTCCACAACTTCTTATTAATTTAATAATATCAATGTCGCCCAAAAATGGCATCTTCTGGAAATCAGACATTGTTACTTCAGGACATACATCACTTGGACTGAGTTAGGTTTTTTACTATTTAGTTTAATCAATGTACTTTGGCAACTTTAAATTGAAAACTTGACTTCTTCAAATAAAGGTCATTAAAACTTTGGATGGTTAATTTTATTAAAAAACATCTCCTCAAATTTGTTATGTACAAGTGTAGATCTGTCCAAATGGACTCATTGATCAGAAAAATGAAACAATTTTTATTCACATGGCTGATTTGTTATTTTATTTCATCATTCCATTTATATATTCTTTTTTGTCCATTGACCAATTTCAATATATCAAACCATTCATGTTCACATCCTGATGATTGCAGGGTTCCCTGGTGTCAACAGTGGGATTTTACTTTTGAATTTGGAAAAGATACGACGGTCAAGAATATTTGCAAAATTCATTGGTGATGGCATTATAAGTAATCCTAAGGACTCTGAAGAAATAAAAAAATTGAAAGAAGAAGTTAACGGACGTGTTACATCAGTAGATGATTTGGTGAAAAAATATTCATTTGTGAGTAGCTTTGGTGACCAAGATTTTTACACCCTTTTAGGAGCTGAGTATCCAGAGCTCATACACATCATACCTTGTGTCTGGAACCGACAATTGTGCACTAGGTGGTCTGAAATAAAAGAGTATGCTGATATCTTTGACAGGTATTTCAGATGTGATGGAAAAGTGCAAGTATATCATGGAAACTGTCATACCCCCTTTCCAAATAATATAGTTAACTCTTGAGCTTTCAAATAAAATATTGTGAAAATACTTTGACGTATGCATATTGTGACAGACCCTCAACAAGTGTTTCATGTACTTCATAATTGCCCATAAATATTCACAATTAATGCGTACGAACAATCCAGAAGTCTGACTATGTTAGCTTTTATAAAAAGACTTAGTGATATGAGCATAAATGATCAAAGATGTAAAACTGAACACAAAATAAAGAAATAATTAGTCAGAAAGAAGTGTGGAAGAGTTTCAATTAAATATTGGAATGAATGCTTACTGCTAAAAGGGTTAAAACTCTCAAAATTGAAAATATTAAATGGTCAGTATTATGACTGAATTGCTTTCGACTTTGAAATCTGAGTCAACTACCTGTTATGGATCTCAAATTATCCTGTAAATGTTGGGGCCATGAAGTAAAGTCTAAAGAAATTAATATTATTGCTAAAGGTAATCTACTAGTTAATATAGGTTTTAGATGGTCACAAAAACCAAATTATACTCTTGCCATGCCTAACAAAACACAACCCAATATTTACTCCACCAAAAGGCACTCTTCTTCTCCATGCATTCTCTTTCACATTTCATTCCACTCAGCTTCCCTGTACTATTCCTGCCCCTTCCTGCTTTGCCTAACATTCTCCCCGCTAACACAATGTTCAACATCCCATTGCCAAATAATATGCTTGGCATCCATTTATCCTGTCAGATATTTGCTCCCAGTAATTCCAAAATTCAATTAGCATTTGTCAGCTGGGCAGGATTGACAAAGTGATGCATGAATCATGACGTTTCTATCTACAATAAACCATGAAAGGGTTGTCCAGGGAATGGACCAATGCATCTGAGGTTCATGCATCCATTTTGAAATAAGTAGTGATGATAGCTTCTATTTGCTGATATTTGATTTGTTAAGTAATAATTTCTAGAGCATCATGGTGAAATGTCTAATATTTATTTTTTACACAGAATTGATATGTAAATATAATTCCAGAGATTCATTTACAGAATAGAACTTATTATTTTTGGAAAGGCTGGGCAGCTTTTTCTTGAAAACAGTTACTTTTGTTTCATATTTGATTTAATGGGAAAGTTTATTGAATAATCTTAAGCCCATTGCTTTGGGCCCATGAACAGTATTGTGTGTTCAGAAAAATGACTGTAGTAGGTCATCGCAGGTCCTTGTATAGTAACCTTGGCAATTGTGGTGTGATGTGTAATGAGAAATATATGTTAGAGGTCCCAGAAATACCCGGCCTGACCTAGAGATGGCTATAGTTGTTTGAAAAATATCACTTTATTAGATAGTATGCCATCCACTAAGCATATGTTTTAAGTTTGAAGATGCCACGTTGTTTGGTATTTGTTTGGCAGCCACCAAAAGTGAACATTTTCAGTGAATTTGTGAAAATGGAGAAAATTGGTTATGTTTGTTAAACTTGTTATGTGACACAACACTTTTATTTGAAAGGCCTCAGCCCAAGCAATATAAAAGCTTAACTGGATCCTATTCTGGGTGAGCCTCAGTAAAATACTGGGTAGCAGAGTTTAAATGGGGCAATACAACTGTCAAGGCGAGCATCGCATTGGTCGGCCAAATCAGGTGACAACTCCAGAAATGGTGAAGAAAATCCACAAAGTAATATTGGATGATCATCCACTGAAAGTGTGAGCTAGCAGACAGTAGGCATTTCAAAAAGTGCGGTATATCCCATATTAAGTAAACTCAAACTTAAGTAAAACCAGTGTCATGAAGATGTTTCAATTAACTGGTGAATTGGCTGGTTATTCAATTAAATTGGTGATGACATTATAGGTAATCTTAACAGTTCTCAAGGCATTCCTGTTGCTTCATTTGGTGTTTAGCACTCCTTTCACAATCATCTTAGTCTCACTAGTGATTGATTACCTTTCATTAAATTTGTGTTCTGGTGTGTTATATGTGATTTTTTTGTGCTAAGTTCAATAATATTTTATAAATGGTTTGAAAATTTCCCCGAATAAAAATCTGCAAGGAGGCACTGTTAAGAGAATAAAAATTATGAAAGAAAAGAAAGGCAAAACCATCCCTTCAACTCCTGCCATTTTATTCCTCAAAAACTGTCTGCATTACATTTCAGTTTGAATAAATTGCGTAATGTTTCACTGTCCATGGGTAATTTTACCTAAAAACTAAATATTAAAATAATGATTGCCATGGAAAATATGTAACTTAAGAATAGATCTAACAGCTATTGGATCCAAGCAGAAGATAAACCTATGGTATCTGCAGCTTTTACCTCCGCTCCTGTGAGAGCACCACCCAGAAGGAACCATCAGTGGACTTTGGACCAAGAGGGGATCCCAGTGAAAGGAAATAGCAATATTAGGCACGTGATAGTCCTATTACGGGAGAGGGCAGACCCTGAGGGTGTGAGATAGTACCTTGTGGCCTGGTGCATTCCAAGTAGTGGAATTTTTTAGGTAACAAAGGTGGTTAGAGTGACAGTTGTGGGCATGAAGTTCTCTGGACTGCTGGTTGTGGCTCATGTGGGCATCAATATTGCCATAGACCATGGATCTGAGGAGATTCTGCATCCCTACAGGAAATTGAACTCTTAAGTAATGAAATGGGTAAGTGGTTAGTCCAATGTTGCCATCATTTCCTATCGATCTATAATGGTGCAAATGACCTTAGCTGTCAGTCGCCTCCCGTAAAAACTACTACTTCTTAGACAATTCCGGTTGCCAGTGGAAAGAGATATGCAGCGAATCTGCCTAACGGAGCACTGCACACGCAAGTCACTTAGAATCACTTTGAGTCAACCTTAAAAGGCTTAAAACTTATACCTTTAATGCCCCTCGATTGCCGTGTACAATACACAGGCATTTTATAAACACGAGATTGCTACGAAGGAGGCACATGTATAGCTCTCAGCAGTATTTGAACTTAAATGGCTATTCTGGGTGCAAGGCGTAAGAAATCTTTAAAGCTAAGGTCTCTTGTTGTTGTGTTCGTATTATTATGCAAGTTTTATCCGGGAAACTACGAGAGTGAATATATCCTCAATTATGCATTGAAATCAAGAAATTCCGGGATATTTCCAGGTTCGAATCAGGAAGTGATTGCTCGAGAAATGAAAGAGAAAGAAATTGTTAATTTGTTGTGCAATTGTGCAAAGCCAATTGCTTTGGTTGTCATCACAGATGAAATAAGCAGACCTATAGCAGAAGAAATTATTGATGATTCACAGGGTGCCAAACAGTTTCACGAGGTTAGCATTCTGGAAATTTATGAATCATTTTCTAAGAGTGGCTAGGCCGATGAAATTGGGGTTAAAGTGCAAATGAAAATGTCGTGTTCTTTGTCAATTTAAATTAGGTGTTGATGTCTCTGCTATTGTAGTAAAGCTCAAGCGAATAGTTTCCATCCTGTCTCCTTACTTTAGTACTGAGTGAGGAACATACAGGATTGCACCACATTTTAAGACCTGGTTCGTGTCACAAATTAATCTTGTTTTTTTTGTCTTTCTTCATATTTTCGTAACAATATCTCGCCTAATGCTTGTGCTTCACTACGACCAGCACAAGTTTTTAATAGCGGATGTGGACATGAACTATGTTGGCGACATTGCAGAACTAAGGATAGAATTTTATAAATTCAACTTAAAGGCCATCCTTGGGATCGCACCAGAATTGCTCCTATTTATATGATGTGTGCTTTCTATTCTTATAAAACTTCTAATCCAGATACAAAAATTGGAGAGCCTTTCATCGAAGATGGTTTGTATACTTTGTATGTAATTTTGATAGCGTGTGTGCTTTCTCTCATCTCAATTGAGTAGTCCAGTATCCCATGGTTATTTGAACTAACGTCGCATAGCGCTGAGATACCAATTCATTTCGTACCTACATAATTCTTAATTATTCAGGTAATACAAAGAGCTCTGGTGGATCCAAGAATACGGAAGAAGATGATGTAATTGGACGTGTTACGTCAGTGGACAGTTTGGTAAAAAAGTACTTATTTAAGGGTCACTTAGGAGACCAGGATTTTTACACTCTTCTGGGAGCTGAGTATCCAGAACTAATACACATTATACCTTGTGTTTGGAACTGACAGCTGTGTACATGGTGGGGTGATCGAGGTGGTTATGGTGATGTCTTCAACAAGTATTTCAAATGTGATGGAAAGGTCGAAATATATCATGGAAACTGCGATTCTCCCTTCCCAGATGTCGGGGATTAGACGTAGCACCCATTTATAATTTATTTTTGAAGACATGATATGCTTGTGTGTATTGTGGTTAATCCTTACCAAAGATCTGATGTATCTTTTGAAAGTGTAAATTCAACATGGCCTCACAAATGTGCTTGATAAATTAATATGAGGGGTCCACAAACTATGTTATGAAGGCATTTGTAAAAAGGTGTCCCGTGACAATGTGCAATAGTGTCCGTTGTGACCAAAGTTTAGTGAGAGAGTGAGAAAGAAGAGTTTCAAATGCACATACATGAATGTGTGCTTCCTCTTCAAGTGGATCTAATCTCTTACCTATTGAAATTGGTCAGTGCTCTCTCTAATTTGTTATAAAATATTCTTATTTAAATTAAATGTACCATGACCTTGTTGTCACATGACTGGATATGTCAGAGAGCATGCAATTAGTCATTGAAAATAATTTTAAACCGGGAAAATGTAAACCTGAAAAGTCAAACCTGAAAATACCATGGCTTTTGTGCATTGGCCCATTGAAATATGTTACAGATGAGACAATCCAAAATATTTTATGGCTGATAAGTTGACAAAATGAGGTAGTATTTAGTGATTCTTATTAAAGTGTACTTATGTCACTTCTCCAGGTGGTTGTAACTTTATTTGTTATATTAGTAAAGCGATTTACAAATTAGAGTTTTAATTCAGAACCTCCGAGGCCGAAATCCTATTACTGATGCTACTATCATTACTTAGGATTCGTTTATCAGACAGCTTTACAAAAGGTACATATAAAATCTGTTAATTATGTCGTATAAATAAAATTTATCTTTTAATCTCAATATGTAATTTGAAATGAGTTAAGTGTAAATTATAGTATTTACTAATATTTTTTGACAGATTTTGAAGTCAGAGAATTTTATGAACCAAACTGTAAAAGTAAGGGAATTGTGTCATTGGATTTTGCTATCCACCTTTTGAATATCTTTAGGTTCCCTGTTGCCTTCTGCATGTACTGTAAAATTACAACCCACTAAGGACCATTTTCACCAACAAAACTCAATGCTAGATTGTCAGTCATTTACTCATTTGACTGTTGATTACATTTCAAAACAAATTGGTCAAGTACTATTTTATACCGTGCAATATAGTTGGCTAATATAATGCCTGTCACATGAAGAATCAATAGATAATGTTTTATGGTAATGATTGGCATTAATAGTAGATCAAAGTTAATGATTACTGATACAATGACAGGATAAGATGAGAATAGTCATCTGTCTTTTATGGCTAAGATAGTTAAAGATGGATCAGATTTCATAAAGTTTTTTATCATCCTTGGGTGGATTGGAAAGAATTTTATTGTATTAATCAATGATTATTATATGCAAATTTAATTTGTCAATGATTTCATAGCAGCTTTACATACATAAACTTTGCTTCGGCAATTTTATTACTTATTACAATTGACCCCCCTTTGGAGTGAAAACAATAGTAACATCAGGACTTACTTGAGTAAAAATTGTTGTAAGATTAAGTATTGACTGTCATCAGTGAAATCAGACTTAGCTCTTAGATACAATCCAGTACTAGCAAAGAGTGAGAAAAAAATTGCCTTTTTTAGCAAATGTTTTGCATAAGAAATGATCTGGAGTGTGAGCAATATAATTTTTATTATTTTTACCATTATGTGAATCTTTTAATCAAAATATAAATTTAACTCAATGCAATGGAGTATCATTGGATTGAGCTAATCATTTTAGATTTGTACATGCACTCTAGCCTAAGACAATGGATGGTGCTGGTATACATGTGAATCCATCCTTGGTGAGGAAGGAAATGCTTCAGCTATTTTACCAATCATAACTATTATTAGCCATGTGATATATGCCACTTATTTATGGGGTTAATGTAAACATAATTTAGTAAATACTTTTTTTGGGAATTTAGTGTATTTCATTGTTTAGAAAATGAATTGGGCATGATCAAAACACTGTGGATTTATTTCCTGATTAGAGTCATTATTTGGTATCAGTGTCACCTAAATTTTTAACTTGGTATACATTCCGTGCATGACAATGAAGATAATTTCAAATATTAGAAGAGTATTTTTCAATACCGTGTGCCAGATCCTGGAGATCAATGTAAGGATATATTGGTTTGTTCTTTTGCCCTAAACCTTGTTAAAAATATTAACCTCATCTAGGTTAAGACACTTAAACCTTGGCCTTAGAAAAGCTTCCTGTAAGTTCTATGTAAATACGAGAGTATTTTTGTTTGTGAGAGATGATTTGAAATTTTACTAAACAAAATATGTATAAGACAAAAATAAAACAACTTTCCTGAATATATATTTGTGAAAATTGTATTCCAAATTTTGAACATATTTGAAAGATTACTTACAAAGTCCTGTGTTTATATAAACCACCACACAACTGTGTAGTTTCTTTAGAATTGCAAAGAGCTTTTCCACTTATTATTCACCATGAACACCAATAAAATGAGTGGTATTGTATGGTTTGGTCCTCTTAGATAATTCAAGGAAGGCCATTTGAAAATTCTCATTGTTAAAAAAGCCATCAAAAGCAATATCTCTATTGGATGCAAACATTGTTACATGTATCTATTAGATGTTGAGGATGTAATTTACTAATTTGATGTTAAAATACCTTCCTTTTACTGAAAATTTCAAATATTAAGGGGAGTACTGAATGTGTTAGTTAAAACAAAAAAGTTATCATTAGACACTTAAGTGTGTTCCAATCTAATGGGAAATTACAAAGACATCTTTAAACTGTGAGAAAGTGATGAAAACCTTCACCAGATTGTCAAGGAGCAAAGTGGAATCTTATCTTACTCTACCGGAAAACCTTTGACGGTCAAAACTTCTAAACCTTATGTGTACCAAATCTATGCTTGTTTCTCTAGGTTTTCAAAGATATGAATCACCAAAACTAAGGCTTAGATCTTGATCACCTTAGCATATGGTGAAGATGATGGAGGGGAAGTGGAACCATAGAATTTCAGGGTGTACTGCAGGCTGTGTTAACATACACATTTTTCCTCAAAGAAGGTGAATGAATATCTTGCCCTTTTAATTTTAGCCAAGAAGCCATTATGTTGGATTTCTTCTCCTGTTGGTGATCTATAACATGGGATTCACTCAGCAAGGTTGTTGTGTGAGGCTGAAGTAATGAGGATGAGGTGGTGTGAGGATGCAAACTGCAGGAGGTACCATTGGGCTTAATTTGAGACATTGGTATTTATTTGTGACCCCTGGAACTCCTCGAGCCAGCCCATGGCTAGGGAATCTATGAGGCATTGGCATGCAGGATGGAGAATCTTCAAAGGGGCAGCGGGGGGGGGGGGAGGGGTGGTGGAAATGCCACTCCACAGTCTTAACCAGAGGTATGAATGCATTGAATACGTTAGCAAAAGTTTTTGGGTAAAAATTGGTGACTCGCTACTTTTCAGTTCTTTGCTCAAGAAAAGGAGCATCTTTGCTGTTAGCTATGAATGGAGAAAATGTAGCATAGATGCTACAGCTACTTAAAAAAAGTAGTTGCTACTTTTAGTCCGCTAGCTCACTTTAATTAGCAAAACAAATAATTCCAAAAACTAATGAGTCATGATTGCGCTTACATTTTTCAAATGAGAGAAAGTTCATTTGTAGCTAATTTCATTAGCAGTAGTCTACTGCCTTAAAGTATATATTCGTTGGACCTTGGCACTACACATTGCTGTTTGTATATACTATTGATAGTATGACGCAAAATATCTGTAAACTCAATGCAACAATTTCAGAGTGTAAAAATCATTCGCCTTGACTGGGATTCGAACCCAGATCCTTCAATGTCCGATCGAGTGCTCTAGACAATTAAGCTATCGAGGCGTCCTAATAAACCCTGAAATTTTGGGGCTTTTAAAGAAACTAGATGTTGTGACGAAATACCGTACATACAATGTCCCAGGCATTTGTAGTCGTGCGCAACGTACCATAGTCCATGACGTTATAGCCAACTATAAACACTTAGGCTGTTTATACCTTTGACAAATTTCCAAAACACTGCGGGAAAAGTCATCAGACGAATTGCTGTACAAATTGAGACCCATGTTACAGGGCCCTAGATAAGATGTCAGTACATGAATAAGAAATGTGTGAGTTATTAACTTTATGAGTGCTATACTTATGTATGTAGCACTACTAGAAAAAACCATAGAAAGGTAATTCAATACAAGTATTGAAATTGTTGCATTCAAATGCACATTAGCCGATGACTCCGTTAAAAGTTACTGTCGCGGCATCTCTGGCAGTTTCTTAGGAAATCTGTAAACTCCTTAATACACATAATAGTGATAAAATGTTATTTTTTGGCCAGATTAGTCACACTAACTACGCTATTTGAGGCCAAAGAGCAAGTGACAGAAAACGTTCATCATCAGCATATAATCAAAATGCACATGCCAATGTCATATCCTTCTCAAGGCCCAGTCTTTAACTACAGAATATATTTGCATTTTTAACTGGTATTTCATCAACTCTAGCCGTTTTCTTGAGCTGTAAATCCTTCAGTACTGTCTCAGATTCATCCCTGAGCATGTAGTCTTACCCCTCATTTTCATCAACAGTAGTATCCTCTTCCAGAAATCTGTTGAACATTTCTTTTCCACATTGAAAAAGCTTAAAATTTGTACATTTTTCTTCATAAAGTTATAATGAGCTTTTAGTGAATGACTCTGCTAAAAGTTATTGTTGTTACATCTCCCACAGTTTCTTATAATTTGAATTATCATAAATATTAATGATAGCATAATAATAAAAGTAATTGTTTTGTCCAAGGATCATTAGTACAAAATTGCACATTTAGTATAGAATATGTCAAATGGGATTTATAACATTAGTAACAAGAAAGGTAATCACAACTGGTGCTGTAGAACGTTCTTTTTAGTGAGAGACATTTCAGCTAGCACTCGAAGGATGTAAGGCACATTGAAATTTTAAAGTCATCAGACGAATTGCTGTACAAATTGAGACCCATGTTACAGGGCCCTAGATAAGAAGTCAGTACATGAATAAGACATGTGTGAGTTATTAACTTTATTAGTGCTATACTTATGTACACCAGCACTACTAGAAAAAATCATAAGAAGGTCATTCAATACAAGTATCAAAAAAATACTGGTATTGTACCAAAAAAGTAAATAGATTATTGAAAAAATATGTTAATCAATCATTTCAAATGGGAGTCAGTATTATAAACTAAAAACTCATTTAACAGTAATTGCATTCCTTTCAGTGATTACAGTCAACCTACACCTTTACGAATAGATCTCTAAAGAGTGGGGTATGTATTTTTATCCAAGAAGGGACGTTGGTATGTATTTCTAACATCTAGAAGATCAAATTTGTTCGAAGGTTTCTGCAGAGTTGAACTGCTAGTCTCTGCATTTCTGGGTTTTCAATCCGCGTTGGTTGTCTTTCGGTGACGATAATTTTGCTGGCCATCCTGCCTGCGTGTTTAGGTCAACGGTATTTTTTTAGAACATTGCATGGCGATGGAAAAGAAGCAAGCTAACTTTTGAACCATCGCTGAGCATGCTTGGAGTGAGCCGGGACACGTCATCGAGTTCGAGGGAGCAAAAGTAGTAATGAAGGAAAAGTGCTATACTCCCCGGAAAATCCGCGAGGCACTTGAAATTCTAAAAAGACAACAAAAAATTAACAGGGACAATGGATATCCAGTAAACAGTGCAAGGAAAAAAACTATCCAGTCAGAGTGTAGCCAATATTTTTTAACACACCCATTTAACAAAAAGTGTTTCAATTTTTTCTATAGTTGCATTGTAGGTTAAACAGAATTGATTTTATATAACACATTAATAATAAATAACAGGCCAGACTACTGCGTAATATTTATACTCTAGTATCAATGTAGACCGTAAGCATAGTTTCACTTGAAAAACCAGAAGACGCGATAAGCCTTTGAGCTAATAGATAGAATGTGTGAATTAAAACTTAAGCTTGTTTACCGCCATAGTAACACCCTTGTCAGTGATTGTATTCACATGCTCAAGAGAAGCACCATCGATATCTTAGCTAAGAGTTTAAAAAAATGTCAATGGGATGGTGAGTATTTTGGCAAATAATGATGACATTCATGATAACTTCTGAATAGATACCGCTGCAAAACCTACTCTTGCACAGCGGCCGTGACTATTCCAGGGCCCGCCAAAAGATACAAAACCATGGAACTTCCGAACCCAGCTAACCAGTTGCACGGAATGCTGTGAAAGAAAGCTACTTAAAAAAAACTTAAAAATTTCGAACCTCATATCACCGATTCTACTCAATTGCCGCTTGCTCCATGGGGGTATTCTAGGTATACAGGATTGCTAAAAAGGGAGGACAGATATATCACTCTAGCTCCTTAGACTGAAGGTGAAAAGCAATGCTATTAATGAGCTTGTGGAGGAGCACAGCCAGGTCTTGACTATTGAAGAGCCCATGGAGTTGCATTGTGTTTCAAAGGAGACAGTTGTGGATGAGAAGATAGCAGCAATCATCTAGTACAATAAGAGAAATTTTGAAAGCATGGGAAACTGTTGCATCATACGGCAGCTGTTACGCACACTACAAATTTATATGATTATAAAGCAGTGTTACATTTTCGCAACATTTTGAGAGCCGGCAAAACAAGTGTATCTTGACAGTTTTATAGCAAAAAAGATTTAGGTATGTATCATAAATAATAAAATTATTATTTTTATTTTTTTAAATACAAATCTAATTTTTATTCCAGGTTGGTTCACTCCATGATAGAGGAAGAGATGAACATTCAAAAGTTCTCTGTTATAAAGCTTATTAAGAAGCATCACCCTAATACAACTGGCTATGCGTGCTAAAAATTTATGTTTTACCTTTTACCTTCTCCAACCTTTTGACTCACAAATTGGTGAGTGCTATCTCTAATTTGTTATAAAATATTCTTATTTACATTAAATATACAATGACATGGATGTTACATGACTGGTGAAGGAGGTATCGTGGTGGAAATAATGACACCTCCTAACAATTAACAAAGTTTATTGTGCTCAGAAAATTAAAACCTTGATGAGGCGATTGAACAGTAATTATTCAGTAAATATTCGGCCGTGCGGTGGCGAAGCCAGGAGAGAATCCTTCACCAGGAAGCAGCGTCCTTGGGTTGACCACGATGGCGGCGCGCGTGACGGTCCAGAGCCAGTCAGAGAGAGAGTGAGAGTGAGACTGAGAGTGGCTCTGGCGGCGTGGTTGCGCCCTGGCGGCGGACCCTGGTGGCGAACGCCGGAAGCCAAAACACTTGCCGGCGAAGGCGCGTTCGCAATGGCGCTCAATGATGATTCAAGGGTTGAGCCACCACACCACCCCCTTGGTTGTTTTATAGTCCCTGGTGATTAGTAGACATTGGAAAAATTGTGGAAACAGGAGGTGATAACGGGTGAGCGGCAAGGAAGGAGGGTGTAGTGGTGGTGGAAGCATGACAGGTTAGGTAATGAAGTCAAGACAACGAAAGAAAAAGAGAAAAAAAGAGAAAATTATAGTTGAAATTCTTCAAGATGCGACGGAAAGCGCACGCGTCTCCCAGATCGGGTTGTCCGTTCGCCGCGCTGTGTGCGCGGTGCAGCACCTGGGGGCTGAGGGTCTGGCGGTGCAGGCAGCGCAGCTGGGCGCGATGTGAAGGCGGCAGGCCATCTTTCGTCCGATTCTGCTGCCTCCAGCTGTGGCGCGGTGTGGTGAAGCGGTAGAGCTGCCTGGTGGTTATAAATTGGTAGGTTGGATACCGTAAAGGCAGGTTTGAGTCTGTCGAGAGAAATGAACACATCACGGTTTGGTAAGCAGACTTTGTACGCCTTATCATTCCGTTCTAAAACTTTAAACGGCCCGTCATACGGTAGCTGAAGAGAACCCCGCGGGGGGCCGTGCCGGACGAAGACGTGGGACGCCGTTGGCAAGTCTTTGAAGATGAAGACCTGACGGGAACCGTGGCGGGCAGCGGGGCGAGGGCTCAACTCCCGGAAATGCTCGCGCAACTGGGACATGAAGGCGGTGTCAGCTGGCTGCGATGGAGAGGTTGGTGAGAGGAATTCTCCGGGAAGGCGGAGAGGCTCCCCATACACTAGCTCTGCAGTGGAGGCATCTAGGTCTTCCTTCCAGGAGGCGCGGAATCCCAGGAGGATGGCAGGAAGTACGTCCACCCACTGAGTGGTCCCGTGGCAACGGATGGCGGCCTTCAGCTGTCGATGGAACCGTTCTACCATCCCGTTCGCCTCAGGATGGTATGCTGTCGTCCTGAAATGCTCCGCGCCGGCCATGAGGGAGAGCTGGCGGAAGAGGTTGCTTTCAAACTGCCGTCCTTGGTCGGTAGTGATGCGTTGGGGTGAGCCGAAACGCGACATCCATCCGCTAAAGAAAGCGAATGCCACTGTCTCGGCCGAAATGTCACCAATCGGTATTGCCTCGAGCGCGTTCGCAATGGCGCTCAATGATGATTCAAGGGTTGAGCCGCCACAACTGGATAAGTCAGAGCGCACACAATTAGTAATTGAAAATAAGTAAATACAGGGAAAATGATAGTTAAACTTGCAAATACAGAGGCTTTTTTGCACTGAGAAATAACAACTGTACAAGGACACTACCAACAAAACTCAATTGTAGATTAAGGATCACCAATGAAACTCAATGCTAGATTATCAGTCATTTACTGATTTGGACTTTGTTTACATTTCAAAAACAATTAGCATAAGTTATACTTAATTACTGGCAGCATTGATGGCTGATATAATGTCCATCAAATCAAGAATAAATGAATACCGTTTTATCACTACAGTTACTACTACTATAAATGAATGCTATGTGCAATCAAGTAGCTGTGGATAGGATGGGAAATAGCATTTGTCTTTTACGGATAAGAAAATCAAAGACTGCGATCTGGTTTCATCAAGGCTTGGATCATCCTATATCGTTAGATTGGAAAGCATTTGTGATTATTAAGTAATAATCATTTGATATGAATTTAATTTGGCAGTCACTTGATAACAGGTTCAAAACCACAAATTTGGCTATTTTTGGTTGAATTTTGTCATTGGAATACAAAAAATGGTATAATATGATTCCAGTGATTGAACACTGTCCCATAATTAACCATTGAGTATTTTTGGTAAAGCCAGGAGGTCGAGCTAATATTAAAAAAGAATTAGGTCATTATTATCTAGAATTTTATCAAAATTTAGAAATTCAATTTTCAATAACCAGCATCTTGAGGCCTAGATGTCACTTACTAGCCATTTTTTTCATTTAAAGAGAAAAAATTAATTTTTCATCTGCGAAATAAGAGCAATTCCAGAACTGAGGCTGTCTGCTTTCATTTTTTGATGTCTAGTTTAACTTAGGGTCATCAAAAGTATTAATTATCTTGACCTGTTAACCAAATAAATTCAATTCAATTCAATTTAATCATTCACCATAAGCATAGAATTATGCATGGCTTTGTCAATACATGTTTTACACTTCATATCAACATTATGCAAAATCAAAACAATATGAAAAATACAAATACATACAATTTACAATTTTTTTTTGATTAACACATTTCAATTATACATTTAAAATGGTATGCATTAGAAAATCATCTACACTATAGAATAATTTACATGAAAGTAGTTTTTTCACGGCACACTTGAATTTAAAGGAACTTTTGATATTTTTAATATAAGCAGGCAATTTATTGTACATAAGCATTCCCTGATGATCTATCCCTTTAATCGTTTTATTTACTCTTTGCTGACTTAGATGGAATGCATTTTGGCTTCTCGTATTATGACTATGAAGGTCACAATTTTAAATAAACATGTCTTGATTTTTGTTAATAAGAGACACTGTTTCAAGAATGTATATACAAGGAAGAGGTAAGATTTCTAGTTTTTCAAAAATAGGTTTACTGGGAGCTCTATTAATATTTTAAAATGTTCTTTATAAGTAACCATCTTCAATGTGAGCAACGTAACTTCTAATATTTTAACTGTCATGTGACTTATTCATTGACATGAAAACGATACTTCATGGTATTGGATATTGTAGAAACATGTAATTTTAAATTTGTACATGTCACTAACTGACAGGAAGATAAGCAGAAGAAAGGTCATTGGGGGGGGGGGAGGAAGGTAAGGATAAACAGAGGGGCTTTTGTTATGGGTATTACGAAATAATAGATGAATTATTATAATAATAATCAAAACTTCCTCTGAAGGTAGCTTCATGTCGGAGAACTGGGAGAAAGTTGAATTGAGAGGATAGTAAAAGGGTATGTTTATATACATAAACACAGTACACGCACACACGTACAGGATAGTAGCATGTGTCATAGACAAAGATATCCGGAGTTGCATTTAACACTTTTTGAATGGCCGGGTACAAAGGGTAGTCATAGACTACTGCATTTGAGCTAATTCCATCCATGACTACCCTTTGTACCATTCAAAAAGTCTTTAATGCAACTCCGGATATCTTTCTCTATGCCATATGCTTTGTGGGTAGTTCACTATGAGGCACTTTGTCGAAGGCTTCCTTAAAATCTAGAAATATCGCGTCCACTGGAAAATTGCTCTCCCCCGAAGTAAGAATATCGTGAATAAAAAGCGTCATTTGTGTCTCGCAGGATCTACCCTTTGGGAAACCGTGTTGATTTTTCATTAATAACTACTGACTATCGAGGAGTTTCACGATCGAACTAGGAACAACACATGTATGTTCCTAAACCTTGCAAGAAATGGGTGTTAGGGAAATAGATCTGTAATATCTCGGTTCCTACTAGTCTCCGTTTTCAAATATTGGTGTTACGTTAGCCGTTTTCCAATATCTGGGAACCTTGTGATCCACCAGCGACTTCTTAAATATAATTTCTAGATACGGTGCGATTTCCGACGCTATTCTCTTACTTATGCGAGCAATTATTTTATCGAGCCCGGAGGATTTATTATGCTTGCGATAAGCAGGAAAGAAGGACGCATATGGGGGAGTTAAACAAGAATATATAACCAATGTATACCATATATAGGATATTTATGAGTTCGTTTACTTATTTATTTAATGCTCCATATAAGGAAACGTATTTAATTAATTTATTTTTGATGGCAGTTGAACAGTATCGGTGAGAACATCTGTGTTGATAATATTCATAATGTCAATGATATTCAGGAATAATGAATATATATATATATATATATATATATATATATATATATATATATATATATATATATATATACACGCATTAAAACACGAAATCCCGCCAAACGGCGTACAAATACTCATTTATATTGAAACAGATATAAGGAAAAGGGATAGGAACACACACAAAGGACGAACACAAGAGAGGTGGGGAAGGCAAAATCCATCGATGAAGCGATGCGATACGATATTACGATACGATACTTTTAAGATATTTTAATGGAGAACCGCGTAGCCCTGCTTCCGATGCTGAAATTTCTTCATTAAAACGATACGACACGATACTTTTAATGTGTTCATAAACCCAGGTATCCCTAACGGATTCCCTGTAACCCTGTGAAGGGTTTTCTGGGTGTTTGTATCTGTAGTTGGTCACTGCCGAGGAAGTAATATTCCCGCAAACTACTACAGAATGTTATTCTGGTTGAGAGGTTGTGGTCAGCCACTGTCGTGGAATTTCTTTTCCCACAAGCCATCGCAACAAATTTAGTTTTCATTCCAAGACGAATGATGCAAAAGAAGAGCATCAGTAGAACGCCCATCTGGATCACCAGGTACCGCGTCAACCTACTTCCGACGTTGAAATTTCTTCAATGAAGCAATACGATTAGATATTTTACGATACGATATTATGATACGATACTTTAAAGATATTTAAATGACCATTCTGCTATTCTGGGTTGAGACGAATCCAAAAAAAAACAAATATAATTAAAATCGACGATACGATATAACAATACGATTCTTCTATGATATTTTAATGGTAATTCTGCAATTCTGTGGTGAGATAAATCCAAAAAACCTTATATCGTTATAATCGTCGATTACAATACGATACTTTTACGATATTTTAATGGTTATTCTGCTATTCTGGAATGAATCGTATCGAAAAAATTAAACATCATGAAAATCGGCTAAGCCGTTCTCGAGTTATAAATGATGTAACTGACACGACTTACGGCTTTCTTAGAATATAGTATATATATATATATATATATATATATATATATATATATATATATATATATATATATATATATATATATATATCAATGATATAGAAACAATCACACGAGCAGTAATATATTTGGACGGCACAATAGAACACAAATAAAATAGTAAGGACTCTCACATTGTAGATTGTTTAAGCTTTCCGCCTTCTCCGAGGCCTTCTTCAAGTAAGACTGAAAATTTCGGAGAGAAGTTAGCGGTCTGGAGGGGGGCGCAGGGAATGCTGGGACGGGAATTAAAAATGGCGGTTAAGGTTGGGAACATTGAAAGATCGGAAACCTAGCATATATGCGGATTCTCTAGTTCTCACCTCCATATTGGCGGCTGAATCGGGTAGGGATTTTAGGATAGTAGGGGAGAAACTCTGGTCGAATGATAGGTTATGGGAATGGCGTGTGAAGGGATAGGAAGAGAAGAGAGTGAGACGGAATTGCAGGAGTAGCGGTGATTGTTCATTCGAATGGATAAGGGGGTAATGCATTCGCCTATGCAAAATGAAGTGCATTGTTTGCATGGCAAAAGATAAATAATGGTTTTTGAGAGGCAATTAGCGTGGGAACGAGGTGAGGGGGTAATGAGGGGATGTGGGGAGAGGGGAGTAGATCTGATAAGTAGAGATGTTTTACATCGGGGGTGGTTGCAAGCAGGGGAAATATGAGGAAATTTGTCACGGGGGGAGCGCCAAAGGGTTGGTGGATCTCAGAAGGTTTTTGAAATTGGCTGTATGAGAGAGAGGGGCATTGGGGTAGTAAGGATGAGGTCGCGTCATTTTCGAGTAAAGCAGAAAGCAGTTCTTTAAGAAAGGTTTTCAGCCGAAGGGATCCGGGGAAATAGGTGGTACAAAGGTTGTCCTGCGTCAGATGTGTGCTTGTTTTAACGGTTCTAATAGTGACATTTGCGGCTTTCCATAACCCTTTCTAGATACATTCCCATTTTTCTTTAATAGTATATAGCTCTTTAACATCCTCCATGATTTTTTCCACAGCCTGCTGGTACTTCTTCCTTGTCAATCCATTTAATGCATCTAAATTCCATTTTCTAACCCGCCACCCCTGCCTTGTCTTTTTGAAACGGAGGCTACATTTCATAACAGCGTATAACATTTGATATGGAGCGTAGCTATGTACGGTGGGTTACAAAAGTTACGGAGTTACAAAATATTTATCTATTTAGTAGCTGTGTCCATCCAAAAATCTACCTTAACTGGTAGATTACCTAATAATAATAATATATAGATACCGGTTAAGGTAGGTTTTGGATGCACAGAACTACCAAATAACTATTTTGAGCCCCCTACAAAACACAATGCAGTAAGCTACTCTGCGACCTATGCGATTTTCCAGAAAGAGAAAGGTTAAGGATAGCATTAAAATAGGAAGGTCAAAACTAGAGAAGGTTGAACAGTTTACGTATCTCGGAAATATGTTGGACTAACACGGCCAAAATAGTGGGGACGTCAGGAGAAGAATTGCGCTAGAAAAAGAGGCTTTCACAAGAATGAGGGAGTTGATGACAGGGACGTTAAGTTAAGATGCCAATAAAAGGCTAGCCAAAACTTTGATATGGAGTGCTGTTATGTACGGCGCGGAGACATGGTCACCTAAGCAGGAGGATAGGTGTATATTGGAGGCTCTTGAAATTTGGGTGTGCAGAAGGATGGAGAAGGTGAAATGGGCCAAAAGAAAATCAAATGAGGGAGAGCTAGGAATGGTTGGCAAGGGGAGGACATTTTTGATGGAAATCTTTGGTAGGCAGGAAAAATGGATGAATAGCATATTGATCGGCAGTGTGATGTTGAAGACTGTAGTAGAGGAGAAATTGTTAGGCAAACTAGGAAAGTGCTGGCAAACATAGGGATGTTGGATGGGATGAAGGATGGAAGGAAGTACGCAGAGATGAAGAGGGACTTGTTGTAGAGTAGAATGTTGCGTTCTGTTTTTTTAGGAGAAAAAATATTTATTTGGTGATGGTGTCCATCCAAAATATACCTTGACTGGTAGATTACCTAATAAAATTAATATTTGTGTTTGTCTGTAAATGGGAAGAGTGCATGAGTGCACACATACATACATGTATATATATTCAATAAAGTTGATTGAAAATTTAATAAAACATAGATGAACAAAGAAAGGGCACTCACGAATATGTCTGATGTTTCCACGTGCACGATGAAGGTGGTATGGTGCATACAAGCACCCAGTGAGTTATGGGTATTGGTATCTTAAAATATCTTCCTTTAAAAGATACTGTTCAAGAAAACTCAATAACTCAACTCTTTATAATACAAATATTATAAATACTAATTTTGGAAGAAGTGGCAAATTAGCGTTTAGTTCTATATCGCCTAAAATAATGGAAAAAGGATTAAGAAAAGGATAAGGAAAGAAGGCAATTAGTGTAACCCGCCGCAAAGGAGGACTATTCAATTGAGAGTCATTTTAGATATGAAGTCCAGTACTGGCCTTATCATTATTTCCTTTTCCCATATATCAATGGACGCATTATTTCTCATAAAAGTCATGGGGGCCAGTAAAATATGCTTCAATATCGCTGGAAATAAATCTTACCTCCAAAAGCTCTTGCCGGTGAGTTTTGGGGGCAGTCAGACCGCGGCAGCTATTCTGGAAACGGGTTGACGAGTCTCGCGCTTGTGTACCGGCGGTAATAGTGACGATTACGATTCAAGTGATCTCGTTTCATAATAAATTGCCACGACATATAATGACCTTCAGTTCTAATAAGATTGTCCCTCCTTTCCTAGTGAAGTGAAACGGCAACATAGCCTTGAACTTTCCTGCTGCTGCCCTGCATGCTAATTTAACCAATGAGCTAAACAATCGAGATTCGAAAGGGCATGGATAGGAGATATGGTTTGCAATGCGACCGTATGGTGCAAAATTTGTCAATAAATATGAATGGTGACCGTGGTATGAGTCCTGCGTAGGCGGCCCACGGCCTGACTTAGGACAGCCCACACGCTTGAGCCGTGATATACGAGGTCTGTTAAAAATTTATCGCAAATTTCGAATTTTAGCGGGTTGCGCATATTTAATTTTCGATTTTTTGTGGCGTTATGTAGGCACCTATGTCTCTCACTTATGCCGAAATTTTCGGCCATTTGGATGTTCAGTTGATTGTTGACAGCTGTTTTGCCTGGACGTGTTTTGGCTTGTCTTCGATTTTTGCCTGTTCCAAAAAATGGATCAAAGAGTCTGTATCAAATTTTTTGTGAAAAACGAAATTAAGTGCGCAGACGCATTCCAAATGTTGACTGTGGCATATGGAGAAGTTAACTTGGAGCGAAGCAACGTTTATCGGTGGTACGAAATGTTCTCAGAGGGCCGAGAAGATATGAAGGGCGACGAGCTGCCGGGACGCCCGAGCACGTCAACTACAGACAAAAACATCGATGAAGTGAAGAAAATAGTATTGACTAATCGTCGAATCACCGTTAGAGAAGTTGCTGAGGGCCTAAAAATATAGATTGCCTCGTGCCAATCGATTTTTACCATTGATTTGGGCATGAAACGGGTCGCCGCGAAATTCAATTGCTCACTTTCGACCAAAAACAGCAACACATTAACATTGCTAATGACTGTCCGCGACGACCCGAATTTGATCCAGAGGGTCATAACTGGTGACGAAACGTGGGTTTATGATTATGACGTGGAAACGGAAGCTCAATCATCCCAATGGAATGGGGCACGAGCCAAGACCGAAAAAAGCACGCCAAGTTCGGTGGAATGTAAAAGTTTGGCTTAGAGTTTTCTTCAATTGCAGGGGCGTGGTGCGTCATGCGATCTTGCCACAAGGTAGAACGATAAATAAGGACTATTACCTGCAAGTTATGCGCAATCTGCGCGAAACAATCCGCCACAAACGCCAGGATTTGTGGAAGAACAAAAATTGGCTTTTGCACTATAGCAACACCCCTGCTCATCGTTGATAGTTGCTTGTGCGCGAATTTTCGGCAAAAAACAACGCTGATGATGCTGCAGACACTGTATTCCCCAGATATGGCCCCCAGCGACTTTTTTGTGCCCGAAACTGAAGAGGCCCATGAAAGGACGACGCTACGCTACGATTGACGAGATAAAGACTGCATCGAAGGAGGAGCTGAACAAGATCACAAAAAATAATTTTTTGAAGTGCTTCGAGGATTGGAAAAAACGTTGGCACAAGTGAATAATATCTAATTTTGAAAATCACAAAAGTCGCGATACTGTTTGAACAGACCTCGTAGGCCCAACTCAGCCCATTGTACTGTCGGTGCTGTTCGGCCTGACCCAGCCAATATGCAAACCAATTTCATTAGGATCACAAATACTGGCGGCATATACTTAATGAGGCCTGATCAGCCATTTCTTAATAATCTAGCAGCTTGACACGTATGAATAAAAATTTTTGGACCTCAGAGGCAAAAATAATTCCTGTAATTCAGTGAGTTCGAATTTATTTTCTTTCTGCTCTCTTAAATTGATGTTTAATGTGCTATATTTCAATTGTTTCTCCCTTGGAATTTGAAGCACTGTCAGTTAAATAAGGCGAGGGTATTTGTTGAACAATAAAATGCTGCAAAAACATATTTTTAACTACATTTCCATTTATTTGTTTGCATGCATTTGTGAGATGGTTATGTTCCTACTCTGCGACTCTTACAGATATTTTAGGTGATTATTGATCAATAACTTCTATTTTCTTTGAATGCTACGATCATTATGTTTTCGGCATCAAGAAAAATATGTTGATTTGTGGTTTGCTTTTCTATAAAAAATATAATTTTGTTTTATTATGACCCATGAGATTGGGATAACCTGCACACAAGTGTTATTTTAGATATTTTAGTGAATTGCAGGGCACAGCTAGAGTAAGTGACGGGATGAATAATAATTTTGACACGAATATGACCCTATTGCTGTCGAGCAATGTTATTATGATCCCTTTCGAGGGAAATGTTATTATGATCGTTCGTGGGAAAAATGATATCTTAAATCTATTTGTTCTACACTTTATCTCTCTAATTTTAATAACATCATCTCTCCTACCGTAGTGCGGTGGGGGTAATAATATATTTTCATCATCACTGATTAAGAGGCTCCATTCTTATTCATGCAAGAGTTTCAATCTGTAATTTAACCTTCGCTTCGTTTGTGATTGCCAGCATAGGTGATGTAATATTTAGGATACGCTCCTAAGATTATCGCAGAAACGTTTTACAAATCTAACTCCTCTACGTTTCACGCGATCCGATTCGGCAATCAATCCAACTTCGTGAGGATCCCATATACATACTTGCAGCATATTCTAAATTAGGCTCAAACAGCGACAGATAACATTTCTCTTTGACATTTTCATCGCGTTTACCTAGTACTCTCCTACTAAATCCCAATTTTTTGTTTTGGGATGCCACACGCTCCCGCTCGGGGAGGGGGTGGGTGACACGATAGAGCACCATCGATAAGATAGCTAAAATTCGCAAACCGTTTCAATGTGACAATGACAATTTTGACGGAGAATGATAACTTCTTAATATATGTGAATAATACCGTTTTAATCGCCTTTTTCTTATGGCGACTATGGCAATTCCTATCCGCGCCGCAAAGACAGGGCCTTGCCATTTTGCATACAGCAATCCTGTTGCGCGCGCAGATTATATTGCTACATGGGGCGCCAGAATAAAAAGCTCATACCATTTAGGCCTCATAAAACTGAATTTCTACTTACTTTACATAGGTTTCCAACGCAACCAAGAACGGTAAAAAATTCGGACAGATACACAGCTCAGCAGTATTGAAACGGTAATGAGTATCCTGGAAGCAACACCTAAGCACTTTTTAAAACTGTTTCTTGTATTTTGTCTAGTATTATTATATGTGTTTTATGCGGAAGATTGCGAGAGTGAATTTATCGGAAATTCTGAATCGACCTCGATGGTTTACAAGCCATTTTCCGGTTCGCACCTTAAAAAAGATTAATAAAGGAATTAAAATCTAGGAAAATATTAATTTATTATGTATTGTGACCAAATTGGACAAAAACGTCAATTTAAAATATAGGTTTCCCATCTTTGCCAAGTCAGTCCTCGAAAAAGCTTCATTGCCAATCATTTTGACTGTCATCACTGCTGAATATAGTAGACCCATTATAGAAGGAGTTTTAAGTGGGTCCAAGACTTCCAAAAGGTTTCACGAGGTAAGTAGTCTTAATTCGTACGTAGCATTTTATAACAGTGGCAAAGCCGATGAGGTTGATGTTAAGTGGGAAATTGAACATGTTTTTTTTCTTCATCGATCCAAATTAGGTCAGCTACTTAAATGTTTCTGCCATAGTAGAACAGCTCAAGCGGATAGTCTCCATCATCTCCCCATACTTTAGTTCCGAACCTGGAACATATTTCAGTGATGCTATGTTTTTTTGTCTCTGGGATTACATCATATTTTGGAACCTGGTTTGTGTTTCCATACATACTTGCTTTTTGTTGTTCTCGCTATTTTCATAAAAGTCTTTCGTCTAATGCTTGTCTTTCATTTAGAACCTACACAAAGTTATAGTGGCAGATGTGGATATGATGTTTGTTGGCGACATTGCAGAACTGTGGAGAGAATTCAATAAATTCAACAATAATTCCATACTTGGCATCGCGCCAGAACTCTCTCATACCTATAGAACATTCTTCCGTGAATACAGAGATTCTCACCCAGGCACAGTAATTGGAGAGCCCACCAGTGGAAATGGTCTGTATTTTAGTAAATTAAAATTGTCTTTAATTTGTTTAAGTCCACAAGTGGTCCAGTATCTAAACGTCATCTTTAAAAATGTGTTGTGAAGTAAATGTATTAATAAGTGAACCTCGAGGGATCAATGTAATACATTTTCCGACATGAAATAAGTCCAATAAATTTGAAAGTATCCAAAAGCATTTTGGTAACACGTCTGAGAAGAACAGGGAAATAAGTCAACGGTTAATTCACTCAAAAATGATAAATGCGAAATAGTAACCAGTAGTTTGGAAAAGGCTAGCTTATTTCATTCCTTCTTTCAAAGCATCTTCACCAATCTCTCACCGAATGCCTCCAATAGCTTACCAAATTGTATCGGTCAACCGAAGCCTAAAATTGGAATCTCATGTAACGGAATATAACATTTGCTGAAAAATATTAATCCTCATAAATACTCTGGGCCCGATGAAATACCCGCTCGTATAGTTAAGGATCTAGCTTCGGAAATTGTGCCGTATCTAGTTCATATCATATTTAAGAAGTCCCTGGTAAATCACAAGTTTCCCAAAGATTGGAAAACGGCTAACGTAACACCCATATTTAAAGACGGAGACAAGGAGGAACCGAGAAATTACACACCTGTATCCCTCACATCCATTTCTTGCGGGGCTATGGGGCATATGTATAGTTATTAGTTCGATCGTAAAACACCTCGATAATCAGGAGTTATTAATGACAAATCAGCACGGTTTCCGGAAAGGTGGATCCTGCGAGACACAACGTGCGCTTTTTGTTCATGATATTTCGAGAGACAGAGCAACGTACATGTTGCCGCGATTTTTCTAGATTTTAAGAATGCCTTCGACAAAGTACCTTATAGTAACCTACTCGCAAAGCTAGAAGACTATGGCAATGATAAAAATATCCGGGGTTGGATGAAAGACTTTATGGATGGTCGCGTAAAAGTGTAGTGATAGAAGGAGTAAGTTCAGTAGAAGTTTTCAGGCGTTCTCCAGGAAAATGTTATCGGACCTTTTTATTCCTAATTTATATTAACGACATTGACTTCGTAGTCACTAATAAGATATGTTTATTTACCGATGATGCAGTGGTTTACCGTGATATCCGTGATCCTGAGGACACAGCGGCTTTATCAGATGACGTTAATACTGTATAAAGCTAGTGCGACACTGGGCATTAGAATTACACTTAAAAAAGTCTGTAGTATTACAGTTTTGGAAAATACCAATTCCCTTGCGAACGTATATTGCAATGGGAACACCAAAATGGAATGCGTAGACTCAACGCGCAGCAGGTGCGCTCCTTACGCCAATGGCAACGTCCTTTCTCTCCAGCGGGAACAGGAATTGTCATAGTCGCCATAAAAAAGGCGATTACAAAGGTAATATAAACATAAAAAAGTACTTATCGTTATCTGTCTAAAGTGACATTTTCACTTTGAAATGGTTTGCGAATTTTAACTATCTTATCGATGGTGCTCTTCCGTGTCACCCACCCGCTCCCCGCTATAGATATCATCCAACTCACCCGCTGTCGGTGTCACCGAAGGCATCCGCTATTGGTGGCTGAAATTAGTCACTAACCCGGCCGTCGTAAGCGGTATCAAGCACAGATAACGATAAGTACTTTTTTATGTTTATATTACCTTTGTAATCGCCTTTTTTTATGGCGACTATGACAATTCCTGTTCCCGCCGGAGAGAAAGGACGTTGCCATTGGCGTAAGCAGCACACCTGCTGCGCGTTGAGTCTACGCATTCCATTTTGGTGTTCCCATTGCAATATACGTTCGCAAGAGAATTGCATTATCGAGGTGTTTCACGATTGAACTAATAATAATACATATGCTCCATAACCCTGCACGAAATGGATGTGAGGGATACAGGTCTGAAATTTCTCGGTTCCTCCTTATCTCCGTTTTTAAATATGGGTGTTACGTTAGCCGTTTTCCAATCTCTGGGAAACTTGTCTTCTACCAGCGATTTAATAGGGTCCGGAGGATTTATTAGGCTTAATATATTTTCCAAGTAAACAGTCTATTCCATTTCATGATATAAACGCATGATTTTGAAGTGTGGGCGTGGAGAAGGTTTTATAAGGTTCAGTGGAAAGTAAGGAAAGCAAACGAGGAAGTGCTGGGTTCGGTGGGGGAGGAGAGAGGATTGTTTGGAGAAATCATAAGGAGATAGGAAAAATAGACGCAAAGAATATTGATCAGCAGTACGATGTTGAACACCGTGATAGAGGGGAGATTACTAGGCAAACGAGGAAGGGGCAGGAATAGGATAGGGATATAGGAAGGAGTGAAGGGATGAAGGAGGCGTACGGAGATGAAGAGGGCCTTGTTTTAGAGTAAATTATTGGGTTTTGCTTTGCTATGTGAGACGAGATATCAAGATATTTACTTGGTACTTATGTCCCTAAAAAACCTACCTTATCCGGTAACTTAACTTTACACACACACACACACATACATATATATATAGTAACAAACAATATAGAAACACAAAAAAGGAACACTCACACGTTATTTCTTGATAATTTAGATGGAATTCTACTCCGTCTTCATCGGAAGATAGAGAAGTAATGACTGATGGAATAGAGGTGAGGGGTGCGAGAGAAAGGGAAGGGGGCCGGGGGAAGGGGAGAACGGGAGGCGGAGGAGGGGGGAGAGGAATAGTTGGGGAGAGGAAAGGGAGAGGAGAGGCTAGAGGGGAGCGGAGATAGGGAAGGAGGGAGAGGGAGGAGGTGGAATTGACACAAAATCGGAAAAGAAAACAATCCGCTCACCGCAACTATTGCAACATCCGAGACCCAAGTTTCAACTTTAAAAAGTCTTGATCAAGACTCCGCAAGTCGAAACAAAGGCCACGCACACCAAAACTCATGCGGAAAAACAAAGTGTTCAACCCTCCGATATGCATCGCTTCCACAAAGTAACAATTTTAGGCCACTCCCATCAGTGAACGACATTGAGGCCCGGATGCTGATAGGCCATGCAGATGTAAATGAATGCCATTTCAAGAGTTTTTAATTCTATAGGGTTATCGGATGTGGGAAGGGACGCTAGGACGGAAACATTGTAACACTGGTTGAAAGGGGTATTGTAATGGGAAGCATGTTTAGGGATGGGAAGACCCGCGGACGGGGAGAAGGGATTGCACGAGGCGCGCAGGTTATTAATCCTAATGTTCAGTGTTGTGGAACATTGGCCTATGTAAAAGGACGGGCGGAGTTTACAGGTTAGAAGATAAACAACATTCTTGGAAGTGCAAGAGGAGTGGGTGAAGGGCGGGAGAGAGTTAAATGGTGGGATGGAGTGGGGTGGAGTGGTGAAAATAGGGCGGGTTTTACATCTTCCTCGATGACATGGGGTGGGTATGGCTCTGGGGGTGTGAGGGGATTTTGAAGCGGCCTGGTGGATTTGAGGATATCTGCTAGGTTGGCGGGACGTTTGAAGGTGACAGAAGGGCATTTGGGAAGAAGGTTGGAGGAAGTGTTGTGATTTTTGAGGATGGGGAATAGGTCTTTGAGGATGAATTTGAGGGACTGAATGCCTGGAAAGTAGGTAGTACAGATTGAGAGAGGCTGGGAGTCTGTGGTTGAGGCAGGCTTCCGGGTGTAGGAATGTTTAAGTATTTTTTATGGAGGAGAGAATCAGGGTATCCTCGTTGGAGGAGGTAGTGGTGAAGGTTGTTAAGGTATTTGTTAAGGGATTCGGGAAGGTTGCAAATGCGGTGACCGCGGATAGAGAGGGAGTAAGAGAGGGAGCGCTAAGTATGGGGGGGGGGGGTGACAACTGTCAAAGACCTATTCCCTGTGGTAACTAATTTCTTTTATAGTTAAGACTTTTTCGGGAACCTTCGCTTCTAATAAATCAAGAATATTAATGCCCCCAGTTGGTGAAGTGATATGAATTTATGATCAGAGTCCGCACGCCCTCTCCAGAAACTGTGTGAATTGATTATGCTGTTCCATAATCATCACATAACATAATCTGATGCCTTTCTAAATCTCCCGACACTTTCCAAGTATTCTTTATTATTATTTATTGCCATGGATCTTTATTAGCGCGCTGCAGCAATGTGTGTGAAATAAACATCCTAACACGTCACTAATGATTTGAAAGAGTGTTTTCCAATTTTCCCTCCAGCCATCGCTGTTAGTTTTCAATACCACTGTTAGCAGTCGTAACTTCTTCCGAAACCCAATAATTTCTAGACATTCAATGAATATACTTCATTTATTTCATAGTTATTAATATCATTTTCGTCAATTATTTTCATCATCTTAGCTCTTATGTTTACCAACAGAGTTTTACTATTTCTAATCATTTCAGGTATACCCACATTTATAATATTCTATGCAGTATTTCTCGCAAAGACGAAAAAGGTTCCATAACATTTTGAATAGCGCTCTTTCAGTTGGTTACTTTTTAGACACAGGTCACAATTTAACAGGTCACAATATTTAGTTCCTATATCTTCCTGGAGCACCACCAGCGTCGTTGTATTTCCCTCTTTTTATTTATTTATTTTTTCGTATTGTTTACGAGTGTAACATTATTTGGTCTCTTATATTTGTCATAGGGGGCTATTTTATTTTGTTATGGTGGTTATTAATTATACCCATTATACCCATTATATTATCCCCATGTGTTTTCTTTTAATTTATCAAAGTATATTTTACACTTTGTCAGTAAGAATTCAGAAAGCTTTTCTATGTTTGTGTTTTGGTATACCATCTCGTTTTCTTCCCAGGGGGGACACCAATAGCCAGCCTCAGCGTCTTCCTTTCAGTAATATTTAAATTATCCATCAGGGATCTACTGACTAGTCCCATCCACGCAGGTGCCGCGTACGTCAATACTGGTCTTATTACTGTCGAGTATATTAGTATTTTTATGTCTTGGGGGGTGGCGTTTGTCTGAGAATCGGTGTCAATTGCGACCTTATAGCGGCCGCCTTATCTCGTATCTGTTTAATATGTATTTTGAAGTTCAGTCTGTCATCTATGTCCACTCCTAAATATTTGATGCTTTTACTCCATTCAATAGGTTGTTGTCCAATGCTGATACATTCGCAAGATATTTTAGGTGATCTTGGGTGGGCGATGAGTTTTCCTTTGTTTTTTTTGTGTTTATCTGCAATTTCCATTTTCTGTACCATGATGTTATCTCGTCCAATACTTCTTGGGCTCTTTCTTTGACTGAGTTTATATTTTTCCCTTTTACAAGGATTGCGGCATCGTCAGCGTAGAGGGCAGTTATACTTCGCCAGTCATTTCTATGTATTGGGAACACGGCTGTGTAAATGTTAAATAGCAGTGGGCCTAATATGGATCCTTGTGGGACACCAGCTTTGGCAGTTGTACTGTCGCTTATTTCTTCTCCCCATTTAACTTTAAATGTCCTTCCGTCTAAGTAAGACTTTGTCCAATTCGTCGTCCATCTAGGGAAATTCCATGACTCCATCTTTTGAATTAGGCCCCCATGCCAGACCTTGTCAAAAGCCTTAGACAGGTCAAGGAAGATTCCAATGGTTTTTTCTTTTTTATTGTAAGCATCACTTATAAAGTCTGTAACTCTATGAATCTGTTGTTCGGTTGAGTATCCCTGGCGGAATCCGAACTGGTCTTGCGGTATGACTTCCTTTAGCTCCGCATATCTCTTGATGTGCGGTGCTACAACCCTTTCGAAGAGCTTACCCAAGCTTGAGAGGAGGGATATTGGTCTCAGATTTTCCCCTTTAAGTGTTTTCCCCCCTTTTTTGGGAATACATTTCATTAAAGCCTCCTTCCAATTTATCGGATAGTATCCAAGGGTGATTGACGCGTTAAACATTTTTACTAAATATTGGCCGGCCGCTTCCGGAAGTCTTTTTATTATGGCCGCTTTTCACCACACGACCAGGGCTTTTATACCCAATTTAGGAGCCGGGGGAGGAATAATCTTGAAACATTGTTTTTGGTCACTTGGGAGATTCGGAAGAGCCAGGGAAGGAATACCATGCTGCATACTTGCGACATTACCCCAGCAGCAAATAAAATCAAGGGTCAAACCATTCGAGGAAAATGACATACGCAAATTAAAAATACAAAACATAAAAATATAAATAGAACACTTGAACATAACCCAAAAATTTGCAACAGCAAGAGAAGAAGGAAAGGTTTTCACAATCAGTTTTTCACTTAAAAACAACAATTATTTACGGCACAATACAAATTTGGGAATAGTGGAGCATTAGACACATTCACCATGTTAACAATATTATCTCTCTGGTGTCGGCTGACTATTCCTGGCAGGTATTGGAGGCCATCATCAGCTGAGCATCCGGAAGGTAAGGTAAAACTCCCTTGACCACGTAGTGTCATTCTCAAAAACGTCTAATGGCAATTTTCGTTTAAATTAATCTCCTTCCTCATGCTGTAATACCAACATCCAAACTTCCCACTCTAAATATGAATTGTATTGGGTGCCTTAATTATGTGCACACCACAACTCTAAGCAATATTTTTACAAATTGCCTTTTGAAATCACTCACCGCCAGGTAAAGCGAATCTGGGGTCAATTAAATATTTCGATCACCATTTACTGATGGGGCCGGAAAGTGGTGAGCCTCAGAAAACGTACAAATCTGACCCTTTTGTTGCATGGGTAAAATGACGAGCAGGGTAATCCTTCCAGAGGGCCGCACTATTTTAACGTGAACCACCTTGTAAAGGGGCAAAACATCACTTCCTCAGACGCCCGTAAAGACCAAGCCTGGTGTAATCATTCGCTCTGCTCTTTGGATGGCCTTTTTTAGAAGACCGGGAGCAAGGGTAGAAAAGGTTAACACCCCATACTCGGCTAGCATCACCATATTACTGAGTCATCTGGCTTCATGGGGTAGCTGGGAAGAATGCCGGGAGAGAGAGACAATACTAATTTGTTACGTAGTGAAAAGTTCTTCGGTTTGTAGTTCAGCAGTGACCAATCCTTTAACACCGGCCAATTGAGCAATCTACTTTGAGATATCTTTGACTCGCGCATCCTGTACCTGCCAGAAAATGCCACCCCTATCCAAACATATTAGACAATCCTCTGTTTCTACGGATGTAATTGCCTAAGGAACTTAAAATATTCAGTTTACTTAAAATTAAAACAGAAAATTCACATTTTATAACCACGTTCTTTGGAATCCCCAACGACTCCGAAGATCTTTGCCCCGAGAGTTTTTCCTTCTGAGTCCTAAATTTTTCGAATTGACGACCAACCGTAAGTCCAATGGCCGATTTAAGGGCAAACATAGCAAGATCACCAATGAATCACATTTCGGAGACAAAATACACAGGGTAAACTTAATAATCCTAAGCATAGAAACACTTAGACCTAATTCACAAGATACAAACTTATAAGCACTTATTTCGGTGTGAGGGCTTGGGAAGCTTGCGATCTTAGAGCCTAGCGACGTCGATATAGAAATCGTCTGGCCTTGTTGTATCTTTTCCGTCCTTTAGGGACAACCTTGGCCTCCACAAGCGTAGAGGGGAGTCCACACTGTAGGGGAGCACGAGGAGACTCTGGGGAACTAAACGGGTTCTCGATGAATTTCGCGAACTTTGCCAACGCACAAGGGGGCAAAAAGTCTTTCCTCTGCTACTGGCGGAAAAACGCAACCGTCACCCGAATCCTTTATCCCAAACCGGGAGTCGGTGGAAACCTCGAAGACATCACCAATAACTTCGTCGCACAGGGGGACAACAAATCTTTCCTCTGATACTGGCGGAAAAACGCAATAATCACCCGACTCCGTTAACCCAAACCGGGAGTCGGTGGAAACCTCGAAGACATCGCCAATTACTTCGTCGTACAGGGGGGCAACAAATCTTTCCTCTGCTACTGGCGGAAAAACGCAACCGTCACCCGTCTCCGTTAACCCAAACCGGGAGTCGGTGGAAACCTCGAATACATCGCCAATAACTTCGTCCCTAGCGGTGCAGCTTGATTGCGACGCGGGTGGCACCCTCTCTATTACTCTTTCGGCCTTCGCCACCTCTGCTAATTTCTGTGAATCCTTATTTAGAGATCCGTTATCCTTATTCCCATCGTTCTTCGCTGTTGATTCCTACGTCGTTACTTGAAAACAACTTCTCTCCATACTACTGTTTATTCGCGAGTTACATTTTATTATCTCTGCCGGAAGAGCACTCTGGTTTTTATTGTCGCTTATCCTTTTTTCTTCACGGGATGCTAAATCATACGTGGCCATTTGCGGATTATTGCCATTAAATATACTATCAATGAAAGAATCAAACGCCTTGACCTCTTCCGAAACTCCAATTTCATGGGCGCCTTCTTGGCCTCGTTCATCTGCGATGTTACGCTATTAGATTTAAGGTCTGTCACTTGTACCTCACCCATTCTTATTTTCCGTTTCTTGAACTACTATATATACTTTTCCCGTAACGAACCATAAAATCAAGGCCTAGAAGACCGTCATAGTTCGTTTCCCCCAAATCCACTACTAAAACGTCATGGGGATATAATTTTTGATCAACCAAAAATGGCACGCAACTCTGTCCAATTATGGGTAAGGGAATACCTGACGCGCTTCGCACTCGAGAATTGTAATCAGAAATCCTTAATTGGCCAGAAGGAAATTTCTAATTGTTGTAATGATGGTAACGGCTGCTCCCGCGTCCACTAGAAAATTGTAATTTTTCCCTAAAATATTAACTACTATTGTCCATCCTGCTTCTGGAGTTACCGCTAGAATTAAATCTGTCCCGACCTCCCGGTCGGGAGATCGGCGTTTCCCCCCAAGAAGGGATTTTCGTGCCTCGGGCAGCGTTTGGGAAGATGGCTAGTCCTTTGACAGATGCCGCATATCACGAGCGGGCAATCTTTAGCGATATGATTTTCTGTTTTAACCCCCCCTGCTATATCATTTTATTTGTTAATTTATCTTTATTAATTTATTTTCCCTCTTTAATTACACTCACCATATCCTTTGCTCACTATTAAGAGTACTGCTGGGGTTCATTCTTCCCATAAGATTATTTTCCTGACTTTTTCAGGTGTCTTTATTTTCCAATCTTGTTAGAAGTTATAAAAAAAACATTATTTTAACCCCACTTAAGTCCAAATATTTGTAATTGAAAGCTAACATGGGTATTAGACCAAAGCAGAGTTTTCAACATTTTTAGTACACATGAATTGCAATGCCGTGCAGTACATCCTTTTCTCGTGTTTATACCGTACTATCACAGCTTTTTTCTCAACTTCATGTGAGAGACTTCATCGAACGCTTTCGGGATAACTATAGTAAGTCCACATACGTATTCCCTTCTCCCGATTTCAGCATATAAATGAAAATACTCAATTATGTTTCGCTTTTCCTAAGCCCTTGCTGGTTACACAAGTGTACAGGGTCGCACCCAAAGGTGGTGGGACTGATTTTCTCTGGCGCGAACGGAGCGGCGAAGGGGGGGCTGCCTGGCAGGGTAAGGTGGAGGGGACTCTTAGCAACAGACCGACACCAACCTCAGTCGCCTGCGGGCTGTCGTTGAGTGAGGACACCGTTTTTAGGGAAGCAAGTTTTTTGTCCGCGTCGAAAAACAAAATGAATCTGAATTTAGAGCAACGTTATTCCGTGAAGTTTTGTGCGAAACTCGGGAAGACGGCAACTGAGACCCTCGATATGATCAAAAAGGCTTATGGGGACACTGCCTTAAGCCGTTCCACAGTATTTGAGTGGCACAAGTTGTTTAAAGAGGGTAGGGAGCTCGTTGAAGACGACCATCACTCCGGACGGCCGTCGACGGCAAGAACCGACACGAATGTGGACAGAGTGAGGACACTGCTGAACACAGACCGACGCTTAACCAGTGAAGAAATTGCAGACCAGTTGGGTTTGTCTGCACCCAACGTCCAACGCATTATTTCACAGGATTTGGCCATGCGCAAGGTGTGCGCCAAGATGGTGCCGAAAATTCTGCCATGGCGCGCTCGTCGTCAGACAGCTCCTGGCCAAATACGGCGTTGCCACGTTGCCGCACCCGCCCTATTCTCCTGATCTGGCACCACCGGACTTCTTCTTCTTCCCCCTGATGAAAAGACAGCTCAAGGGACGACGTTTTGACTCGATAAAGGCCGTTCAACAAGCTTCGACGAGGGTCATCAACGGCATCCCCAAAGAAAATTTCCAGCGGGCGTACGGGGAATGGGAGCAACGTTATACTAAGTGTGTAGCAGCTCAAGGAGCATACTTTGAAGATTATTAAGTCGATGTAAGTATATCGTCAATAAAATTCTTGTAAAAAAATCAGTCCTACCACTTTTGGGTGCGACCCTGTATGTTCTATATATTTCTAACCATGATACTTTCTAAGTTTTTGCAGGACATCAGCTTTTAGAAATCGATAGGTTTTCATGGGATCCTTCCTATCGCCACCTTTGTAGATGGGGCTAGCTTCCAGTCACGAGGTGCTGGACATTCTACATCTACTTAATACCCTGCAAGCCGCCACAAGGGCGCGTGGCGGGGGGTGTTAGGCTGCACCACAATTAGGGGGTGTATGGCATGTTTTTTGTGGATGCATGAATTTGTGCCTTTTGCATGCGTTTTTTTTCTTTTCTTTCTAAATTACGAGTGGTGTCCTAAGAATAATTTCTGATTGTTCGGGGAAAGAATGAGTAGTTGTATCTATCTGTACTGGAATCTATTTCCCTTATTTTATCTATGTGGTCTGATCTACCTAAGTAATGTGGGGCCATTATAATTTCTTTAGTGTCATCGTTAAACTCGTTTGTTCTAAACCTTTATAAAAGTCTAAGCCTCACTTGTTCTCTCCGTACTTCAACTGGTTCCCAGCCTAAATCCCCTAAGAGACCCGTCAAACTTGTGTTCTTATCATAACAATTTTTAACGAATCTTTCGAATTTTCTCAGGACTTTATCTAATTCTTTTTGCCAAATTTTACTGTTCACCTTCTACTGTTGACCTGTAAAAAACAGTTTCAAATTACATACGATATCATCCTTAAGGTCGTTTAACATTCTTGCAAGAATTTCTTCCCGATATGACTTCGATTGGTTTTATTTTTCAAAGCTGTTTTTGTATTCAAGAAGTTCTCTCGGGTTTCCCACCGGGTCAGGTTGCAGTACACCGGTGACACTTCAGGGTGAAGTGACTTCACCCTGAAGACGATGGCAGAGTCAGCCTTCGAAACGTCGGTGTACTGCAACCTGACCCGGTGGGAAACCCGAGAGAACTTCTTGAATACCATACGCCGGGAAAAACCTGAGATCCTTCATGTTTTTGTATTGCTCCACGAGTCAATAATTCGTAGACCTTGAGATCTACAGGCGTGTGCGGGACTTAAATTTGTTCACCTATATATTTTAGGCATACGTTCTGAACGAATTCATTTATGATATTGATCTGGCCTTTTTTTACTGTCTGAGACAATTTCACCATTTTTGGCTCTTGAAACAATTACAGATAGATGCTTCTTTTGCGTTTCCCAGACATAAGACCAAAACGATTTTGGATTATTCCCTAGATATTCGCGTAATATTTCGCTTATTTATGTAAATATGGCTTTCCGCATATTTTTCGTTTTTTCTCGACATTCTACGAGATTAACTTTTGACGCATTCATTAGATTCATCATTACCTTATATGCCCTCGTTGTATATCCGTTTATCTTAAACTTCTGCGCTGCAGAATGCCTACAATGAAATCCAGAAAGGCTGAGGGGCTAGCGACACGATGGAAGTACATGCTCCAGGTCAGTAAAATTGACTTCAGTATTTTCATGCATAATCACTCAGTAAAACGGCTGTGGGATGATGAGATGATCGGACATTCAATAGTATATGTATTACCGATCCTCGTTTCCTTTCGCGACGGTCAACACTTGATGAGGATTTAATTAGTATGTCTTAGGCATGGAAAATTACTTTAGATGACAGTTTAAAAAATTGAAGGTGGGTTACAATAATATTGAAAAAATAGTATAATGATGATATTCAAAAATATTTCAACATTTTGGTGGTAACCGATTCATTGCAGATACAAGCGATTATATTAAATGCAATGCCAAATCATCTATGTGATAAAAGACCTATGACAAGATTTAAAATAATTAGGTCTCTCCTGAAGAGATGAGGCTAACTATAAATGCCAAATGTTCATGCATTGGAACCTACTATGTTCACAACATGCATTCAAATGTGACGATAAAATGAAAACAATGCTTAAGTCAAGATTATGAAATTATTCGAATACATATACACAGCATTCTGTCTGCAGATGGTGGGAACAAGTACCACATAAAAATCAAGAGTCAGGCTCAAGGAGCTCTAAATAGACAAATCATGATACTTATGACATTCCTGTTCTTTTTTTTTAAATCTGGATGGTCGTACTCTGCTTTCACTGAAGACTTATGTCATCCTGACCTCTTTGTATGGTGCCTCACGCTGAGTGCATTGAAGGTTGTCAAATTTACTCTTGAAGAATTGTCTCAATGGGATCTTTTGTTATTGGGAGCAGGTCCTTTAAATTACGTTTGTCATAATAAGCTGTGTTCATTCCAAAGAAACTGCAAGTGATGCCGCCGATGAAGCTGTGTTCGTGTTTAAGCTTGCAAAAAATATGGAGCCTACAGCAATTAAGAGGGTAGGCTGAAAACTAAGGCACAAATGCGCACACGAAAACAAATAGACCTTCAGAAGTACTCCTGGTGGCATGTGGAAGTACCATTCCCCCTAAACACGCATGCGCAGGTTTGAGGTCGTTACATTCATCCGGCGTATTTTGAGAAGGGGAAGTATGGAGACGTGTTCTAGTGTTATGTCAACGCGAGTTAACCAGCGTGGTATTGTCGAATTTTTAACTGCTAAAAAGTGACTTCCACTAAGATTCATCGTCGTTTAAAGGCCCTTGATAGGTCAAATGTATATCGATGGGTAGTAACATTTCGTGCTGCGCTGCGCGTGGCTGTAAAAGCCAAAATTGTTTAATAAACACGCAGCGGACGTCCGATCAGTGCCACAGACGATAAACATCGTAAACTCGTCGAAGATTTGATCCAAAATGACCGGCGGATCACCCAACAGCGTATCGAAACCCATATTGGTCGAGCTTGTCGTTTTAAGGCAGCCTGGCGCCAATAATCTTGCAACATAGCAACGCTCGTCCACACACCTCGCGCGCAACTTGAGAGGCTCTGCGAAACCTTAAATTTGAACCGATTCCACACCCTCCTTATTCCCTTGATCTTGCGCCTTACGATTTTAATTTTTCAGAGACACCTCCACCAAACATGTCCAAAAAGCTTTAAAGTTATCAAGTTTCAAGTTATTGCTCAAAGTATTGTCTTTGGACCTCTACACACTTCAGGCGACTCTACTATGACCGGTTCGTGCCCTGGAAGGCGTCTTCAGGGACCTTTCGCAAGTTGGTCGTCACGGCTGATTGGATCTCTTCCATGGAGGAGAAACGGGTTCCTTTCAGGGCAGCCTTAATCCAAGAGAACAAAAAGAAGTCTCCTGGGACGACGTCAGGATTAAAGGAGGGGTGGTGCAGCGTTGGCCCCTGGGTTTTGGCCAGGAACTCGCGGACTCGTCGCGAGTTGTGTCAAGGCGCGTTGTCGTGATGGAGCTTCAAGTTAGCAGAGATTCTTTTCTCATCCTGATGACCCTTTTTCGGAGAATTTCTAGCACTGCCACGTAGTAGGCAGCGTTAACTGGGTAGGGGTTTACAATAACTGACATCCTGCCGCTTTCACAGCAAGGAGGGAACTGAGACTGGTTTTGCGGAAAAGCTTAGAAGCCCCCTCACCTACTTTATATAATTTGATCCCACTCCAATCAATAGGAGCGCTGTGGGGAATTCAATTGCATTACTTTCGGAACGCACCATGTATACTTACATATGTATGCATATCAATGTGTTACTATGTTGACATATTATTTGGTTTCGTCAGGATTGATGTGTAGTTAAAATTCTAGAAATTCATTTACAGAATAGAATATATTAAATTTTTAGGTTGAACAGCCTTTTCTTGAAGAGAGACAATTTTGTTTCATATTTGATTTAATGGGAAAGTTCTCGATGTGGTGGCCATTAATTCACATTGATGTCTTCCCACAAAACTCATTCTCTTCCACTAATTTGGAAAACATGGAGGTTTTCCACAACTTCATATTAATTTAATACAATCAATGTCGCCCAAAAATGGCATCTTCTGGAATTCAGACATTGTTAACTCTTTACATACATAACTTGCACTAAGTTAGGTTTGTAAACATTAAGTTTAATTAATGTACTTTGGAAACTTTAAATTGAAAACTTGATTTCCTCAAAAAAAAGGTCATGAAACATTTGGACATTTCAGGGTTCCCTGGTGTCAACAGTGGGATTTTACTTTTGAATTTGGAAAGGATACAACGGTCAAGAATATTTGCAAAATTAATTGGTGATGACATTATAGGTAATCTTAAGGACTCTGAAGAAATAAAAAAATTGAAAGAAGAAGTTAACGGACGTGTTACATCAGTGAATGATTTGGTGCAAAAATATTCATTTGCGAGTGGCTTTGGTGACCAAGATTTTTACACCCTTTTAGGAGCTGAGTATCCAGAGCTCATACACATCATACCTTGTGTCTGGAACCGACAATTGTGCACTTGGTGGTCTGAAATAAAAGAGTATACTGATATCTTTGACAGGTATTTCAGATGTGATGGAAAAGTGCAAGTATATCATGGAAACTGTCGTACCCCCTTTCCAAATAATATAGTTAACTCTTGAGCTTCCAAATAAAATACTGTGAAAATACTTTGACGTATGCATATTGTGACAGACCCTCAACAAGTGTTTCATGTACTTCATAATTGCCCATAAATATTCACAATTAATGCATACGAACAATCCAGAAATCTGACTATGTTAGCTTTTATGAAAAGACTTAGTGATATGAGCATAAATGATCAAAAATGTAAAAATGAACACAAAATAAAGAAATAATTAGTCAGAAAGAAGTGTGGAAGAGTTTCAATTAAATATTGGAATGAATGCTTACTGCTAAAAGGGTTAAAACTCTCAAAATTGAAAATATTAAATGGTCAGTATTATGACTGAATTGCTTTCGACTTTGAAATCTGAGTCAACTACCTGTTATGGATCTCCAATTATCCTGTAAATATAAGGGCCATGGAGTGGAGTCTAAAGAAATTAATATTATTGCTAAAGGTAATCTACTAGTTAATATAGGTTTTGGATGGTCAAAACAACCAAATTATACTCTTGTTGTGCCTGAGAAAACACAACACAATATGTAATCCACAAAAAGGCACTCTTTTCTCCATATATTTTCTTCCATATTTCATTTGACTCAAGTTCCCTATACTCTTCCTGCCCATTCCTGCTTTGCCTAACATTCTCCCCTCTAAAAAGAGCACAACATCCCATTGCCAAATGCAGATATGCTTTGCATCCATTTATCCTGTTTGATTATTTCTCCCAGTAATTTCATAATTCAATTAGCATTTGTCAGCTGGGCAGGATTGACAAAGTGATGCATGAATCATGAAGTTTACATCTAAAGTACACCAGGAAAGGGTTATCCAGGGAATAAATTAATGTATCTGAGATTCATGCATCCATTTGGAAGTAAGTAATGATGATAGCTTCTGTTTGCCGATATTTGACTTTTTATGTAATAAGTTTCAGAGCACCATCAAGAGATTACTAATAATTGTTTTTTTTATACAGAGTTGTTGTGTAGTGACAATTCATTTACAGAATACAACATATTATTTTTGAAAGGTTAAACAGCTTTTTATTAAAAACAGCTACTTTTGTTTCCTATTCGATTTTATGGGGAAGTTTATGGAATAACCTTAAGCCCATTGATTTGGGCCCATGAACAGTATTAGGTGTTCAGACAAACGGCTAGAGTAGGTCATTGCAGGTCCTTGAATAGTAACTATGGCAATTGTGGCTGGACGTGTAATGAGAAATACATGGGAGGTCCCCGAAGTACCCAGCCTGACCTAGAGATGGCTGTAATTAATTGAAAAAGATCACTGTACTAGATAGTATGTAATCTATCAAGCATATGTTTCAAGTTTGAAGACACCTTGTTGCTTAGTATTTGTTTGGTAGCTACCAATAGCGAACGTTTTAGTGAATTTTTTAAAATGGAGAAAATCGGTCATTGTTATGTATACAATACTTTTATTTGAAAGGCCTTAGCCTACCCAATATAAAAGCTGAACTGGATTCTACACTGGGTGAGTCTGCTCTTTTGTTTACCACAGTAAAACACTGGGTGGGTAGCAGAGTTAAAATTAGGCCATACAAGCTGTCAAGACAAGCATTGCATTGGTTGACCAAATGAGGTGACGACTCCAGAAATGGTGAAGAAAATCTACAAAGTGATACAGGATGATCGTCGTCATAAAGTGATCTAGCAAGCTAGCAGTCATAGTAGGCATTTCGAAAGGTATGGTATATCCCATATTAACTGAACATTTGGATATGAGAAAGCTGTGTGCTCAGACTCAAACAAAACCAGTGTCATGAAGATGTTTCAATTAACTGTCAAACAAAGTTTCACAGCAAAAAAGCAGAATTTTTGTACTGTTTCATGACCATGGATGAAACATGGGCCAATTACTTCACACCTGAGACAAGAGAACAATCAAAACAATGGATTCAAAAGGGAGAACCGGCTCCACAGAAGGCAATGACCATTTCATCTACAGGCAAGGTCATGGCATCAGGTTTTTTTTGGGATGCGTGTGGGGTTATTTTCATTGACTGTCTTGAAAAAGGAAAAACCATCAATGGCTCGTATTATGCAAACTTATTGCCAAGTTTGGTGAAGAAATTAGGCAAAAGCAGCTGCATTTGGCTAAGAGGAAAATTTTGTTTCATCAAGACAATGAAACAGCTCGCAAATCAATTATTACAACGGCCAAAATTCATGACTTTACGTTTGAATTGCTACCTCATGCACCCTATTTGCCAGATTTTGTCCTCTTGGATTATTTCCTTTTTGTGAGCTTAAAATAATGGCTCCAAAATTTCCAACCGTGAAGAAATGATGTTGGCAGTGAAGGGCTATTTTGAGGAGCAAGGCAGTTCTTACTATAAAAAGGGTATCAAACTTATTAAACATGTTTGGAAAAAGTGTATGGAGCCGAATGGATGTTGTGTTGAAAATTAAATAATTTTTTTTCCAAAATTTTTGCATTTTCTTTTTTGGGTTGGGTAAAACAGTTTGGCTGGGTTAGGTTGGGTAAATTGTTCACTGGGATTACCCTCATATTACCATTTGCATGCAAGATGACATTAAATATATATATGCAAGGTACTGGTAATAAACCAAATCTTTTTAAGAGAGGTTTACATGATGTATTACAAGGAGTCTTGCTCATAATACCTATGGTATACTCTATTGGGTAATGAAGATTCTGTTCACATGGGGGGAGTAAGCCCAGAAGAGGAATGAAAGTAACCAGTGAAAGAAACTAAATAAAGAAGATACTAAAAATAACACGTAAATAAAATTTGCATTAGTAAATGGATAGAAGGACCACTAACTTTATTGAATATCTAATATTTCTTATGAGGGAGCTTGGGGACCTTAATTTTCCACGTTATTTGAAAATGTGTTCCTACCAAGACATGTTTTTAACATTGGCAAAAGCCTCCAATAAACTCTTCCATGTTCTTTTCTTTGGCAAAATTTCTATTCCACAGGCAAGCACTCCCCATACACAATATTAACTTCTTCAAGCAGAAGTGATGCCTCATTTTAAACTGCCAGATTTAAGGACTGACATTAGAGATTTAACTAACAGCAAAACTCTAGGTCCTATAACATAACTTCAGCATAAAAACAGTCTCAAAGGGTGTGTTGGCTAATGTAAAAGTTAAGAATATTCTAATCTAAAAATGATAACAAAAATTTGAACTCAAACCTATACACAATGTTCACACACTTCTTTGAGCAGAAGAGATGCCTCAGTATAAAATTGCCAGATATAAGCACTGGCAGGCGGAGATTTGACAAACAGCACATATGCTAGGTCCTATAATAATAATAATACATATTATTTGTCCAGCGATCAGGTAGTTACAACTTTTACACTTGATATACGACACATCAGGGGAAAGTGATATAATACATTCCTGGATACAAGACATTCAGCAAATGAATAAAACATTTTTAATTTTAAGAACCTAAGTAGATTGACTTTGAATGCAGCCACACTTTTATGGGCCTTCATCTCGGCTGGGAGTTTATTATAAAGTTGAAGGCCCATAAAATTTGGGCCAGCACCTGCATTTTTTGTATGTACTACTACATGAAAAATATAAATACGTGGCACGGGCAATAAATCCAATTTTTTAAACAGGAGATGGCATGGGGCATTGTGTTTTGCAAAACTCATTAGCCAAATGGCTCTTTTTTGGACCCTGTAAAAAACTAAGGCCGTAGATGCTGAACCCCAGTAAAGGATACAATAGGCTATGAAAGAATAAAATTCACCATAGTATAGTGCACAGAGAACAGCCACTGAAACTGTGGATCAAATGGACATCATTAAAAAGCAGGCCGAGCTTAACTTACTGGTTAAAGTACTTGGGTGTTCGTTCATCCCAAGAGATTTGAGAATTGATGTGGAAACCCAAAAATTTGGTATTTTTTACCTCTAGGACAACCTTCCCATCAAATGCAATAGAAAGTACTTTGCTTGCTTTATTTTTATATGCAAAATATATTAGGTGAGACTTTTCTATATTCAAATCTAGGAAATTATAATGACACCAAGAGAGAAAGGTGTGAATAACCTGTTTACACTAAACTATCAATTCATCAAAAGTAGCTGATACAAGAATAATGTTGGTGTCATCAGCATATAACAAGGGGGCAGCACTGTTTATATGCTGAAAACTATCAACAAGGTCAAATATATAAGGAAGAAATAAGACAGGCCCAAGAACAGAGCCTTAAGGAACACCTCGATTAAAGACTTTACTTGGGGAAACAAAAGATGTAACATTTTTAGAAACAACCATGTATTGTATTTTATGAAATATGTGAGATTTAATCCAAGCATTAGGTATGCCAAAACATAACTTCAGCAGAAAAACACTGTGTCTCAAAGGGTGTGCTTGCTAATGTAAAAGTTAAGAATATTCTAATCTAAAAATTATTACAAAAATTTGAACTCATTCCCATACATAATGTTTACACACTTCTTTGAGCAGAAGAGATGCGGAGAGGAAGAACGGGAGAACAGCGAAAGATAACATTTTTCTTTCACCTTTTCATCACATTTACCCAGTACTCTTCTGATAAATCCTAATTTTTTGTTAGCTTATCCACAAATTTCCCGTATGTGCTTCACCCACGAGAGGTCATGAGTCAGGGTAACGCCTAAGCATTTAATTCAATTTACTCATTCCATGTCGGTGTTTCCAATGGAGTAGGCGTTCGGGTGGGAATCGCCATTTTTCTGAAAATTTATCATCACGCATATTTCGAAGTTTAATTTTAATTGCCAAGGGTCGCACCAGCATTGTATAGCATTATGGTAATCTGAAAATGCTGCTGTGTCCTCGGGATTGCGGATATCATGGTAAACCACTACATCGTCGGCAAATAAACGTATCTTACTATTAACCAAGGAGTCAATGTCGTTCACGTTGAGAAGGAATAGTCAACTGCATCAGATGCTACTGCATCTGTGACCTCCCTTTGTACGCCGAGAATCAGGAAAGGTATTTCATGGTTACCTCCATTCAATGCGTACATTTCAGATAATACATTTTTTATATATTAATATTTACCCAGCAAGCCACCGCCAGGGTGCTTGGCAGGGGGTGAAAACACACCAGGCTAATGTTGACCCGGATATTTTTACCCTTACCGCGGTCGAACAATGTCATTATGATGCCCTATCGTTTGTGGAAAAAATGCCATCTTAAATCTTTCTGTTCTACACTTAATCTCTGTAATTTTATTTGCATAATTCTCCCACCATAGTGCGATTTGGCTAATACAACATTTCCAGCATCATTCCTTGAAGAGACGTCGTTTCAATTCCTGCGAAAGATTTAATCTTTCATTTCACCCCCGCTCTGCGAGTGATTCCGAGCCTAGCTGCTCTAATATTTTGGATACAGTACTAAGTTAATCATAACAACGTTTTACAAATCTAGCTAAATAAGGAAATTTCAAATTTAGCTGAAAACACATTAAGCGCAATACATTCCCTGGGCCCGATGAAATATTAGTCAATGATGTATATTAGAATAATGATGTATGATTAATAATGATATTAATTATGTGCCATTAAAATAATATTATTACAAAATGTATAATAACCCCATCTTCCAACGGTAGGCGAAATCATGTCCACCGAAAAAGACGGATTATGTATTGGGAAAATATATTTCATGTCTCAGTTTTTCCAGGTGCGATTAGGGATCACAATTGCATTGTCCGACCGCGGTAGGGGTAGCAAAAATCTGCTAAAAATAGGTCTGCTGTGTATTAACCTCCAGCCGCAAATCCTAGTGGTGGCTTGCAGGGCACTAATCTTTTTTTTACTTTACAGAGCGGCACCCAAAAGTGGTAGGACTTATTTTTTTACAAGAATTTTATTGACGATATACTTACATCGACTTAATAATCTTCAAAGTATGCTCCTTGAGCTGCTACACACTTAGTATAACGTTGCTCCCATTCCCCGTACGCCCGCTGGAAATTTTCTTTGGGGATGCCGTTGATGACCCTCGTCGAAGCTTGTTGAACGGCCTTTATCGAGTCAAAACGTCGTCCCTTGAGCTGTCTTTTCATCAGGGGGAAGAAGAAGAAGTCCGGTGGTGCCAGATCAGGAGAATAGGGCGGGTGCGGCAACGTGGCAACGCCGTATTTGGCCAGGAGCTGTCTGACGACGAGCGCGCCATGGCAGAATTTTCGGCACCATCTTGGCGCACACCTTGCGCATGGCCAAATCCTGTGAAATAATGCGTTGGACGTTGGGTGCAGACAAACCCAACTGGTCTGCAATTTCTTCACTGGTTAAGCGTCGGTCTGTGTTCAGCAGTGTCCTCACTCTGTCCACATTCGTGTCGGTTCTTGCCGTCGACGGCCGTCCGGAGCGATGGTCGTCTTCAACGAGCTCCCTACCCTCTTTAAACAACTTGTGCCACTCAAATACTGTGGAACGGCTTAAGGCAGTGTCCCCATAAGCCTTTTTGATCATATCGAGGGTCTCAGTTGCCGTCTTCCCGAGTTTCGCACAAAACTTCACGGAATAACGTTGCTCTAAATTCAGATTCATTTTGTTTTTCGACGCGGACAAAAAACTTGCTTCCCTAAAAACGGTGTCCTCACTCAACGACAGCCCGCAGGCGACTGAGGTTGGTGTCGGTCTGTTGCTAAGAGTCCCCTCCACCTTACCCTGCCAGGCAGCCCCCCCTTCGCCGCTCCGTTCGCGCCAGAGAAAATCAGTCCCACCACTTTTGGGTGCAACCCTGTATATGTAACCATCCTCCACTTTCCACATGCTCAAACTGGATGTAGCCATGCTAACGCACTTCCATTCAAACCGGAGAACAGCAGACTTATGTTTCGTATGTCCCCGTCATGCAAGGTCAAGGTATGTGAAATGTCTTAATATGAAATAACTCATCCCGATAGTAAGGAGTTATTCATGAAGAATAGGCTCGGTCTCCTCCTGGGTCAATCTTGCGTCACAAAGTTGCAGTCTTTGTTCACAATATTTATCGTTCGATCGAGAGAATATAGTGTTCCAGCATAAGATTTTTACATCACTTTGAAAGAGCTTCCGATGTTGTACGAAGTGAAAATTTTGGGATAGATATTTTTTTACATATTTTAGTACCATACTCGTCATCGCTAGGCTGCGTGCCGGGGATACTCTTTTAGGTGAAAGTATAGTAATTGAAAGTGCACGGTAGCAGGCAACGAGTAATCGGACATGAGGATAGTTGCTATGTGAAAACCTATGGTTTATCAAAGTCTTTTCATTCTGTATTTGCTCTTTGCGTTGCATTCTTACTTGGGTTTGTCCGACCAGCTTGGGATTTCCACTTCCCCCTCGCTTTCCCTATTTCCCTTGTCCCTGCATGACGGTGGCCCTCCTCTTTGCCCACCTTTTTGGACATATAATGGTGTTCATTGTAAACACAAGCTTTCCTCGAAATGAAATGATGTTCTGTATCCTTTTTAAGCACGTACTGCCAGGAGAAGGAAACAAAGGAATCCCCAAAGGTTCCCAATGCCTCCAAAGGTCCTCCTTGGCACCCACCCCCTTCATAAAACTCCTCAGGCGAGAAAGAAGGGAAAGATTCCTAATCTCGTCGTTTAAGGCCGACGAAATATGCTTTCCCGGGAAAAACCGGTGTCGTCTGTTTGCGCATTTCCTTTCACGGTGCCGACTGCCAACCCCACTTGTACTTCAACACCGTAGATAGGAGCAAGAAAGCAACGCTGTTGCACTTATATTTTTAACTGGAGAAGTCATGAAGCTCTAGTGCGAAAAAATTAATACTATGTTGTCTTATGAATACCTTTATGTGACGCATACACTTAATTACTGAGAAAATATTGTAACTTTTTTATTCATGTGTGACAATTACTTGGCGTGTTTTTCTTGATAATCAGGTAGACGCCTCCAAGCCACGGAAATTGTCTTCCTTTAAATAACAAAGAAACGGATCCTATCCGGATTCCATCATATGTAATTCAAGCTCACGGGGCATATGAGTTTCCTTGCGGCAAAGTAAATGATTACGGCATCAAATGATATTGTTAGATTAAACCACTGCAATAAAATAACAGGGATATATGCACCGTCGCACTCAGACTCCAGCAGTCGTTCTTCGTATACATAGTCACAATAGCCCTGCAAGTGTGTGTGGCTGGGGTTTCTAGTTCACAGGGCATTCCACTTATACTGTTATGACAATGGCAACAAACGGTGTCCAACGCAAAACTGTTCATTGCCGGTGAAGTGTTCTCATTAGTCACCACGGTAAGTTCTTACAAAAATACAATCAAAGCTTGCGTGTTGTTTGGTGGCTTTCGTGCTGCATCCTGGGGTGTAGTTTTTGGTTGGTTTGTGGTATATGTGTTTGCATGAGTGTTGGATGAAGGGATTTTTGCATGAGCGTGTGCGCTGCGGTGGGTGTAATTTTCCATGTTGTTGTTTTCCATGTGGTATTGTTCCTTCTTACGGTTGGTGACCTAACACCCCCCGCCACACGCCCTTGCGGCGGCTTGCGGGGTATTATGTAGATGTAGAAAGTTGTTCCATGGCAAAAGCAGCCTTTCGTAAAGCGCTCGCTGATATCAGTGGTAAATGTTAAGGCTATTTCTAGGAAAACTTAGTCAACATTAATTTTTATCAAATATTTGGCGGAGCCAAGTTACACAAAGATTGTGAAGTAGGTAACATAACGCCGCATTTAGTTGGTACAGGAAAGTACGCAGCAATTACAGGCCAATCTATGTGACATCAATTTCAGGTAAGGATGTAGAACACATAATTACCACGACTATTAGGGGGCAGAACGACAGTATTGTTTGATTAAGACTCGGAATGGCCCTACAGTGGACAGATTCCACTGCTTACATAAGGCCTTGTATTTATAACAGTTCCCTGAGCCTTCTTTTTCTGGGTAATCTGCACAATCAAACTGACATTTGTGTCGAGCTGTGTATTGGGATTGTGCATGTTTGACTGGTGACCTCGGTTTTTCGTGGCAATATTTAGTACTTTCTTAGTGCTCTGTAAGGCACCGCCATGGTGTGTGGCATAGAGTGAACACACGCCAGACTAATTTTGACCCGAATATTTTTACCCCTACCGCCGCCGGACAACATCGTTGGAATCCCTTTTCTTCGCGGGAAATTTGCACCTTAGTTCTATCTGTTCTATGTTTAATCTCTCTGATGCTATTTACTTGATCTTTTCTACCGTAGTACGATGACAGTAATAAAGCATTTTCAACATATTCCTTGAAGAGACGTCATTTCAATTCCTGCGAGCGATTTAATCTGTAATTTAACTCCCTTCCGTGAGTGATTCCGAGCTTAGCAGCTGTAATAACTTTGATGCTCTACTCGGTTTGTCATGACAATGTCTTAGAAATCTGACTCCTATCCACGCTGCACGCGATCCAAGTCGACAAACAATCCAACCTCGTGAGGATCCCATATACTTGCAGCATTTTTTAAATGAGACCTAACCAGCGAAAGATCACATTTCTCTTTCACCTTTTCATCGCATTAACCGAGGACTCTTCTATTAAATTCCAATTTTTTGTTAGCTTTCCACATATCCCTCGTTCATGTGTCACCCAGGAAACGAAGGACATTAATTCCGTAGTTAATTGGCCGATGATTTTTTGGTTTACAGAGATATCCGTAACCCTGAGGACAAAGCAGCTTAACGCCCACGGAAGCGTTTGCATTCGTAGAAAATCCATTTAACGTAAGCTAGCAGCTTACAAACATCTAACAAAAATAACCATTACATGGTTATAATACTTATCGTATTTTTTAATGTAATTTTTCCCACGGACGATAAACGATCAGAAAAACGTGAGTAGTCATCCCACATGTCCCACACCCTAGCGGTGCCTAGCAGGGTATAATGTAACCTATCATTATTATAAATGAGTAATAGCGTTGTCCATCAAAAGACCAAATTAGATTTGCCAACGTCTGCTCTTCTTTCTAAAATGACAATATATCTCACTTTGCCACTAGTTTCCGAAAGGAATTGTTACCCTATTAAGCGCTTCACCCTTTATCCTCAAAAGGTAAACAACTATGCGCTAGCACAAAAACCCTGGCAAATGACAAAGACATATCAAACTTAAGCAAGAAAGGGTTATGAGGAAATCCCTGAGAGAGGAGCCTGCAAAATATGATAACCATAACGAAAACTCTGTCATGGTTATTGGGAAATAGGGCAGTTTCATTTTTTCCGTCAGGAGTGGGAGGAAATATTTGTTCAAGGAAAATTTGTTGAAGGGAAATGGTCTAATATGCTAAGTAGAAAGTTCTTTGCGATTTATTCGCGCTATGTTCTCCTTGTCCGAGACTATCGCCTCCGAGGAGGCAATGGTAGCATTGTAATTCGGGCGTATTGTAAGCATAAAGAGTGCAAGGTCTTTAATATAATGGTAGACGATCCAAGCATAAGTGACAGTGGTGAGGTGTTCTTAAGAGTTTTCAGCAAGGGCCAAGAAAAACATGGCACCGAAAAGTTTTGTCGTCCTCTTCGTGGATCAGATAGAAATGCTGCAAAAGTAATTCTAAAGAAAGAGAAGCCATCTGTTTTCCGAAGTAGAGCGGTTTTATCTTCAGAAGAGGGTTCTTTGGAAAGTGGGAATTTGCAAGGCTTGTATTCTCTTAATGTTCTACAACGCGCGCGGATGGAGAGCAAAGCCGAAAAGGATTTCAGCAATAATCCAGTATATGATTTAATTCAAATTTTTATGGCAGAAAAAAAGGATGAAGAGAGATACATCCAATTCTTAGGACTCCCTTTAACAGTATACTGTTTTTCAACGAAGCAAGTTCGTCTTGTGGCTTCCTTGTCGAAAGAAAGCCACAAGCACCAAGAAAGCAAGCACAATATCTCCACTTAGATGCAACGGGGTCTGTCGTGAAACGCCTTCCCGGTTTTCAAAAACGCGTTCTTTATTACGCAGGAGTTGTTAATATAGGAAATGTAATTGTTCCCATTTTGGAGCTAATTAGCGATAGGCACAATGCCAATGCGATAGCCAACTTTCTATTTCAGTTCCGTCATTTCGCTAGCTCCGTCACAAAAGTAAATTCACCTACATTTAATGGCATCGTGTGTGATTTCAGATTTGCCATTATTAATGCTGTAATTTTGGTTTGGTCACGTTGCACCCTCTCACAGTACTTGTATGATTGTTATGATATGTTGATTGGTAAGACGGATGCCAAAATTGAAGTTCCCGTATTCATCTGCTGCGCTCATTTTATGCATTTGGTGGCGCGACATCTTGCTAAGGCTTATCCCAAAAAAAATCAGGAAATTCTTGGCAGCTGTAATTGGCTTGATGGTTACGTCAAATTCCATGAGCGTCTTGGAAAATATTTTTAAAAATTTCTCCATTATATTGAAATGCGAGAGGCGTGGCGAGGCGGTGGATGCAGATGTGTGTGAAATCCAACATATGGTTACGCAGAGCTCAGTGACTCCTTCAACCGCTTTCAGGAAAGATTTTTCCATTCCTCGGGTCCGTAAAAGCAGCCTTTTTAAGAGTAGTCCTTTTTATCTCCTTTTCACTGTCATTGCGGAAAATGCAAACGTTGAGTTCTGTGGGGATCCAAATCCCTTTTTCACTCCTAAATTTTTATCTACTTTTTTGAAGCATTTCTTACCGTTTGTACCTCTTTGGTCGAACATTTTGAAGGGCAGAGATGAATTATCTTCATTTGGACCACTATATAGTAACTCAAGCGTGGAAAGGTGGTTCGGAGTCGTGAAAAACACGATTCTGGATTATAATTTACATTTGCTGTGCGGTAGATTTTTTAAGGCCAATCAAACCCCATGTCTTCTCTCGAGCAAAGGAAATTTTTTTACAAATCCCCCCCGCATAAAGTAAACGCCACAAGGCCAGTAAATTTGAAAGTCTAGGTAATTTTATGGCGTAGGAGCCTTAAGGAAAACGGAAACGAAGAACAGGAAAATTAAGGGTAACTTCTTTTACTGGAGAAGGGATCACTGATTTCAAAGTGGAGACCGTGAAGCAGCCCGAAATCTTTGTAGATCAAGGGGGACCAATGGAGGAGGCAAGTGATTCCAGTTATTGGGTTAATAAGGGTGACAGGGTAGCCATAAGTCATCGGCCTCTTACTTTCCACGAAAATAGCATAGTTTCTGACAATAGTTACTTCGATAACTGTTCGGAATTAGGAAGGTCATACGTTTTAGGATACGTTGGCAAAGATACCCGCGTGTACTTGGAAGACTTCCTTTCGCTGTCCCCAAAACAATGGCTTTGTAATTGCATTATAGATATCTTCGCCACCCTAGTCCTTGAAAAAAACAAAAGGGACATTATTTATATCCCTTGCGAAAATTCCAGTTATGCCCTACTAGGGAACTTCACGTCCAAGGGTTTAGTCGCCAAGCTTAAGTTCAAAGAGAAAATTATATTAATGCCGTTCAATAAAAATCAAAATCACTGGTGCCTATTCGTCGTAAACTTCCGGGAGTTTTTATTCAGTTATTTCGATCCATTGGGCAGCACGGATATGGATTATGCCAGGCATTACAATTTATTCACGACTTTCTTAAAGAAGCAAAATACGTTAAGTAAGGAAAAAATAGGTCCCAGTAAACTGAGAGCAATAAGGGTACCATTCGGCAAACAGAGAGATAGCTATAACTGTGGTGTGCATACGTGTTTTTCATAAATCAGATAGCGAAAAATATGGGAACTGAACAAAAGTTTGATGCCGACGAGTACCGGAACAAAATTAAAACAAATATATTACAGTCCCTCCCTAAAGTTAACGAAATATGCCCTTTGTGCGACCGTGGTAAAATCCGTGGAAGTACAACGTCGTAGGAACCAATACAAATAGGAAAAGAGAGGTGGCCATGATTTTATAGGCACTGAAGTGCATTCCGTCTATCTGAAGAAGCGGGGGACGGAAAGCCTCAGAAGAGAAAGCGTAGGAACAATTAAAAATAGGAAAAGGGAGGCGGCAATGATGATATAGGATCTGCGGTCCACTCTGTCTATCTGAAGAAGCGGGGGACGGAATGACTTGGGAAGATTAAATATGCTTATTTACAACAAGACAATTTCATGCTACTGAAATATTAACGGATTTCATAAGGGTAAAAAAATAAAAACAAACGTTGAAAAAATTCATCTATTTCATCGTAAATTTCGGGAGACGCTCCCTTTTTAATTAAGGGAAAAGGCGAGCGGTTTCTCATATGCCTCCCGGGGATCTCTTTTTCGCTCGTTTCTTCTCCAAGCACAAAGAGAAACGCATCTAGCGAGTTACCTCGTCGGGTGATGTGGAATAACTTGGAGATATACTAAAACCGTGATGTATTAATGAATACTACTGATAATACAAAAGAAAGTTATCCACACATACCTTCTAAAAACTTCTCATCAAATCCCATTTTCGCAGCTCAAGACACCAGAGAAAGAAAATGGAGAGAAGTGAAGAATCAGGGGGAACTGTGAAAATGGGGAATCCGTGGCCGGAAAATGGTGCAAAAATGAAAAAACACCTGTAAGTAATAAATTAAGAAACAGATTGCTGAAATGGTGTGTTTTTCATAAAAAAATTGGTCTACTATGTGACAATGAGGAAGAAAAAAAGGTCGCATTAAAGAGAATATTGAGTGCATAAGAGAACAAGCTTGAAAAAAAACTATATCCATGGGCCAACTGCAGTGTCGTGTCGTAGTCACTTTTGGTGGGCCCAGGTTACTAAAATAGGGCATGAGCATGGGTTAATCGAAAGACTGCCGAAAGTATATGTGGTACCTAGTGTGTACTGTAAAATTTAGAGAAAACAATGTTCTGGTTTAGGAGATATTGCAAAGTACTTTGTGTTTTTCCGTGTGAGATGACGACCCTGGTGACGTTATTGGTCCCTGGTTACTAAACTAGGGCAGGGGCATGGGGTAAGCGAAAGACTGCCGAAATTTTATGTTGTGCTTACTGTTTATGGTAAAATATAGAGAAAAAATGTTCTGTTTTGGGAGATATTGTGAAGTACTTTGCATTTTCCCTTGTGAGATGATGACCCTTGTGACGTTATTGGGCCCTGGTTACTAAACTAGGGCAGGAGCATGGGGTAAGCGAAAGACTGCCGAAATTATATGCTGTGCTTACTGCTTATGGTAAAATTTAGAGAAAAAATGTTCTGGTTTAGGAGATATTGTGAAGTGCTTTGTTTTTTTCGTGTGAGATGTCCACCCTGGTGACGTTATTGGGCCCTGGTTACTAAAGTAGGGCATGAGCATGGAGTAAGCGAAAGGAAGCAGATAGACTACAGTGAGTTTAATGTTTATGCCAAATTTTTGAAAACAAAATGTGTTTTAGTTCAGGAGATATTGTGAAGTACTTTGTTGTTTTTTCGTGTGAAAGGACGACGCTGGTGACGATAGTGGGCCTTGGGTCCTAAACTAGGCCACGAGCGTGGGGTTAGCGAAAGGTTGCTGATAGAGGAAAGTGGGTTTAGTGTTTTTTGCTATATTTTTTAAAATAATATTCTAGTTTGGAAGATATTGTTAAGTACTTTCTTATTTTTTGTGTGAAAGGGCGACTCTGTTGACTGGGCCCTGGATTCTAAATTAGGCTATGGATGTGGGTTTTATGCCTACGTCGTGATAGAGTAAGGAGTGCTGATGGTTTTTGGTAATTTTCAAGAAAAGTACTTTTCTAGTTGAGCAGATATTGTCGAAAACATTTTCTTAACGACCTCTTAGTTTTCGCTGTAAAAGACGACCTCCCGCTTGGTCTATCTTCAGTGTAGATGTCTTTCCGTATATCATATACTACATAACTCATTCCGGTCTTACAATTGCAAGTGATTATTGGGAGTGTCTGTGAGTATAATATGTCCGTTGTAGTGAGATGATTGCAATGGTTTAGGGGATTTACTTAGTTACTTCGTGCAAATATATTTACGTTGGTATGACTGAAAAATCCAGAGCTCCAATGGCCGGTGAATAGTCGTGGGCTAGCTCGCCAAGTTCAGTTAACTCGAGTGAAATACAGTGTTAAGATGATGTGGAGGTATAAAGGAGATTCCATGGTGACTGCACAGCTGAACCCTCAATTTAGTTCAAGCATTTTCGAGGAGTGGATAAGCCCATCTTATACCCATATCTGCATATATTGGAAAGACATTATAAGTCAATTGAGTATTTTTAAGCACTCCAAGAGCTTAAAAACGCGCAAAACGTGGAACATACGGGATTGCACCACATTTTGAGACCTTGCTCGTGTCGCAAAACAATCTTGTTTTAAGTCTTCCTTCATGTTTTCGCCCCAATATTTCGCCTAATGCTTGTGCTTCACTTAGACCAGCACAAAGTTTTAATGCCGGATGAGGACATGAAATATTTTGGCGACAATGCAGAATTATGGATAGAATTTTATAAATTCGACTTAAAAGCCATCCTTGGGATCGCGCCAGAATTGGCTTCTATTTATATGCATGCTTTCCATTCATATAGGACTTCTAATCCAGACACAAAAATCGGAGAGCCTTTCATCGAAGATGGTTTGTATACTTTTATGTTATTCTTATAGTGTGCGTACTTTTTCTAATTTCAATTAAATAGTCCAGTATCCCATAGTTATTGATCTAATGTTGCATGTCGCTGAGATACCAATTCATATCGTACCTACATAATTCTAGTTCTAGGATCTTGTTCATTTCGAAGCATAAAGTTTGTGGACAGAATGGTTGAACTGTAGAGAGAATTTAGTAAATTCAACACCTGACTGCAATATAGGCATAGTTGTGACTGTACTGGATCTTACTTACAAGCATGCTTCTCAGTTAAAATAAATATTTTAATTCAGTCACAAAAATTGGGGAGTCCTTGAGTGAAAATGGTCTTTATACTTTTATGTAAGTTTATTTTATGTTAAATATTGTGTACCTGGCTGCGTAGATTTTCGCGGCGGTGGCTTGAAGAATTCTGCATCTCCGGGTTTTCACTGCGTTGTTGTTTGAAGCCGACAACAGTTTCGCCGAAGTTTCATCCGGCGTCTTCAAGTCGAAGATGTTCTTCGACCTGAAGACGCCGGATGAAACTTCGGCGAAACTGTTGTCGGCTTCAAACAACAACGCGGTGAAAACCCGGACATGCAGAATTCTTCATATTGTGTACCTGTTCGCTTAAAGTCTATCAAAAGCTGCAGTCTCCCATTGCAATTTCAAAAACAATGTCGGAACACGCTAAGCAAGAAATTAATATCTTATCTTCATAATAACAGAAGTGATATTATAAAACACTAACATTCAAAGGTAAGTTTGTCATAATTTTAAGAAAGATTTTCCTCCTTTTTTTACCTAATCTGCGCATTGCCTTTCTCCTAAGGATGTTCTCTGGGCCAGTATATTCATTTATTACCTGGTGTACCCGGAGTGGTCGTTCGAGGGATCGAGCACTTTCGATACCGCATGCATCTAAAAATGTAATCAGTCGAATCTGAAACACCATTCAAATATAGGTACGTATTTTTGTGGCATGAATCGAAATGCCTCTTCGGTTAAATTCGGTATAGTCGAAACGTACTTCACTGTCAAATTATTTCTACGATGTGGACAAGTTCAAAGTAACATGCCCTGCAATATTGATATACCCCAATCTATAATGATTCCCACCATGAAGAATAAGATAGCATATCCGACCATGCTGCCGGCTCAATATTGAGTTAATGAGAGGCTCAATGCGAGTAGTTAATTATGAGCTACCTCATAATTAACTACTCGCAAAGCTAGAAGCATTTGGCATGGATAAAAATTTCAAGGGTTGGATGAAAGCCTTATTGAATGGTCGGGTACAAAGAGTAGCAATAGATGGAGTGAGCTCAAATGCAGTAGAAGTTACTTCAGGTGTTCTCCAGGGAAGTGTTAATGGACCTCTTTTGTTCCTACTTTACGTTAACGACATTGACTAAGTATTCGCCAGTAAGATACGTTTATTTGCCAATGATGAGGTATTTTACCGTGATACCCGTGGCCCTGAGGACACAGCGGCATTATCAGATGACGTTAATGCTATACAACGCTGGTACGACACTTAGCAATTATAATTAAACTTAAAAAAGTGCGTAGTTATTATTGTTTGGAACAAGAGCAATTCCCTCGCGAACGCCTACTGCATTGGGAACACCGAAATGGAATGTTAAGACTCAATTACATGCCTAGGCGCTACTCTCACTCCCGATCTCTCATGGGTGAAAAACATACGAGAAATATGCGGTACCTTATATAAATTTCCTGACAATGAGCTTTTTGACTGTTGAGCGCGTGATCTCAAGGAAGTGAACCACGTGCCCTCAATATTTTGGTGATTACTATCTATCTTATAACTTGCAAAATGATTCCGTCTCCCGCATTGTAGTGCCCTTCTTTAATGATTAAATTTTTCTTTTAAACTGTTTATTTCGGACCCCATGTGGCGGAAACTTAGCAGTTACTACACTGTGGTCAATGATTCATTTTAAAGTTTCCATACTTAAGACTTATTCGGGAATATTTATTGTTAATTGATCAAGAATCGCTCCTAGTAGGTGAAGTGACAAGAAATTGTGATAAGGGATCCCCGAGGCTATTGAGTCTGTTCAAAAAGCTCCCGAACTCTTTTATTACAATAAAATACTTCCCCTACAAAAAAAAGCTCGGCCAGGGTCCCCTCCAAAGTAGTCCCCAACGTATACACTTATCCAAACGGTGCATCCACTTTTTGAAACGGTCCTGAAACGCTTCACCCGGAATGTTCCGTCGAATTTTCCTCAATCGGAATACTCGTCGTCTTCCACCGATTTGGAATACTTGGAGGTCTTTCACAACGTCATATCAATTAAACAAAATCAATGTCGCCCAAAAATGGCATTTTCTGGCATCCAGACATTGTTACCTCTCTACCTACATCACTTGCACTGAGTTAGGTTTTTTACTATTTAGTTTAATTAATGTACTTTGGCACCTTTAAATTGAAAACTTGACTTCCTCAAGAGAAAAGACATAAAAAATTTGGAGAGAAAATTTTATTAAAAAACATCGTCTCACATATGCACAATGGATCTGTCCAAAGGGATACATTGATAGGAAAAATGAAACAATTTTTATTCACATGGCAGATTTGTAATTAAATTTTATCATTCCATTTTTATATTCTTTTTTGTCCATTGACCAATTTCAATGTATCAAACCATTCATGTTCACATCCTGATGATTTCAGGGTTCCCTGGTGTCAACAGTGGGATTTTACTTTTGAATTTGGAAAGGATACTACGGTCAGGAATATTTGCAAAATTCATTGGTGATGACATTATAGGTAATCCTCAGGACTCTGAAGAAATAAAAAAATTGAAAGAAGAAGTTAACGGACGTGTTACGTCAGTGGGTGATTTCGTGAAAAAATATTCATTTGTAAGTGGCTTTGGTGACCAAGATTTTTACACACTATTAGGAGCAGAATATCCCGAGCTAATACACATCATACCTTGTGTCTGGAACCGACAATTGTGCACCAAGTGGGCTGAAGTAAGAGAGTATGCTGATGTATTTGAAAAGTATTTTAGATGTGATGGAAAAGTGGAAGTATATCATGGAAACTGTAATTCCCCCTTTCCAAGTTATATAAAATAAAATTTTGTGAAAATACTTTGACCTATGTATATTGTGACAGACCGTCAGCAAGTTTTTATGTACTTCATAATTCTCCATTAATATTCCCAATTAATGCATGTGAATACACCAGAAACCTGCATATGGTAGGATATATAAAAAGGCTTAGTGATAGATATGAACCTAAATGAACCAAATATGTTAAAATGAACACAAAATTAACAATTAATTAATTAGAAAGCAGTGTGGAAGAGTTTCAATTAAATATGGGAAAGAGTGCTTGCTACTAACAGGGTTAAAACTCTCTTAATTGAAACTTTGAAATGGTCAGTATTACGACTGATTTGGTTTCGAATTTGAAATCTTAATCAGCTACCTATTATAGATATGCTTCCTATGATAGATATGATTATAGATATAGTGCTTACTGCTTAAAGGGTTAAAACTCTTAAAATTGAAAATATTAAATGATTATTATTATGACCGATTTAGTTTTGACTTTGAAATCTGAGTCAACTACCTGTTATGGATCTCAAATTATTCTGTATATGTTGGGGCCATGAAGTAAAGTCTAAATAAATTAATATTATTACTAAAGGTAATCTACTAGTTAATATAGGTTTTGGATGGTCACAAAAACCTAATTATACTCTTGCCATGCCTGAGAAAACACAACCCAATATTTACTCCACCAAAAGGTACTCTTCTTCTCCATGCATTCACTTCCACATTTCATTCCACTCAGCTTCCCTGTACTATTCCTGCCCCATCCTGCTTTGCCTAACATTCTCCCCGCTAACACAATGTTCAACATCCCATTGGCAAATAATATGCTTTGCATTCATTTATCCTGTCTGATTATTTCTCCCAGTAAATCCATAATTCAATTAGCATTTGTCAGCTGGGCAGGATTGAGAAAGTGATACATGAATCATGACGTTTATATCTACAATAAACCATGAGAGGGTTATCTGGGGAATGGACCAATACATCTGAGGTTCCTGCATCCATTTTGAAATAAGTAACGATGACAACTTCTGTCTGCCAATATTTGATTTGTTAGGTAATAATTTTTAGAGAACCATCGTATGATATCCAATTTTTTGTTTTTAAATTCGTTGTAATAATATTATTTATTGTCCAATGCAAAATAGAGCCAAATATACTTTTTGCTCTACATTTTATTTCCCTTGGTCTACATTTAGGTCTTCCCTATCGTAAACTCTTTCACTTTTTTTTTCTCTTATTACATTCCCAACTTCCTGATCCATCATTCTTTTTGTAGTAAATATTCTGGTTTTTCCTCTCTTTATATATTTCTCATGCCTCAGCAATATAACTTGATTGGACCTTTGCTATTAGCGTACATATATCGGTTCATGTCCTCCAATTATACCTTCCATTTTTATCTCTTGACCTAATTTTCTTTGCCTTCAGCAGACTCTCTCCACACAGAATTTTGGCTTGCTTCTCTGAGAAAAAGAATTGCACCATAAGAAAACTGCTAGATTTAAAATCTGAGAGTAGGAAGTATGAAAAGTAACAAAAACTCTACTTATGATTGCTACTCTACATAGGTTTGGCAGAAACAAACTGTCACAAAAATGTGTCCTTTTTGGTGCCAGAGTCAAAAAATTCTAATCTTTATATGATGACAAGCCTTTAAGATGAAGCTTTATATTGTGATTTTTGTTCAACTTTCATGATTAATTTTCATTAGCTACGAAATGATAAATAAAAACCAAATATTATTTGTAGAGTTATGTCTATAACTATATGATTTTCAACTCGACTACCCCTTCAAATAACTGGCCATTTTTTAAAGGAAATGGAAAAGGAGCCATGTTTATGCTTAATATCACTTAGCAAGCTCTTCACCCAAAGTATCAATCCAATTTTGAAGGTGATATCCATAATGAAAGAAAAATGAAATCTATATTTCAGGAGAATGGACTAGTTTTCAATGAGATCATTAGAAGCATTCGTTATTTACAGGATGTGAAAAGCATGGAACTAAGATAATTATTTCACATTCATTTTTAAGTTCTTGTCCTTGAAAGTGCTCTTTAGTAATGCACCTTTTGACATTTGTTTGATGTTAAGGAAACATTTGTTAAGACTTTGGTACAGAACATAGTTATGTATGACACAGAATCGTGATCATTGAAGCAACATGATAGGCATAGATTAGAGGCTTTTGAAATGTGGGTGTGAAGGAGATTGGAGAAGGTGAAGTGGACAGAAAGGGAAACAAGTGAAGAGGTCTTTGGTGTGGTGGGGGAGGAAAAGGGTTTGTTGAGAGAAATCATAAGGAGACAGACAAAATGGATGCAAAGCATATTGATTGGCAGTGGAATGTTGAAGATTGTGATAGAGGGGAGAAGGTTAGGCAAACAAAGAAGGGGCAGATATAGGAGAGGGATATTGGAAGGAATGAGGAGAGGAAGGAAGTATGCAGAGATGAAGAGGGACTTTTTTGTAGAGAAGGGTGTTGGGTTGTGTTTTGTTGGGAGAGACAAGAGAAATATTTGGTTATTGTGCTCATCCAAAACTTACCTTAAACATAAAATGACCTATTATAATAATTGCAATGATTTAGCATCATTAGAAAAAATTAATTGAGAGGATAATACTGAATTATAAGAAGAGTATGAGTTCTTCATCGTGTGACCCTTCCTTTTAAAGGTTCACTATGAATCAAAAACTCTACATGAAGAACTACCCATGGCACCATCTCCACGTTTGGGTCCAGATATGGGCCCCCCTAGTGGCTTCACTGAAGGATCCGTCCACTTGCCACAGCAACAGCACAGTTCGAGGCGAACAAAAGGTGGAGGCATTAATAAGGCCAGTCTCTTTGCTTGAATGACACTCCAGAGCATTCCAGAGGAGACTATAATCAGTCCTCACATATTAGAATTCCTTGAGCAGACACTGGAGCCTATACCATTACCTATAGTCAATCAACCAGCGCCCTCTCATGGCAAAACATCCACAAATGTTGGTGGAATAGGTGTGTGGACCACATTTGATATATTTATTTTAAATTTTAAGAGTAACATGCGCGTTTTTCTGCAAACTTACTGATGAGATAATGTTATGGTCTTCCGGTTGAGATTATAATTCCATCAAATATTGGCTGTTTAGCTGGCTTTATTTTGTAATAAATCACTTCCAAATCCAAGCATGGGTTTTTCTTGAATGAATTGAGTAAAAACTATAATTATTTCAAGCTCTTTGAAAAGTTCATACATAATTGAATTGTTTAATTGGATAGTGATGAATCAGGTATGGATTTTTGTTATTACTGCAAACTTGTCTTGATATTTGCAATGATTTCAATATCCTGAGCTGTTTAGAATAAATTTGGTGGTTTCACTACATGTTGAAATATCTATAATGAAGTAGAATTTTATGTTTATTCAAAACTTTATCAATAGATTCCCTGTCATCATCAGCAGTATTTTAATCTTAGGATTGGTTTACTGCAACCCACCATTCTACTCTAGTAATTTCAATATATTCCTTGTAATAATAATAATAATAATCATGGGAAAGACCCTAAGTTTGAATGCTATTTACTTACTTGCCATTGTCAACATCACACATTCCATTGTGACGGTGGCATTAGAGTGGGGATAATTATTTTTATTGTTGTTTTAGGGCCTGGGAGAAAAATCTTCTCAAAGGATCTTGATGGCTCAGCTGTTGGTAGTGGAGGGGTTGGCGGAATTGGTGGCAGGACAGGATGTAATATGTATGGTGGAAGCAATTCCTTCCCTTCAGCTGCATCTTCCTCCTCATTCCCTGTCGATGTTATTGTGTACTTTCATATACAGCCATCCACATTTCGTTTTTCATGTTTACCAGTTTCACGAGTGGAGTGTATTCTTCAACTGCCCTCTTCGGACATTGTGTTCTCTTCAAAAAGGGCTGAGGAAGAAGAATTATATGGGTAAGTTATCCTTAATATTTAAAAACAAACCAAATATTTATCTGTTTACTGTCATGTACCCCGGTGGAAAAGCCAATGTAAATCCATTCTATTGGGAATGCAGAATCTATGTGAATTGATAGCATGAGAACATACCCCATTGATGTAGTAGAACGTTTTGAGTCAGTGAGTTTACAAGGAATATACAAACTCCATATGAATATTCAGAGCACAGCTTCTGCATTGACTGTCACTCTATTCCTATTGTCTGCAATATACCCATTAGTTTTTCCCAATTCACTCTATCAAACGCTTTTTCAAAATCTACGAAACAGGCAAATACCTCCTGGTTGTGTTCTATATTCCTCTCAATTAATCTCATTACTGCAATGGCATCATGTGTACCTCTTCCCTTCCTAAACCCAAACTGATCATCCCCTAAGTAATCTTTTGCCCTACTGTATATCCTTTTGTTTATGATCTTGAGAACAACTTTAGCCGCGTGGGATATCAAACTTATTGTCCTGTAGTCCTCACATGATGTAGCCTTTACCTTTTTAGGAATAGGAACTAAAACTGATCTCACAAAGTCTTCCAGCCACATTCCTTCCTCATAAATACTAAGAAATAGCCCATATAGCCTCTTCGTCCCACATTTTCCTAAACATTTCAATAGTTCCGCGGGAATGTTATCCACCTCCACGGACTTATTTAGTTTCATCTCCCTTGATGCCCTTTCTATCTCATCGTCGAGTATGCCTGGACCTAAGCTATCTTCCTCTACATCATATGACGGGATGAGAGGCAATGAGGGGTTGCCATAATATTGAATAAAGAGGTAGGAAGAAGCATGGTCCAAATAGAACAAGCAACGGAAGGAATATTACCAGTAGAGATAAAAGCAGAACGGACGAACTTGGTCATTGTTCAGGGCTATGTGCCACCGAGCAACCATAAGGAGAAACAAGGCGATAGGATATATACGATCATATAATTGTGTGTCTTCCTGTGAGAAAACATATGATAGTAATGAGGGATTGGAATGCGATAAAAGGCAAAGGAAGAGATGGTGATGAGGAAGAGGACTATGGTTTAGGCATGAGGAAAGCCCGAGGCGAGAAATCAATTGAGTCCTTCAGGACACAGGGGTCACTCATCTCCAACAATTGTTTTAGACACCACAAAAGGCATAGGTATACATGGAAAATGCCATTTGACTCAGAATGAAATAAGATTATATTCTGGTTAGGCACAGGTGTAGGAACCTTGTGATCAATTCACACAGCTTCCCAGGAGCGTATGTGGTCTCTGACCACAATTTAGTTGTTATGAAATGTAGCGTTTCAAAAAGATAGGGTAGGGATGGTGGGATATGAAATGGAATGTAGAAGCATTTTAATGGATTGACAAGAAAGGAGTATCAGTTGGCTGTAGAGAAATTAATGGATGAAGGTATAGAGTACTATTGAGGTAAAATGGTAATGTATCAAAAAATGGATAATGGAAGACACAAAAGAAACTATTGGACCTGTTAATTGGATAATGACTTGGAAACCATGGATCACAAATGAGATGATTCCAAAGAGGAGAGGAGAAAATGGAAGAATGTAAACAGAGAGTTAGGGAAAATGAAGTACAAGGTGTTAAATAATAAATTAAGACTGGAAACAAATATGGCAAAAGAAGCATGTTGGAAGATGCAGTGCTTAAATTTGCAAAATTGAATTTTTAAGCTCTTGGAGTGCTTAAAAATACTCAATTGACTTACAATGTCTTTCCAATATATGCAGAAATGGGTATAAGATGGGCTTATCCACTCCTCGAAAATGCTTGAACTATATTGAGCGCTGAGGTGTGCAGTCACCATGGAATCTCCTTTATGCCTCCACTTCATCTTAACACTGTATTTCATTCGAGTTAACTGAACTTGGCCATCGGAGAGCTAGCCCACGACTATCTACCGGCCGTTGGAGCTCTGGATTCTCCAGTCATACCAACGTAAATATTCTTGCACGGAGTAACTAAGTAAATCCCCTAAACCATTGCAGTAATCTCACTACAACGGACATATTATACTCAGTAATACTCCCTGTAATCACTTGTAATTCTAAGACCGGGATGAGTTATGTAGTATATGATATACGGCCCTAGAAAGACATCTACACTGAAGATAGCCCAAGCGGGAGGTCGTCTTTTATAGGGAAAACTAAGAGGTCGTAACGAAAACGTTTTCGACAATATCTGCTAAACTAGAAAAGTACTTTTCTTGAAAATCACCCAAAACGCTCGGCACTCCCTACTCTATCACGACGTAGGCATAAAACCCAGAGTCGCCCTTTCACACAAAAAATAAGAAAGAACTTCAATATATCTCCTTAACCAGAACATTATTTTTTCTAAAATTTGGCACAAACACTAACCCCTCTTTCCTCTATATTCAACCTTTCGCTTACCCTATGCTCATGGCCTAGTTTAGGACCCAGGGCCCACTATCATCAACGGCGTCGTCCTTTAACACGAAAAAAACAACGTACTTCACAATATCTCCAGAACAAAAACATATTTTTCCAAAAATTTGGCATAAACATTAAACTCAATATAGTCTATCTGCTGCCTTTCGCTTGCCCCATGATCATGCCCTAGTTTAGTAACCCGAGCCCAATAGCGTCACCAGAGTCGTCTTTTCATACGAAAAATCACAAAAAACTTCACAATATCTCCTAAACCAGAACATATTTTTCTCTAAATTTCACAATACACACTTTGCACCACCTATACCTTCGGCAGTCATTCGCTTACCCCATGCTCCTGCCCTAGTTTAGTAACCAGGGGCCAATAACGTCACCATGGTCGTCATCTCACACGGAAAAACACAAAGTACTTCACAATATCTCCTAAACCAGAAATTTTTTTTCTCTAAGTTTTACAATACGCACTAGGCATCACATTAACTTTCGGCAATCTTTCGCTTACCCTATGCTCATGGCCTAGTATAGTAGCCAGGGTTCACCAAAAGTGACTACGACACGACACTGAACTTAGGCCATGGAGATAGGATTTTTCAAGTTTGTTCTTTTATGTACTCAATAGTCTCTCTAATACGACCTTTTTTTTCTTCCTCAGTGTCACATAGTAGACCAATTTTTTAATGAAAAATACACCATTTCAGCAATCTGTTTCTTAATTTAGTGTTATACGTGTTTTTTTCATTTTTGCACCATTTTCCGGCCATGAATTCCTCATTTTCACAATTCCCCCTGATTCTTCACTTCTCTCTATTTTCTTTCTCTGGGGTCTTGAGCTGCGAAGATGGGATTAGATTAAAAGTTTTTAGAAGGTATGTATGGTTACCTTTTTTTCGTTTATTAGTAGTATACATTAATACATCACGGTTATAGTATATCTGCGAGTTATTCCACGTCACCCGAAGAGGTTACTCGCTAGATGCGTTTCTCTTTATGCTTGGAGAAGAAACGAGCGAAAAAGAGGTCCCAGGGAGGCATGTGAGAAACCGGTCGCCTTTTCCCTTAATTAAAAAGGGAGCATCTCCCGAAACCTACAGTGAAATAGAGGAATTTTTACAACATTTTCAGTTTTTTACCCTTATGAAATCCGTTATATTTCAGTAGCATGAAATTGTCTTGGTGTAAATAAGCATATTTAATCTTCCGAAGTCATTCAGCCCCCCGCTTCGTCAGATAGATGGAATGGACCGCAGATCCTATACAGGGTAGCACCCAAAAGTGGAAGGACTGATTTTTTTATAAGAATTTTATTGACGATATACTTACAGCGACTTAATAATCTTCAAAGTATGCTCCTTGAGCTGCTACACACTTGGTATAACGTTGCTCCCATTCCCCGTACGCCCGCTGGAAATTTTCTTTGGGGATGCCGTTGATGACCCTCGTCGAAGCCTCTTGAACGGCCTTTATCGAGTCAAAACGTCGTCCCTTGAGCTGTCTTTTCATCAGGGGAAGAAGAAGAAGTCCGGTGGTGCCAGATCGGGAGAATAGGGCGGGTGCGGCAACGTGGCAACGCCGTATTTGGCCAGGAGCTGTCTGACGACGAGCGCGCCATGGCACGGCGCGTTGTCATGATGAAGCACCCAGCAGTTTGCGATGGCCGGTCGGACTCTTTTCACGCGTTTTCGGAGGCGGGTGAGCACCTGCACGTAAAAGTTCGCATTCACAGTCTCCCCTTGTGGGACAAACTCCTTGTGAACCACTCCATGACGGTCGAAAAACACAATCAACAATGTTTTGATTTTTGATTTGCTCATGCAAGCCTTTTTTGGACGTGGGGACGCGGAAATGTGCCATTCCGCGGATTGTCTTTTCGATTCGGGGTCATATTGAAAAAAGCATGTTTCATCACCAGTTATCACATTGTCCAAACAATTTTCATCTTGGTGCAAATTGGCTAACACCTTCGGAAATGCGCACACGCGTTGCCTGTTGGTCGACACTCAGAATTTTCGGCACCATCTTGGCGCACACCTTGCGCATGGCCAAATCCTGTGAAATAATGCGTTGGACGTTGGATGCAGACAGACCCAACTGGTCTGCAATTTCTTCACTGGTTAAGCGTCGGTCTGTGTTCAGCAGTGACCTCACTGTCCACATTCGTGTCGGTTCTTGCCGTCGACGGCCGTCCGGTCGGTGGTCGTCTTCAACGAGCTCCCTACCTCTTTAAACAACTTGTGCCACTCAAATACTGTGAAACGGCTTAAGGCAGTGTCCCCGTAAGCCTGCTTGATCATATCGAGGGTCTCAGTTGCCGTCTTCCCGAGTTTCGCACAAAAACTTCACGGAATAATGTTGCTCTAAATTCAGATTCATTTTGTTTTTCGACGCGGACAAAAAACTTGCTTCACTAAAAACGGTATCCTCACTCAACGACAGCCCGCAGGCGACTGAGTTTGGTATTGGTCTGTTGCTAAGAGCCCCCTCCACCTTACCCTGCCAGGCAGACCCCCCTCCACCGCTCCGTTCGCGCCAGAGAAAATCAGTCCTACCACGTTTGAGTGCGACCCTGTATCATCATTGCCGCCTCCCTTTTCCTATTTTTAATTGTTCCTACGCTGTCTCTTCTGAGGCTTTCCGTCCCACGCTTTTTCAGATAGACGGAAAGCACCTCAGTGCCTGTGATAGTAGGTTAACTTATATACTGTTGGAGAAAATTCAACAAAATATAATCGCCTGTAAACTTATAATGTGCGTCCAAAGCTAAAACGATGCACAACCAAGGGATAGCCACAAGGCCAATTAATCAGCTGTCTGCCATATCTACTAATTGAATATCTAATGTTATCCATTTAGTGCACAGTATACACGACCAAGTCATATTTTCGTAATCGGAAGCGGTGGCAGTTTTTTCTACGCAAGAAAGATGATACCATCGGGAACACACATCGTAGGCGACCGACGTCGTACTTCCACGGATTTTACCCCGATCGCGCAAAGGGTATATTTCGTTAACTTTAGGGAGGGACTGTAATATATTTGTTTTAATTTTGTTCCGGTACTCGTCGGCATCAAACTTTTGTTCAGTTCCCATATTTTTCGCTATCTGATTTATGAAAAAACACGTATGCACCCCACAGTTATAGCTATCGCTCTGTTTGCCGAATGGTACCCTTATTGCTCTCAGTTTACTGGGACCTATTTTTTCCTTACTTAACGCATTCCACTTCTTTAAGAAATTCGTGCATAAATTGTAATGCCTGGCATAATCCATATCCGTGCTGCCCAATGGATCGAAATAACTGAATAAAAACTCCCGGAAGTTTACGACGAATAGGCACCAGTGATTTTGATCTTTATTGAACGGCATTGATATAATTTTCTCTTTGAACTTAAGCTTGGTGACTAAACCCTCGGACATGAAGTTCCCTCGTGGGGCATAACTGGAATTTTCGCAAGGGTCATAAATAATGTCCCTTTTGTTTTTTCAAGAACTACGGTGGTGAAGATATCTATGATGAAATTACAAAGCCATTGTTTTGGGGACAGCGAAAGGAAGTCTTCCAAGTACACGTGGGTATCTTTGCCAACGTATCCTAAAACGTATGACCTTCCTAATTCCGAACAGTTATCGAAGTAACTATTATCCAGACGTACGTCGTTCCCCGGCGATAGACGCCATAATTGTGCCGATGAGTCGGTTCGATCGGCACCTGCCAAAAGGCGTCTTTTAGGTCAATCTTGACTAAAAGGGTATTAGGGGGGATTGACTCTAGGGCTTGTGCCGCGGATTTTAAAGTGAAACGTGGTGTGCGTATGAACCTCGTCCAAGCCGATAGATCCTGAATCACTCTGACGCCTCCCCCTGCTTTCGGGATGGCAATGAGGGGGAACGCATTGGTTGCCCGCTCTATGGTCAGGATGCCCCTATTCTCTAGCTTCTTAATATATCTATCCATGATTCTTGTTGGTCGTGTGGGGATGTATATGTTCGGCGCGCCTTCCGGTTTCGGGAGGTTCGCGCCATAGGCCATGGTGTCCCTGGTAGATGCACACCTATAGGGATATTTCCCCGCCGTGGGGAAATGTGCCTCCTCGTCGCTCTCAGTTCCTTGTTCCTCTTGGCTGGTCACATCCGGCTGGTCCCCGGGCTGTTCCTCCTCCCTCTCGGGTTCTATAGCCTCCGGTAGGTACTGGATCGGGTCGCGGGGTTCGCGGCCGTCGTTCGCCGTTCCTAGGGGGCCGGGAATTCTCCATGCACTTGCCTCCACTTCACTATCACTATCCCGTTCGGTGTCACTCCCCACCCCACTTTCTGTCTCTTCATCCTTATCACTTAGGGGGGTCTGTTCGCTTACCGTTGTCGTTGATGATGCTTCTGACGCCGTTTCCCATTCCTCCGGGTCCTCCGGTTCCCCACTGTCTCTAAATAACAAAAATTCTCCTAACTGCTGGATCGTGGGGTCCCCGCTGTTAGGGCCGCCATCAGCCGCAGGTGGTGTCGGCTGGGGCACGGGCAGGATGCTAGTTGTTGAATCTGGTGCTTGACCCAAGGCCGCCGCCTCGACGACCTCGGCCGCGAAAGGGCTGCTGCGGTTGGGCGTCTGCATTTCTGGCGCGTCCCTGCCTGGACTGTTGGTCTCCGGCATACCTCACTTGTTGTGGTGCTTGCACTATAATGGTGGGAGCTGGCGGCGGGATCGCGTTTGCGGGTAGCCGGAGGAGCGCGTTTCCCGCGGTGTCGGTTAACCGCATCGCCGCCTCCCATCCATGGGCTTGTACTATGGCCATCACTCGTATCCGGTTATACACCACGTGGCGGCTCGTTTCCGGTAATGTCTGCCAATCCGCCGCCAGGCCCAGAATCGCGTCTAACTCGTGCAAGTCTCGCTGCGCCTTGTTGTCTTAGGGACGCGCATGTTAAGTCCTCCGGCGGCGCTGGGGTGGCCGGTCTCGGTGGTTGGCCTGGTAGGGGTTGCGTGAGGCGCCACTCCTGCGTCGCCTGCTGCAGTTGCTGAATGTTTTGTCTGGTCTCGCTCATGCCCTGCGAGAGCTCGCTGATCTTGTTTGCTATTGCTAGGGCCCATTGCGGTGGCTCGGATTCGCCCATGCTTAACACGGGGGAAGGGTTTCGCGTAGGTGAAGACCGTGGCGATGGTGCCCGGGCGCAGGATGCCTGCGGCTGTTTTGCTTTCGCCCTGGTGTGCCTTTGACCAAAAACGGGGCTTGTCGACCGCGATGACATGCCGTGGAATGGCATCCGCCGGCGCTTGGCTCAGAGAGATCTGGAGGCACCTCCGCTCTGAACCACGAATTTCGATCGACTCAGTCAGTTGGTTATCTGGTGGTGACCGGTAGGGCACCGCCAGATAACCAACTGACGCTTCGGCTGTGTTGCGCTTGTCGATGCGTGTCCTATTGCTGACTCAACTTCGGACGAGGGCTCTGCCTAGCTTACGTGCGTCGTCACCACGTCTACCTTGCTTTATCCCTTCTCTTCCGACGGACGAGGGCTCTGCCTTGGCTACTTGCGTCGTGACCGTGCCCACCCTGCCATACTACCGTTAATTCGCAAGCTACATTTCATTAACTCTGCCGGAAGAGCACTTTGGTTTTTAGTGTCGCTTATCATTTTTTCCTCAAGTGATACTAAATCATACGTGGCCATTTGCGAATTATTGCCATTAATTATGCTATCAATGAAAGAATCAAACGCCTTTACCTCTTCCGAAACTCCAATTTCATGGGCGCCCCTGGCCTCGTTCATCTGCGATGTTCGCTATTAAATTTTAGGTCTGTCTTGTGTCCCTCACCCATTATTATTTTCCGTTTATTGAACGATATACTACTCCCGTGGCGAACCATAAAATCAAGGCCTAGAAGACCGTCATAGTTCGTTTCCCCCAAATCCCCTACTAAAACGTCATGGAGATTTAATTTATGATTAACTAAAAATGGCGCGCATTTTTGGCCTTTGTCAAGTGTCGCACTAGCGTTGTATAACATTTAGACCATTTGAAAAACCTCCTGTGTCATCACGATTAGGGATACCACGGTAAACACAGGTATCTTGCTAATGACTATGGAGTCAATGTCGTAAAGTTACGAGGCCTGATAAGCTTTCCTTGGGGAACATCTGATGTACCTTCTACTGCATTTGAGCTAAATCCATCCATGACTACGCTGTGTACCCGACCATTCAAAAAGTCTTTAATGCAACTCCGGATATCTTTCTCTATGCCGTATGCTTCGTGGGTAGTTCACTATGAGGCACTTTGTCGAAGGCTTCTTTAAAATCTAGAAATATCGCGTCCACTGGCAAATTCCTCTCCCCCGAAGTAAGAATATCGTGAATAAAAAGCGTCATTTGTGTCTCGCAGGATCTACCCTTTCGGAAACCGTGTTGATTTTTCATTAATAACTACTGACTATCGAGGAGTTTCACGATCGAACTAGGAACTATACATGTATGCTCCTTAACCTTGCAAGAAATGGGTGTTAGGGAATAGATCTGTAATATTCCGGTTCCTACTAAGTCTCCGTTTTCAAATATTGGCGTTACGTTAGCCGTTTTCCTATCTCTGGAAACCTTGTGATCTCCTAGCGACTTCTTAAATATAATTTCTAGATACGGTGCGATTTCCGACGCTATTCCCTTAAATATACGAGCAATATTTCATAGAGCCTGGAGGATCTATTAGGCTTACTGTTTTTCAGCGAACGTTCGATACGATTACATGATATTTCAATTATAGGCATCGGTTGGTTGGCACACTTTGGTAAGCCATCGGAGACATTCGGTGAGATATTGGAGAAGACGTTTTGAAAGAAGGAATTCAGTAAGTTAGCCTTTTCCAAACTGTTTGTTTACGCTTTCGCATTTATCATTTTTGAGTGTATTCCATTGTAAGATAATGCGTTCAGTAAGACAAACAGTCTAAATAACTCACTTAAACGGAAGAAAGAAAGATAAGATTCGGACGTTGGACTTGATTATCATACGTGCAAAACATTCCAATAAACGTGAAATCCTCTCTCAAAATGGTATTCATGTAATGGATTTGGCTGATTTCATGGGCTAATTTTTCCCAGTAGCAGGCTGATAAATACGAATGTGAACCGGCTTCGTAAATGTTGAAACTTTAGTCAATAATGGTGCACAGTAAAATGCTTTTATATTTAGCATGAAGATGAAAAATGAATATTTCTTGATATTTCGACGGAAACCATCCGTTTTCATCTGAAGATATAGAAGTAATGACTGCCAAGACTATTAAAATGAATTCTAGACAAGTTTTAAAATGAATTTTTTAGGTCTTGGAGTGCTTAAAAATACTCAATGGACTTCTAAAGTCTTTCCTATATATACAGAAATGGGTATAAGATGGGCTTGATCACTCCTTGAAAATGCATGAACTAAATTGACGCGTTGAGTTGCGCAGACACCATGGAATCTCCTTTGTGTCGCCACTTCATCTTAACCCTGTATTTCATTCGATCGATCTGCTAGCAATCGATTACTTCGACCGCTATACAACCGCTTTGTTCATTGCCCATGCTAAAGCTTCATCCTACATTTTAGGTACCCTTTATACAATTACTTTGCTGTTAATTATTCTCATATCCGGGCACGTAGGCCTACAACTACGATAAATTATGCATATTCAAAAGAACGTATTAAATAAAACAAAAAATAATATATGAAAAGTTTATTTTTTAAATAAGCACGGCGAATGGTTACGAAATGCGTGTGGTAGTCTAAGCAAGAATAGATACTTTTTTAGATTTTCGCGTTTTTCCTCAACCCATACCTGTTCGCTTTGTAACCTTCCTCATTAATACGCATTTCTCACTAGAGGATGTGATGTTTATTAATATTTTATTCCGATAGATTTGGTAAATCGTGGAATCAATTAATAATGAAATTTGGCTCTGGCGAAAAAACACTGAAGTGCTGGGGTAAATCGATCAAAGCGGACGATTTCATTCGATTCAAAGTAATTTATTCTATGCCTTCAATTGCCACATTCGAAACTAATAGAATTTTTTTAAAGGCTTCTTATTTTGAGCCCTATATATTAGGAAAACCAAGCATTTGCCGCTATATAGTCACTGATTCCTATAAAATTTCAATTTAAGATGCTTCCTGGCGTGCTTGTTGCTAACCACTCAAGATTATTATCACCCCTTTTTGGTGAAGAGGCAAGTTAATATATCGAGTTCAACGCAAAGGAATGCAATGGCTACTCACCGGTATATTTTTCTCTACCCCATTTCAAAACTATGAAGGGTGCGTTCCGAAAGTAATGCAATTAAATTTCCCGCGCCGTTCCTATTGGTTGGAGTGGGATAGACCCACTTAGAGTACGTGGGGGACACTAAGGTTTGCCAAGACACCGGTCTCAGTGCTCTCCAATCCGTGGAAGCGGTAGGACATCAGTTATTGTGTATGGGAAGGCAGAGAAGCACTCGGCCTGACCCAGAGATGGCGTTAGCTGTTTAAAAATAACACTGTATTAGAAAGCATGCCATCTATAAAGCATATGTTTCAAGTTTTAAGGCGCTACGTTGTTCAGTATTTGTTTGGCATTCATCAATAGCAGACGTTTTCAGTGAATTTGTGAAAATTGAGAAAATTGGTCATCGTTATGTGATACAATACTTTTATTTGACCTCAGCTCAACCAATATAAAAGCTGAACTAGGTTCTGTTCTGGGTGGGTCTGCCACTTCTTTATAACAGTAAAATATTGGGTTGCAGAGTTTAAACGAGGCCGTACGTGCTGTCAAGACGAGCATCGCATTGGTCGACCAAATGAGGTGACGACTCCAGAAACGTTGAAGGAAATCCAAAAAGTGATACTGGATGATCGTCGACTGAAAGTGCGCGAGCTAACTGACATAGTAGGCATTTAAAAAAGTGTGGTACATTCCAATGCAACAATTTCAGAGCGTAAAAATCATTCGCCTTGACTGGGACTCGAACCCAGATCCCTCAATATCCGGTCGAGTGCTTTAGCCACTTAAGCTACCGAGGCGTCCTCTTAAACTCTGAAATTTTGGGGCTTTTAAAGGAACTAGATGTTATGACGAAATACCGTACATACAATGTCACATGCATTCGTAGTCGTGCGCGAGGCGCCACTGTCCACGAGGTTAAAGCCAACTTTAAACACGTATGGTGTTTTCCCTTTGACAAATTCCAAAGAAACTGCGGGAGATGCCGCAACAGTAACTTTTAACGGAGTCATCCGCTAATGTGCGCACATTAGCGGATGACTCCGTTAAAAGTTACTGTTGCGGCATCTCCCGCAGTTTCTTTGGAATTTGTCAAAGGGAAAACACCATACGTGTTTAAAGTTGGCTTTAACCTCGTGGACAGTGGCGCCTCGCGCACGACTACGAATGCATGTGACATTGTATGTACGGTATTTCGTCATAACATCTAGTTCCTTTAAAAGCCCCAAAATTTCAGAGTTTAAGAGGACGCCTCGGTAGCTTAAGTGGCTAAAGCACTCGACCGGATATTGAGGGATCTGGGTTCGAGTCCCAGTCAAGGCGAATGATTTTTACGCTCTGAAATTGTTGCATTGAAATGCACATTAGCGGATGACTCCGTTAAAAGTTACTGTTGCGGCATCTCCCGCAGTTTCTTTGGAATTTGTGGTACATTGCCTATTAACTGAAAATTTGGACATGAGAAAGTTGTGTGCACGATGGGTGCTCACACTCGAGCAAAACCAGTGTCGTGAAGACGTTCAAATTGATTGTTTAGCAAAGTCTCACAGCAACAAAGCAGAATTTTTGCGCCGTTTCATAACCATAGATGAAACATGGGTCCATTACTGCGCACCCGAGACAAAAAGAACAATCAAAACAGTGGATTCAAAAGAGAAAACCGGCTCCCAAGAAGGAGAAGGTTATTTCATCTGCAGGAAAGGTCATGGCGTCGGACTCCATCACGACGACGCACCTTGCCACAACGCGCAACGAGTCCACGAGTTCCTAGCCATACACCAGGTGCCAACGCTGCCCTACACCCTATAGCCCTGAAGTCGCCCCAGCAAACATCCTTTCGTTCCCTCGGATTAAGGCAGCCCTGAAAGGAACCCGTTTTTCGTCAATTGTACAGATCCAATCAGCCGTGACGAAGACCTAGCGAGAGGTCCCCAAAGACGCCTTCCAAGGCGCGTACTGGTCGTGGCAGAGTCGCTGAAAAAATGTGTAGAAGCCAAAGGACATTACTTTGAAGATTTTTTTATTGTTTGTGCATATCTGTTCAATAAATTACATAAAAAAATAAAAGCATTACTTTGGGAATGCACCCTGTACATCTACAATTATACCCTGCACCTTCTATAAGTGCGTGTGGCGGGGGGTGCTGGCGTATTAACATGTACAATTATTTATTTATTCCTATGTTTTATTGCAAGTTTGCTCGAATGAAGAATCTCGTACTTAAGTCCTGCGACCAATGCAAATCCGGTTCTCAGCGGAAAGAGATAGGCAGTGAATCTGCCTCACGGAGCGCTGCGCGCGCAAGTCCAGTAGCATCACCTTGCGTCAAACTTGAAAGGCTTGAAACTTGTACCTCTGATTGCCGTTTATAGTATACAGTTCATGAACACGAGATTATTACAAAGGAAGCACATGCCTAGCTCACACCAGCATTTGAACTGAAATGGCTATTCTGCGTCTAAGGCGGAATACCACATTAAAACTAGGGTTACTTGCTGTTCTACTAGTATTATTGACCAAGTTTTATTCGAGACACTACGGGAATGAATATTTCCTCAAATCTGCATCTCAATCAAGAAATGCCGGAATATTTCCAGGTTCGAATCAGGAAGTGATTGCTCGAGAAATGAAAGAGAAAGAAATTGTTAATTTGTTGTGCATCGTCGCCAAATTGGACGAACACGAAAATTTCAAAGATAACCTTTTCGACTTTGCCCGGTCCGTCCTCGAAAAATCTTCAGTGCCAATCGCTTTGAGTGTCATCACAGATGAAAGAAGCAGAACCTTAGCAAAAGAAATTATTGATGATGCACAAGGTGTTAAAAGGTTTCACGAGGTAAGCATTTTGGAAATTTATGGATCATTTTCTGAGAGTGGAGAGGCTGAAAGGGGTTGGGGTTAAGTGTGCAAATGAAAATTTGGTTTTCTTCGTCATTTCAAATCAGGTTGTCTACTTTGATGTCTCTGCCATTGTAGAAAAGCTCAAGCGAATAGTCTCCATCATGTCTCCTCACTTCAGTTCTAAGCGGGGGACATACTACAGCGATCCTTTATTTTATTTATCTCTGGGACTGCACCACATTTTCAGACCTGGTTTGTGTCCCAAAACAGTCTTGTTTTAAGTCTTCCTTCATGTTTTCGTAACAATATTTTACCTAATGCTAATGTTTCACTTAGACCTGCACAAAGTTTTAATGGCGGATGTGGACATGAAATTTGTTGGCGACATTGCAGAACTATGGGCAGAATTTTATAAATTCAACTCTAAGGCCATCCTTGGGATCGCACCAGAACTGGCTCCTACTTATATGCATGCTTTCCATTCATATAGAACTTCTAATCCAGACACGAAAATTGGAGAGCCTTTCATCGAAGATGGTTTGTATACTTTTTATGTCATTTTAACAGTGTGCGTACTTTCTCTAATTTCAATTACGTAGTCCAGTGTCCCATGGATATTTGAACTTATGTTGCATGACGCTGAACTACCAATTCATATCGTACCTACATAATTCTAGTTCTAGGTTCTAGTTAATTTTGAAGCATGAAATTTGTTGACAAAATGGTAGAACTGTGAAGAGAATCTAGTAAATTCTGCGCCTGACTGTTATATGTAAAGTCACAGTTGTGACTGTACTTGAATCCTTAGTTGTAAGCATATTTCCAGTTAATATAAAGCTTCTAATCAAATCGCAGAAATTGGGGAGTGTTTGAGTAAAAATGGTCTGTACACTTTTATGTCAGTTAAAAATTGTGTGTGTGTTCGCTTAAGTCTTTGCAAAAGCTGCAATCTCCCATCGTACGAGTAATTTTAACAAAATGTCGGGCACGCTACACAAGAAATTCATGTCTTTTCTTCATAATAACAGAAGTGCTATTATAAAACATTAACATTCAAAGGTAGGTTCATCATAATTTCGAGAAAGTTTTTGCCTCATTTTTTTACCTAATCTGCACGCTGTCTTTCTACTAAGAATATTCTCAGGGCCATTTTATTCATTTATAATTAGGTGTACCCGGAGTGTTTGTTCCAGGGGTCGAAATAATGAGCTTTTTTGATACCGCATGCATCTAAAAATGTTATAAGTTGAATCTGAAACACCATTCAAATACATGTACGTAACTATGGGGGATGAATCGATATGCCTCTTCGGTTAAATTCGGTAAAGTCGAAACATTCTTCACTGTCAAATTATTTGTATTATAATGGTGACAAGTGCTAAGTAATGTGCCCCGCAATATTGATATACCCCAATATATAATGATTACCTCCATGGAGAATGAGATAGCATGCTGCCGGTTCAGCGAAAGGAGTTCCCTTGTAAGAGATATTCCGTATGACAACTTGTTCAAATAACTCATTTGAAAGGAGGAAGGGTAAAATTTCGACCGAAAATTGGTCAAACGTGTTATTCTCAAGAAGGAGAGGAAAATCCAATGTAAATCCGGTTTCAAAATGCTCTCCGAAACGAAGCAGTTGGGCTGATATCGAGAAAATGATTTTACTAATGGGGGACTGAAGAATACAAATTTATCTGCTGGCTTTGTAAACGTTGACATTGTAGTTAATATTCACATTAATTATATTAATTTAATTGTGAGGAAAATCATTGGAAGGCCCATTATTTTGAAAATTGGCGCATTTAAAACCGGCCCGAAATCTATTTAAGAGGGTGTTTCAGAAATGAATGGGAACCATTTGAAAATCCGTCAATTTAACCCAAAACTCTACTCGATGTTCGCATAAATAGGTGCTATAGAAAATTCATTACTCATCATTAATACTTGAACTGCGGCGACACGTAGAGTCTTGCCGAGCCTCCTTAATGTAATTATTTCATCGGAACATCTGCATTCCACTTATTCAATACCTTTGGAATCGGTTCTTTCGATCGCTGTCCAAGGATTTCGTCCGTTCTTCATGCTAAAACTTCATCCTAGATTCAAGGAAGCACCTAATCTAATTACTTTGCAGAAGATTCTTCCCATCTCCATGCAAACACGTATATTGTTCTCTCGTTCTATGATATTTATTTATTTTTAGTCTGAACTTTTTGGCCTTTAACATCGAAATATTAGTAATGACAACAATGGACACGAATACGAACGCCCTAGTTGGAAGAAAAGCCACCCAGGCGGGAATCGAACCCTCGACCCTTGGGTTGTAAGATCAGGACATCACTCCGCCGCCACCGCAGCCGGCAAATGCAGATAAATAATTCCACGGAATGAGCATAATAATTATCTTCCATGGTTATAATCATTAGCGTAACATCATAAACTATATTCTCTGATAGCTCTTCTGAAATGATTGTCATAATAAAGACATCTGTGCATCAAAGGATAAATCTTTAAGGAGAATGATGCGAAACAATAAGTATTGTTAAATCATATGAAATTATGAGAAATTATTTTTATACGTTATTCAAAGAGTTTGCTTTGTGAGAATCGTCGTCAATCTTATTTCTTTCCGTGCATGGCATACACTACAAAATCCTCCTTCGGTATTTACAGGTATTCCGCGTGATGGCTATACGCGGGATAGTCCTCTACAATTATTTCGTCTAGCACTCTACGAGGGTGGTCTGAAAATTTTCCGACCTATCAAAGATACAAAACATTTTTTCTGAAATTTTTACTGAAATTTTCTGAGATTGGAAACTTTTCAGACCACCCTCGTATTCCATTTCGGCAATTGCCATTCCAAAGGAGCTGTTTTTTGAAAGATAAACATCTTCAGCGAAGAAAATCTTTCAATAAATTATATAGTCGTGTGTAACGAATAGGACTGGGATAGTAAGAGATAAGGGTTATGGGATTCAAATGACACGGATGTTGAGGGATTGGAAAAGCTGGAAGGAGTTAAAAAGAATAAAGGAAGCAAAAAGTGGCAAAGATTTTGGCAACACTGATTCAAGTTCTCCCATTATACTCTTCTATATTTTTCTCTCAGCCAAAACTTCTGTTACCCCTCGTACATAGTAAAGCAGTCTCCTCACAGAATTTTCACGCTCGTCTTCAAGCAGAAGAGATGCCCCACAAGAAAAATACCAGACGTAAACTCTGAAAGGTAGAGATTTAACCATCAACACCAACTCTTGATCTTATGAATATAGGCTTTAGCAACAAGGCACTGTGCCACAGAATGGTGCGCCTGGTATTCTAAGAGTCAATTACATTATTATCATGAAATGGACACCAAAGGTTAAAGGTGAAGCTTCAATTATCGATTTTTTCAAGAATTCATGGCAACTTTACGTTACCATTGAAATGTTTATTGAGAAGCACAATATCTATTGTAAAATTATGTCCTTAATTATATATTAATTTCAAGTGACTAAGTAGCCTTGTTTAAATGGAATTGGTCAAAGTAGTCATTTTTCACTGCCTCTACTCACTTCAGCAAATTCTTCGCACAATGGAGAGAATTTTGTAGTATTCCAGGCACGAAGGGGGCATATGTATATCATGTATTAAACCTGAAGTCTATCTATAAGGATACTAGACTAATCTTCTATATGAGTGGCATTATTTAATATAATAAGAAGCACAAAAATGAAGCGTTAAGTTCTGCATCTTTCTTCACTTGCCCAACAATTTTTTTCATTTCATTGTTTTCCCGACTCTTTCACATGTTGAGCGTGAAACCACCCATATGGTTCATTCAGAGTGCCTAAAGTTGATAAGTAGCAAAATCTCTCTCTAATATGCCAGTGAATATTTTTACCAAAACTTCAAAAGCGAGTTATTTATTTATTTATTTTGTCCGCCCTGTGCCTGGTTTTCAACAAATAAAAAAATCAGCTTTAAGCATGAATATGCTATCAAATACTTGACAAAAGTCGACTTTTAATCATTTGTGTTTTGTTATTTTTTTGCTCTATAACAGGGCCCAATTCATTTAATCTACACATTAATATACATATTCTTATATTTACAGGGTATCCTGGCTTTAACAGTGGGATTTTACTTTTAAATTTGGATAGGATGCGACAGTCAAAAATATTAGCCAAATTCATTGGCGAAGACATTACAGGTAATCCTGAGGACACTGAAGAAATAAAAGAATTGGAAGAAGAAGTTAATGGGCGTGTTACCTCGGTGGGCAATTTGGTGAAAAAATATTCATTCGTGAGCAACTTTGGTGACCAAGATTTTTACACCCTCCTTGGAGTTGAGTATCCAGAACTATTACACGTAATACCTTGTAACTGGAACCAACAACTGTGCATAGGGTGGGGTGAACAGGAAGCTTATATTGACGTCTTCGACAGGTATTTCAGATGTGATGGAGAGGTCAAAGTATACCATGGAAATTGTAATTCTCCCATTCCATTTCTTAACGAATAAGTGTTGTGCTTTTACACAACAGTTTGTGAAAAGACATATATACCTATGCACATTGCTGCTGATCCTTGACAAGGATGTGATATACTCTATCATAGTAAATATTACATGCGTTCATTAACTTTCCCAAAAAATGCATGTGAACGGTCCAGAAATCTGTCTATGGTAGGGTGAAAATAGACTTATCGAGATAAAATGTTTTGGCAAAATTCACGAAGGTGTAATGATGGACAAAAAATGAAAACAGCCACAGGTTGAGAGGAGGCAAATGAAGTTGGAATTAATACAAAGAAATTTGTTCTTACTGCTCGATTTAATTAACACTCTCACGCAATTAAGAATTTGAAATATCAGCATTTACATCTGTTTTAAAATGTGACAATTGTTTCAACTAAATGTATAGTGTTCCTATTATCCTGGAAAAATTGTTGTTCATTGAATGAAGTACCTACGTAAAATGAATGGAAAAATAAACATTGCTTAATAAAATATATAAAACTGCTGCAAAACTGCAGCTCCTTACAAACCGTTTTTGATTGAGTTGAATTGAAATTGAGGCCAGGATTTTCAAAATATTTTCGTGTTAGTGCTCATAAGGAGACAGATTCACCTCCTCGTTCGACTTGAATTGTTTTCGCCAAGCCATTTCTTCAATTGTTCCTGGCTTAACCTTGTGGAAATTCATTTTAATGAAATTAAGAATACAAAGTAACTTTCCACTGTCCTTTATTAGCGTACAACCGGTTTCAACGCTCATGCGTCTGATGATGACGCATGAGGTACCTGATGATGACGCATGAGCGTTGAAACCGGTTGTACGCTAATAAAGGACAGTGGAAAGTTACTTTGTATTCTTAATTTCATTAAGCCATTTCTTCTTATTTTTGTCGGCTTAATCTGGTGAATACAAAGAATGTTGTTTTACTAATAATTCCATAATTTTCGCCATCGAAACTTTGCAGGTGGAATCGGTGCATTTTCTTGATGGAAAAGAATTTTTTTTAGCAAATGTGGACGTTCTTTCCTGATTTCTCCGCTCTATCGGTGCCATAACGACGAATAACACTCTTCATTTGTAACGTGGGTAATTTGTCCTTTTTGCAAGTAATCGATGCACATGATTCCGCGTGCATCCCAGAAAACCATGGCAATCACTTTGGAGATCGTCATCTTCTGAGCCGAATCGCTTATAGAAACCCACTGCGGCCAAGTACCCAACCCTAGAACTCCGCGAGGCAATATTTTCAGTGTGGCGGCGTTTAGTTTACATCGGTGGTACTCAGCTGGCTAATTAGAAACATTTATTTTGATGGTATAAACGTATTACAAACCATTATTCCATGAGATAGGACCAGAACAGTTCAGTAATAACTGACGAGGTCAAAATGGAAACAATGGTTTCTGAAAAATATCTCAAAGACCTAAGCCTACCTAATTGCTTCATAATTTTGTCGTAAATAATAAAAATAATAATAAATAAATGGAATATAATAAATAATAAAAATAAATAAATAATAATAATAATAATAAATGAAGTAAAATAGTAAAAAATAATAAAGTCGTGTTGTGTGGCACTCGCGACTTACCTTTGAGGGGAAAAGATCAACATGGAAGAGTATTTCAAGGTCTAGCCGATTTCCAAATTAATGTTTTACACCAATATCTGAAGTGATATAAATAAGTATGCCACAAATCAATATGCTACATACCATTCAGAATGGAGTTGTTGATGTATGCATTTTTACATTCAATGATGACGCAGTGGAAGATGTGAAAAAGGCATACCATTATTATTGATACAAGTATGAGCACTCCATATTTTTACATTTTGCATCGCACAAACTGAGTCGTGTAGCGAATTGAGAAGTGTTTCAGGAACACGCAACACCATCTCCACGATCTAGTGATGAGGGTAAAAAGAAACTTAACACTTCCACAATAAAGATTTAATATTTCACGACCATGGTTTCGAAGCTGCGCAGCATCGAAACCATGGTCGTGAAATATTAAATCTTTATTGTGGAAGTATAATTTTCTTTTTTACCCTCATCATGACGGTATTCCACAAAGTTGAACCTGAATCTGTTAGGCCATTACCTAGAACACATACAAGACCAACATTTTGTAATTCTTCAAAGAGTCAGCGTTAAGACAAAACACTCAACAAATATTTCACTTCAATGCAAGAGAACTCTGTCCCAAAAGAAAAAAGCATAAAATTTATCAAAGAATATTCTGAGAGTATTGTGGAGTACCTAAGGATATGGCAACACAAGGAAACAGGCATTCCAGCTATATTCTGCCTCCATCAAACCTCAATTAATCATCTGCTGATAGCTGAGTATGCTGCCGTATCGTTAATCAGAAAGCTTGACCATGCTCATAAGTTCAATGAGCTTTGTGTTGCGGTGCTAAAAAAAGACTCGTCAAAACCTTGACATAGAGCATAGTCTTTTTACGGCACGGAGTCATTAAAGCAGGAAGATAGGCGTCGATTGCAAACTTCTAAAATGTGGGTTAGAAGGAGGAAAAGGAGGGTTAAATGCACTGGGAGGAAAACAAACAAGGAATTAGAGAGATTTAGGGTAGAACAGATTTAGAATGTTTTATTTCAACGAACGATAAGGAATCAGAATAACACATTCCCACCGCGGTAGGGGTCATATTGTGGTCAATATTAGTGGGTGTTTATTAGCCCCCGGCCACACTACCTGGCAGTGACTTGCAGGATACTGAAATATTTTTAAAAATATCACCGTTCACCCGGTAAGAGACTACCATACATTAGATAACCGAGCGAACATGCCACGCGGGGCGATGCGCGTGCAAGTCATTTTCACTCGGCGTCAGACTAAAAGACGCTCCACCCTTTAAGGGCTGGTATCCCCCAATTCCTGCTTGCTGAAAATAAATATAAATATACAGGGTCGCACCCAAAAGTGTTAGGACTGATTTTTTTACAAGAATTTTATTGACGATATACTTACATCGACTTAATAATCTTCAAAGTATGCTCCTTGAGCTGTTACACACTTAGTATAACGTTGCTCCCATTCCCCGTACGCCCGCTGGAAATTTTCTTTGGGGATGCCGTTGATGACCCTCGTCGAAGCCTCTTGAACGGCCTTTATTGAGTCAAAACGTCGTCCCTTGAGCTGTCTTTTCATCAGGGGGAAGAAGAAGAAGTCCGGTGGTGCCAGATCGGGAGAATAGGGCGGGTGCGGCAACGTGGCAACGCTGTATTTGGCCAGGAGCTGTCTGACGACGAGCGCGCCATGGCAGAATTTTCGGCACCATCTTGGCGCACACCTTGCGCATGGCGAAATCCTGTGAAATAATGCGTTGGACGTTGGATGCAGACAGACCCAACTGGTCTGCAATTTCTTCACTGGTTAAGCGTCGATCTGTGTTCAGTAGTGTCCTCACTCTGTCCACATTCGTGTCGGTTCTTGCGTCGACGGCCGTCCGGAGCGATGGTCGTCTTCAACGAGCTCCCTACCCTCTTTAAACAACTTGTGCCACTCAAATACTGTGAAACGGCTTAAGGCAGTGTCCCCACAAGCCTGCTTGATCATATCGAGGATCTCAGTTGCCATCTTCCCGAGTTTCGCACAAAACTTCACGGAATAACGTTGCTCTAAATTCAGATTCATTTTGGTTTTCGACGCGGAAAAAAAACTTGCTTCACTAAAAACGGTATACTCACTCAACGACAGTCCGCAGGCGACTGAGTTTGGTATTGGTCTGTTGCTAAGAGCCCCCTCCACCTTACCCTGCCAGGCAGACCCCCCTCCACCGCTCCGTTCGCGCCAGAGAAAATCAGTCCTACCACTTTTGGGTGCGACCCTGTATATATATATATATATATATATATATATATATATATATATATATATATATATATATATATATATATATATATGAAATATATATGTATATATATATATATATGTATATATATATATATATTTATTTTGCCTAATGCTTGTGTTTAATACACACCAACACAAAGTTATACTGGCAGATGAGGACATGGCATTTATTTCCGACATTGCAGAACTGTGGAGAGAATATTATAAACTCAACATTTATGCAATCAATTAGGATCGCCCTAGAATTTGCTCCAACTTGCAGGCATATATTCAGTTCATTCAGAAATTCTAATCCAGATAATTCAACTGAAAAGCATTTGGTTTCACTACTCTAGTTATTTCAAAAGTGGGTGTTAGTACCTTAAATCAACTAGTAGGTCCAGTCTCGTAGCGTTATTTAAAAAAAGTGTCGGATGACGCGTGGCATACAGTTCTGCTAATAAATACTATATCCTTTGGTGATAATCTATCTAACTTTTAAACAATACTCTTAAATATTCTTTGATAAATGCAATGCTTTTTTACGTTTGATACAGAGTTTACTCGCAGTGAAGTGAAATATTTGGTGAGTATTTTCTTCTTAACGCTGACTCGTTGAAGGATTACTAAATGTTGGTCTTGTATGTGTCCTAGGTAGTGGACATAACAGATTCAGGTTTAACTCTGTGGAATTCCTTCACGATGAGGGTAAAAAGAAACAACATTTCCACCATAAAGATTTAATATTTCACGACAATTTCGATGCTGCGCATCGAAATTCACGTAACATGGAGGTTTTGAATAATAAATTGGACAGCGAAAAACAATATAGAAACAAACGATGAAGACGGAGCAGAATTCCGTCGAAATGATCAAGATATAATGTGTGTTTAAGTGATCTTTTTGTGTGTTTCTATATTGTTTGTTGCTGTCCAATTTATATATTTATATATATATATATACTACCTTGATCAAAAAGTTCCCGGAATAACCACCGTGTGGCGCTCCCATCGTTCCGATTTGAGTTCTGTTTTTTTTGTTAAATTGGTACATCTGTTGTTGATATTCCCTTTAAATCTTAGTGTCATAACTTGACATTTGCAAAAGTTACGTAGCCAAGAGTACATCTATCTCTGTGTGTGTTGGCGATTTTTTACAATTTCAGAAATGGATTTAAATTTGCAACAACGAACTTGTATTACATTTTGCGTAAAAAACGGATTTAGTGGCGCACGGACGTTTGAAATGTTGGAAAAGTGTTTCGGCAACGATTCTCTAAAAAAAACGGTCGTTTACCAGTGGCACGAGCGGTTCAGAAGTGGTCGTGAGTCAATCGAAGATGATGAACGCAGTGGCAGACCATCGACATCGAAAGTTGATAAAGTAAAAGAAATGTTGGTCAATAACCGCAAATTAACCATCAGAGAAATAGCGGAGGACTTGAACATTGCCTATGGATCCGCCCAAGACATTGTGGTTAATGATTTGGGTTTCCGTCGTGTAGCAGCAAAGTTGGTGCCAAAAGACCTCAATTTCATGCAAAAAAGAGACCGTGTTGACGTCGCAAAAGACATGATTTGCGAGGCTGAATCCGATCCCACATTCATCAAAAGGATCATTACTGGAGACGAGACGTGGGTTTATGAGTACGACACGCAATCCAGACATCAGGCAAGTGAATGGCGTTCACCAAATGAGCCGAGACCAAAAAAACCACGTCGTTTTCAGTCAAAAAAGAAGGCAATGCTGACGGTTTTCATGGATTACAACGGTGTAGTGCATCATGAATTTTTGCCAGAAGGCCAGACAGTAAACAAAGAGTATTATTTGGGCGTTATGAGACGTTTGCGTGAAGCAATTCGCCGAAGGAGACCAGAAATGTGGGCAGAAAACTCGTGGATTTTGCACCATGATAACGCACCGTCGCACAGTGCTATCATTATTCGTAATTTTTTGACGAAAAATGCAACAAATACCATCCAACAGCCACCGAATTCACCTGATTTGGCTCCCTGTGACTTCTTTCTGTTCAATCGAGTTAAAAAACCATTACGGGGAACGCGTTTTAGCAGCCGAGAGGAAGTAATGGAAAAATCGCAGGAAGCACTGATGGTCATACCGAAAACCGAATATAAAAAATGTTTCGAGGATTGGATCAAGCGCTGGCATAAGTGTGTTGCAGTCGATGGGGATTACTTTGAAGGGGACAATATAGATTTAGATGAATAAACTTGTATTTTTAATTTTCTGAATAAATTCCGGGAAATTTTTGATCAAGGTAGTATATACTAGTTTACCCGGCGAACTTCGTACCGCCTAGCAATGAACAGTTTAGTTAAACCATTTACGAATCAAAAATGGTTGCGCCGATTTTAATCACACTTGACTTGTTATAATAAAAAAGGAAAAATTTCAATAAAGCTTCAAAAAAAGTATTGCAATCGCTTGCCATAAAGATATTTTCTTTATTCAATCTAGGCACATATACATTCTGGTTTATTCTCTTGATTCAAGCGCCTTCTTATATAGTATAGAACTTATTTTCTTTTGTTATCATGCGCAAGAACTAATAATGCGCATGGTTTACCAACACGTGAGCATGCCACACAAAGGCCTGTATATTTGACCATGAGAAAGATATGGGTTTTCTACATTCAGAACACAAACACTCATCGATTGGCCTTGTGATTTGTTAATCGTCATCGCAAATAGCAAACGAATTGGAAATTGAATTCGTTTGAACTCAAGGGGCATATCGGTTGGGGTCATGGAAATCCTCGGAGTGAGAGCTTCCTCATCTTTGAATTTTCCTGTCAGTATAGTCGCGTGAATCACATTGATAATCACTTTTTTTTATCACAAAACGTGTTCCATTGCATAGTTTTGGTTGGTTTAGGTTTCGCAGTATCATGACCACCGAGCCAACTTTCAGCTGTAAATTGTGCAGTGGTAAGCCAAGAACATTCAAGGAGTTCAAAAATTCAGAAGGATAGTTGGTGCCTTCGTCTTCGTTTGTTACACAGTCAATAGATTTTAATGAATTCAGAGTACCAACGATTTGATTCTGAATGACATAGTTTAAATCATCCACATCTTTGTCCTTAGCCGCCAAAATTGCTCGTTCATTCAACCAACTTGCGATTTTTGTGGTTATCAATGATGATCGGGAAAGTTTTGTTAATGAGCTCATCTTTCGATGACAGAAATTGTAAAAATTCCGAGGAAATGAAATCAATCCGCTCGATTGGTCGACAGGAACACGGTGATTACCGATAGACAACAATTGCTTGGAGAAATCTTCAGCAGATGGACGTTTAGAAATTCAACTCTCATGTTTGTTGCCAGTTGAAGTAACTTCATAATAGCGCCACAGATTTGATGGTTTGAGGTAAGCGTTTATTTCATCGGCAGCAGTCGATCTTGGAATGACTGGCAGTGTTTGGCGGATATCGCCAGGTAATTAAATCATTGCATCACCAAAGCATTTCGAGTGTTTGCGCAGATCTTTCAATGCCCGGTCAAGTGCTCCCAATGCGCGTTTGTGCGCCATTGTGCATTCATCCCATATAAGTTTAGATACTACTAAAATTTTGGCCATTGCGGACTGTTTCAAAATGTTACATGTCACTTGTTCAGAATATTGTAGGTTTAACGGCAAGTTTAACGCTGAGTGAGCCGCACGGCATCCTTAGAACAAAAGAGGGCGCTGCCCGAAGAAGCAACTGCCACCGCATGTCCGATCTAGCACGAACAGTGTTCAAAAGCGATGATATTAGGAACATCTTCCCAGTTCCACCAGCGGCATCCAGGAAAATTAAGCCATCATTTCCATTATCAATTGCCTTCATTAATGTATCATATATTTCCTTCTGTTGGGGGTTCAGCAGGGGTACATTTGTTTGAACTGATTGGTCTGATTCATGTCGATCATATTCACGTTTACGTTCCAATTCTCAATTAAACGCGTCGTTTATTCCTGGATCTGGCTCTGGCATTCCTAACTTCACTAATAAACTGCCGCACATGAGGTAACACATGTCCTAAATCAACAGCAAAGCCTGGTTATGCATCTCCTCATTTCCCTCCATACCAAGATTTCCTGAACTTACACGAATTCGATGTAAAATGTCTTCTGACAGGTCATGTGGATTGGATGGGAAGCATTTCGAAAGGATGATAGTAAATAATGTGCGTATCTGACTGGGAGATGCAGAAATAGTTGCTTCAGCCATTGACGTGTACCAAATGACAGAAAGCGCGTCGCCTTTTTTCCGATGTTAAAATTTCTTCGATGAAGCGATGCGATACGATATTTTTCGATACGAGAATTTTAAGATACGAAGATGGTTCAATGAGTACCCGTGTTATAAATGGAGAAACCATTTTTTCAAAAACATATTTTTTATTTTTCAACATTGTCCCCTTTTAGAAAGATACTCTTCTCCCAACGTTCCGGCCATTTTTTTAACCCTTCCAAAAAATAGGATTTGTCGAACTCTCCAAAATACGCCTCTGCCTCGGCGATAACTTTCTCGTTTGAGCTAAATTTTTTCCCGCGAGCCATTTCTTCATGTTAGGGAATAAGAAAAAGTCACAGGGAGCCAGATCGGGTGAATACGGGGGGTGCGGCAGAAATTCATAACGTAGTTCATGCAGTTCATAGCCGGATCAGCTTGTTGTCCACCGTGAGCAATCGCGGCACCCATCGGGCCGACAATTTTTTCAACGCCAACTCATCATGTAAAATATTAATTGCCGTTCCGGTCGACACACCCACGGCATCTGCTAGATCAGCGAGAATTATGGCGTGGACTTTTTGAATGATTTCCTCGGCAACCACGTCTGTCGGGTGGCTCCTCATCAAAAACAGATGTTCGCCCACGTTTAAATTCGTTGAATTAATATCTAACTGTGGTCATAGATGGCGAAGTGTCCCCATAAACAGCATCCAACTTGGTTGTTTCTCATCGCATTTCTTCCCATCCAAAAACAAAAAGCGAATTACCGAACAATACTGCTCTTTTTCCATCTTAGCAAAAATCACGAAACACGTCTTATTCTAATGGCTGCCAAATCCAAACTAACCTTTAAATCAGTCTGAAATTTGTTTCACCGCCGTTTGATAGATGGCAGCACACGATGATAACATAAACTCCCTTTGTCATTAAACACGGGTGCTTATTGAACCGCCCTCGTATTTTAATGGAGAACCGCGTAGCCCTGCTTTCGATGCTAAAATGTCTTCAATGAAACGATAAGATACGATATTTTACGATACAATACTTTTAATGTGTTCATAAACCCAGGTATCCCTAACGGAGTCCTTTTAACCCTGTGAAGGATTCCCCTTTGGGTTTGGGAGTTTGTGTTTGTAGTTGGTCACTGCCGAGGAAGTAATATTCCCGCAAACTACTACAGAATGTTATTCTGGTTGAGAGGTTGTGGTCAGCCACTCTCGTGGGATTTCTTTTTCCACAAACCATCGCAACAAATTTAGTTTTCAATCCAAGACGAGTGATGCAAAAGAAGAGATTCAGTAGAACGCACATCTGGATCACCAGGAACCGCGTCACCTTGCCTCCGACGTTGAAATTCCTACAATGATAGGAATGATGATAGGATACGATTAGATATTTTACGATACAATATTACGATATTATACTCTACGATATTACGATATGATTCTTTAACAGTATTTAAATTGCCATTCTGCTATTCTGGGTTGAGACGAATCAAAAAACCTAATATCATTGAAATGGACGATACGATATTTTACGATACGATAATTTTACGATATTTTAATGGACATTCTGGGCTGAAATGAATCCAAAAAATTATATATTGTTAAAATCGACGACACAATGTGACACTTTTACATTATTTTAATGGTTATTCTGCCATTCTGGAATGAGTCGTATCGAAAAAACCAAACATCATGAAAATAGGTTCAGCCGTTCTCGAGTTATAAAAGGTGTAACTAACAACATATATATATATATATATATATATATATATATATATATATATATACACATACATATATGTATGTATGTATATATGAATATATATATATATATATATATGGGTCGCGGTAGTCCAGGGGGTAGAGCGTTGGACTACCTACCGGAGGGTCCCGGGTTCGATTCCCAGGAAAGTCTCTGGGAATACATAAAATAATATACATATATATATATATATATATATATATATATATATATATATATATATATATATATATAGATATATATATATATATATATATAAATCAATGATATAGAAACATCCACACGAGCAGTAATACATTTGGACGGCACAATAGAACACAAATAAAATAGTAACACTTAAAAGGACTCTCACATTGTAGATTGATTGGGCTTTTGGCCTTCTCAGAGGCCTTCTTCAAGTAAGACTGAAAATGTCGGAGAGAAGTTAGCGTTCTGGTGGGGAAAAGGGGAAGGGGCAGGGAATGCTGGGAGGGGAATTGAAGATTGCGGTTAAGGGTGGGAATATTAAAAGATCGGGAAGCTAGCAAATATGCGGATTCACGAGTTCTCACCTCTATGTTGGTGGCTGAATCGGTTACGGATTCTAGGATGTTAAGTAGGAAACAATGATCGAAAGAAAGGTGGTGGGAATTTGCTTGTGAAGGAATGGGAAGAGAAGAGAGTGAGGTAGAATTGCAGGGAGTAGCGGTAATTGTTCATTGAAATGGATAACGGGGTAATGCATTCGCCTATGTAAAATTAAGTGCATTGTTTGCATAAATAAAGATAAATAATGTTTTTTGAGAGGCAATTAGCGTGGAAACGAGGTGAGTGGGCAATGAGGAAATGTGGGGAGCCGGGAGCAGATCTAATAGGTAGACATGCTTTACATCGGGGGCGGTTGCAAGTAGGGGAAATATAAGGAAATTTATCAGGGGGGCGCCAAAGGTTTTTGAGATTGGCGGATAGTCTGTATGCGAAAAAGGGGCATTGGGGCAATAAGGATGAGGTAACGTCACGTAAGGATGAGAAATCCAAATATTATATATATGCATAAATTTGTGTCTGTGTTTGTCACGGTATTCCAGGGGGTAGAGCGTTACACTACCGACCGGAGGGTCCTGGATTCGATTCCCAGGAAAGTCTCAGGGAACCTGCAGCTCCACCGTGATTTTTCGGGTACCAATATATATATATATATATATCCCTCCCCGGACTACAGCCTTGACGTGGTGGAAAGGCTTGTGCGTTCCGATGACCCCTAGAGCTGTGCTGGCGGGAGTAATAATTATTGCTCCAGGTAGGATCACCCATGCCAGATAGGTCGAAGGTTAGGAGCCAGACGAAAGGTAGTCCACACAGCGTCTGTTCCTCAGTGAGGTGGCTGCAATGGCGTCTGACCCCAGTGGGGCGGCCAGTTAGTGATGGTGTCACGTCAAAAACACAATTGAGGAAGGCAACGGGAAACCACCTCAATTATCATTCCCAAGATAAATATGATGGTCATTAAAGAGATTTTGAGTCCTGGCAACTACGGGGCCCGGCCCAATCGGCCGTGTGTCGTGCCCGGCAGCGGGGGAGGCAAGGCTTCCGTGGTCGCCATCCCACGAAACCCTTGCAAGGGAAAACCGACAGCAGCAGAACAGAAGATGCAGGAGAAGAATACCAAATTAGTTAAAAAAGGAACGTGGAATGCTAGGATAATGATGAGGACACGTAAACTGGAGAATGTTAAGCGAGAGATGGAAAGGGGAAAAATAGATATTTTATTTATAGGTCTATGCGAGGTGAGGTGGAAAGATTGCGGGGATTATTGGAGTGATCAGAATAGAATAATATACAGCGGTGGGGACGAGAGCCAACGAGGGGTTGCCATAGTATTAAATGAAGAGGTAGGAAGAAGCGTAGAAAAACTTAGTACTGGGTGATGGTAGATATCACCCAGTACTAAGCCCTATACGGCGTGTGAAAATTCACACATCAGGGTAGGGGGGCCAGTTCCTTTCCCTGTGCCGGTTATGGTTCCCCTTACCCACTGGACTACCGCGACCCATATATATATATATATATATATATATATATATATATATATATATATATATATATATATATATCGAAGATATATGTAGGTATATATATATATATACCTACATATATCTTCGAAATGGAACGCTCTTCGGCGACGCAAAACTACATAAAAACACAGATGTAGATTATTAAACCATAGGAACACAAAGAAAGGACACTCACATGTGTTGTTTTGACGTTTCGATGGCTCGGCGGTCGTCTTCAGAATGGCGTTCTCGGGGAAGAGCGGAGAGGACATGTGCGGGGGAGAGGTGAGGGAAGGAGAGGTAAGGGACGAATAGGAAATGAACAAGGGGGTGGGAGGGCATGTTTAGGCAGCCAAATGATGCATTCAGTGGGCTTGGTTCAGCCCAGGCGGTTTAAATGACTGGGTCATTCAGATGTGCGCCATCTCGCGGGCTCTCACCCCTATTATGCTAGCAGATTTTGGAAGGGTTTCAATTACCGAAACTGAGAAGCAGTCATCAAAAGATTGATTGTGGGGATCAGTGTGAGTAGGGATGGGATAATTAAGAAAGGTGGGAGATTTGGTGGAATATTGGTGGTTATTCATGCGGAGGGAATGTGTGGCCGAGCATTCGCCCACGTAGAAGGCAGGTTAGAAGTTAAAGGAGAGGCGATAAATAATATTTTTGAGGTACATGTGGCGACCGGTTGGGAGTTGGTACTAAGTGAAGGAGAGGGTCTTAGAAGATGGCGGCATTTGCAGCGTGGGTGGTTGCAAGGTACGGATAATGGCGGGGGACAGACAGGGGTGCTCGCAGTTGGTTTTGTTGACTTGAGGATGCCTCGCAACTTCGACGGGCGTTTAAACGAAACAGAGGGACAATGTGGGAATAAAAGTGATGTGGACTGAGTGTTTTTAATAATTGGGAAGAGTTCACAGATCAAATGTTTAATTTTGGGTGCTCCGGGAAAGAAAGTGGTGATAAGATTAGGGCATTTTGGGCGGTTTGGTTTGGGGAGGGGAGTGTATTGGGTTGACGGTTCGAGGATTTTACTGTTTAGTAGTTTTTAGCAGTTTAGTATCAGAATACCCACGTTTTCTGAGAGAGTCATGTAGCTGATCCAAGTATTTCTTTTGGGAGGGGGAGTTGTTGCAGAGACGGAAGCCACGGACTGAGAGTGAGAACGGGATGGAGCGCTTTGTATGAGGTGGATGGCAGCTGTCGAAATGAAGATACTGTTACTTATTAGTTGGTTTAATGTCGACTGAGGTGTAAAACGTATTGTTTTGGAGATGAATGTCGATATCTAGGAAAGTGATATTCGAGTCGGATATAGAAGAAGTGACAGATACCGAGGAGGAGTTGAGAGAGGAAATAAAAGAGGATAAAGTTTCGCGTCCGTGGGACCAAAGGAGGAAAATATCATCGATATAGCCCTCCCAGAAGAGTGGTTTGAGGGTTTGTTGTTGCAGAAAGTCATGTTCTAGTTTACCCATAAAAAGATTGGCGCATGCAGGAGCCATACGCGTGCCCATCGCAGTGACTTTTTTTGTAAATATATTTTGTCGTTGAATTGAAAAGCATTTTTGGTGAGGACGATTTGGCTCAGTTCGATTAATTAAATCTGTGGATGGGGTGTGTGGTGTGGATCGTAGGGAGAGGTAATATTTCAGGGCTTCTAAGCCTTATTTTTAGGGAATGAAGGTGTAGAGAGATGTAACGTCTATTGTGGCCATGAAAATGGTCGTTTTGTACGCAGTTGAGATTGAGTGTAGACGTTCCAGAAAGTGGTGCGAATCTTTGATGTAAGAAGGGAGTGAAGTGGCTATTGGTTGAAGGTGGTGGTCTATTAATGCGGAGATTCGTTTAGTGGTTCAGTTGATGCTGGAGACAATGGGGCGTCCGGAGTTATTTATTTATCATTCATATTATTATATATATATAATGCAACACATTTCACAATATGAACATACGACTGTACAACTATCTGCCTACTCAGTTGAAATCAGATGGTATCCAGAGTTTCAAGAATAGGGTATATACCTCGTTACTTGCTCACCCACTATACTCATTGGATGAATTCTTTTGTGACAATTTTCATCACATTTAAGAAAGTATGTTTATATGTTAAATAATACTTATATTGACGACATTTAATATAGTTGTACCATTTTTAAAATGAATAAAGTATTATATATATATATATATATACCTCTCTCTCCACACGGCGGTTACCCAAAGCCACGTGCAAATGTCCCACAGGTCAGCCTCCCCAGTATACGGACCACGCAGGACAAGAAAGAAGGGACGACCTGAGGAACAGGTAGCATCAACTAGTAAGGCAGCGAGACAGACTCCGCCATCTTCCCCTACGAGAAATAGGAATAGGTCTCCCACGTTAAGCATGGGTGAAACGGACCCTCCTCAGTGGGCTGTGGCTCTTCAGAGCCAAATGCAACAACTATCCCAGGAGTGGCAAACAGTCCGGAACCAAGCACAAGCGACTTCCCGACCGGCGACGCCGGCGGCAATCCCGCCCATACCACCGCAAGAAAAGACCTTCGCAGGCCTACGGACACTGCACCCGGCCACGTGGAAGAATTTCTCCGGTTCCAAGACAGCGGGGAGCCACCGGAACCGGAGGACTGGGAAACAACATCAACCATTTCAACCCAGCCAGATCCAGACGAGGACCCAGGCGCGCAGAGCGACGCGTCGACACAGGAGAGCGCAGGTGAGACCAGCGACAGCGGTTGGGGAACGGACCCCTACGAGGGGGCCAGAGCCTGGCAGCTCCCGCCGGCGGCAGACACCGCCAGGGACGACGACCCAGAGCACCCACAGGAATATCAACCGGAGCCGGAGCCGCCAGACGTCACAGCGCAGCCGGAGGACCGGACAACGGAGGTAGAGCCGGAGCCGTACTTCCCCACAGCGGGGAGGTTCCCGTATAGGTGCCACTCCACCCGGACCACGTTAAGATACGGAGCGAACCTGCCGAGACCCAAAGACGCCCCGTGCCACTTTATGCCGACGCGCCCGACGCCAGTGGTCGACGAGTATATCTTATCATTGGTAAATAGAGGAATCCTTGCCCCTGCCAGGGCCACATGTGCCTTCCCCCTGATAGCCATACCGAAAGCCGGGGGGGAAATAGGATAATCCAGGACTTGTCCCCATGGACCAAATACATTAACACCCCCAAGTTTACACTCCGTTCAGCCGCACAAGCACTGGAGGCAATCCCGCGGGACACCCTGTTAATCAAAATTGATCTCAAGGATGCATTCTGGCAAATACCAATTAACCCCGCACACAGACACTTTTACGGGGTGTATCACAGGGGGTACACATATACATGGACCAGATTGCCAATGGGACACGCCTTAGCGCCGGCTATAATGCAGAGATGGGCCCGGGCAGTAGCTCAAGAGCTACTGCACCGATTCAACGTCGTTATGATAGCATATCTTGACGATTGGCTCATCCTGTTCACAGCGCAACAAACAGACACGGTACCAGACATAATCCAATTCCTCACACAAACATTGGAAATAACGATCAACACAAACAAGAGTCAGTTAAATCCAACAACAAGAATCAAATACCTCGGAGTTCGGATAGATACACACCTAATGGAATTATCCCTCACCACGCACGCCCTCAATAGAATACGCTACATTATAGACATTATTCAGAAATTTCGACACAAAGACATACCAAAGGCCACGGGGTACGTGGCCTGGATTACCTATATTTTAAAACTACCATTATTCCTGATTACGGATACGGCATGGCGCGACACCACATGGCTAATCAGATTATGGGAAGAGGGCATATGGCGGGCTCCAAGGGTATTCTCTAATTTTAAGTACATCTTTGACGTGTATAGTGATGCCACGCCCTGGCAAGTGGCCTGGGTGATACCCCTATTGAGTGCAACGGAAATATGGGCATTAGAAGAAGAGCGCCCGATATTACAAACTGAAGCGTTGGCAGCCTTAATGGCCGCCCACCACGCAGTAAGCGTGGCAGAAATAGACTCTTTAATAAATGTATATACTGATAACCAGGCGGTTATGTATTCCCTCAACAGAGGAAAGGGTGTAATATTTGATTGTACTGACATTTAGGAATTGTATTTTCTCCTAATAAAAGAACCGTCACGGAACGTGACCTGGAGGTACATCCCGTCCGAACAAAATCCGGCCGACCGTCCTTCTCGGACCGTCCCCCTCCTATATATACCGGTTAAGGTAGGTTTAAATGCACACAACTACCAAATAAATATTTTGAGGCCCCTACAAAAAACAAGCCAGTTACCTATTCTGCGACCTATGCGAATTTCCAGAAAGAGAAAGGTTAAGGATAGCATTAAAATAGAAAGGTCAAAACTAGAGATGGTTGAGCAGTTTACGTATATCGGAAATATGTTGGACCAATAGTGTCAAAGTAGAAGGGACATCAGGAGAAGAATTGCGCTAGAAAAAGAGGCTTTCACAAGGAGGAGGGAGTTGATGACAGGGACGTTAAGATAAGATGTCAATAAAAGGCTGGTCAAAACTTTGATATGGAGTGCAGTTATGTACGGCGCGGAGACATGGTCACCTAAGCAGGAGGATAGGTGTATATTGGAGGCTCTTGAAATTTGGGTGTGCAGAAGGATGGAGAAGGTGAAATGGGCCAAAAGAAAATGAAATGAGGGAGAGCTAGGAATGGTGGGCGAGGGGAGGGCATTTTTGGTAGAAATCATTGGGAGGCATGAAAAATGGATGAATAGCATAATGATCGGCAGTGTGATGTGGGGACTGTCATAGAGGAGAAATTATTAGGCAAACTGGGAAAGTGCTGGCAAAGCATGGGGATGTTGGTTGGGATGAAGGGAGGAAGAAAGTACACAGAGATGAAGAGGGATTTGTAGCAGAGTAGAATTTTGCGTTCTGTTTTTTTAGGAGAAAAAATATTTATTAGGTGGTGGTGTCCATCCAAAATCTACCTTGACTGGTAGATTACCTAATACAATTAATATGGGTGTTTGTATGTAAATGGGAAGGGTGCATGAGTGTACACATACATACATGTATATATTCAATAAAGTTGATTTGAAAATTAAATAAAACATAGATGAACAAAGAAAGGACACTCACGAATATGTTTGATGCTTCCATGTGCAGGCTGATGATGGAATGGTTTATACAAGCGCCCAGTGAGTTTAAGGGGTTTGATATCTTAAAATATTTTCCTGTATATTTTCCTTTAAAAGATAGTGTTCAAGAAAACTCAATAATTCAGCTCTTTTTTATGCAAATATTATAAATGCTAATTTTGGAGGAAGAGGAAAATTAGCGTTGTATTCTATATCGACTTAAATTATGGAAAAAGGATAATGAAAGAATGCAATTAGTGCCACCCGCCGCAAAGGAGAAATCTTCAATTGAGAGTCATTTTAGATATGAAGTCCATTACTGGCCTTATCATTATTTCCATTTCCCATACATCAATGGACGCATTATTTCTCATAAAAGTCATGGGAGCCATTAAAATATGCTTCAATATCGCTGGAAATAAATCTTACCCACCAAAGCTGTAGCCGGTGAGTTTCGGGGGCAGTCAGACCGCGGCAGCTATTCTGGAAACGGGTTGACAACAAGTCTCGCCCTTGTTTACTGGCGGTAATAGTGACGATTACGATTCACGTGTTTTCGTTTCACAATAAATTGCCACGGTATATAATGTCTATATGACCTTAAGTTCTAATAATATTGTCCTTCCTTTCCTAGTGAAGTGAAATGGCAATATAGCCTTGAACTTTCCTGCTGCTGCCTTGCATGCTGAACATTCCCTAATTTAACCAATGAGCCAAACAATCGAGATTCAAAAGCGAATAAAAAGGAGCTATGGTTTGCAATGCGACCCCATGGTGCAAAATTCGTCAATAAATGACCGTTGTTAGAGTCCTGCGTAGGCAGCCTACGGCTTGACTTAGGACAGCCCACACGCTTGAGACGTGATATAGCAGGCCCAACTCAGCCCATTGTATGGGCTCGTAACTGTTCGGCCCGACCCAGCCAATATGCAAACAAATTGCACGAGGATCACTAAATCTAGCGGCATATGTTTAATGAAGCCTGATCAGCCATGTCTTAATAATTTAACAGCTTGACACCTTGTATGAATAAACATTTTTGGACCTCGAAGAAAAAAATAATTCCCATAATTCGATGAATTCCAATTTATTTTTCTTTTTCCCCTCTCTTAAATTGATGCTTAATGTGCTATATTTTCAATCGTTTCTTACGTAAAATTTGAAGCACTTTCAGTCAACGGAAGCGAAGGAATTTGTTGAACAATACAATGCTGCAAAAACATATTTATAACTATACTTTCATTTATTTGTTTGCATGAATTTGTGAGATGATTATGTTATTACTCTGAGACTCTTAAAGGTATTTTTGGTGAGTATTGATCAATAACTTCCTTTTTCCTTGAATGCTACGATCATTATGTTTTTGACATCATTAATACATTGATTTTATTGTTTAATTTTCCATAAAAACATAATTTTGCTTTTTTATGACCCATGAGATTAGGGCAACCGGTACACAAGTGTTATTTTAGATATTTTAGTACCTTGCAAGCCAAGCTAGGGTGTGTGATGGGATGAATAGCAATTTAGACCCGAACATGACCGTACTGCAGTCGAGCAATGTTATCATGATCCCTCATCGTTCGTGGGAAAAATGACATCTTAAACCTATTTGTCCTACACTTAGTCCTCCTAATTTTAATGGCATGATTTCTCCTACCGTTATGCGGTGGGGGTAATAAAATATTTTAAGCATCACTGGTTAAGAGACTTCCTTCAAATTTATGCAAGAGTTTCACTCTGTAATTTTACCTTTGCTTCGTCAGTGATTCCCAGCCTAGCTGCTCTAATATTTAGGATACCCACCAAGAATATCGTAGCAATGTTTTATAAATGTGGCTCCTCTACGCTGCACGCGTGAGGATACCATATGCTACTAGCAGCATGTTCTAAATGAGGCCTGACCAGGGACAGATAACATTTCACTTTGACATTTTTATTGCGTTTACAAACTACTCTTCTAATAAATCCCAATTTTCGTTTGGGATGCCACACGCTCCCGCACCGGTGGCGCATGGATGACGTGAAGGAACACCATCGATAAGACAGCTAAAATTCGCAAACCATTTCAATGTGATAGTGACAATTTTGACGTACAATTATAGCTGCTTTTTATTTGTGGATATGACCGCTTAATTCGCCGTTTTCTTATGCCGGCTATGGCAATTTCTGTTCCCGCCGAATAAGTTCATTTGCCGATGATGCACTGTTTTACCGTGATATCCGTGATCCTGAGGACACAGCAGCTTTATCAGATGACGTTAATTCTGTATAAAGCTGGTGCGACACTTGGTATTAGAATTACGCTTTAAAAAGTTCGTGGTCATACATTTTTGGAAAACAACAATTCCCTCTCGAACGCCTACTGCATTGGGAGCATCGAAATGGAATGCGTAGACTCAACGCGCCGCAGGTTTCCTCCTTACGCCAATGGCGACGTCATTTCTCTCTGGCGGGAACAGGAATTGCCAAAGCCCCCATAAGAAAAAAGCGATTACAACGGTAATATAAACATATATAAAGTACTTATCGTTATCTGTCAAAATTTACATTTTCACTTAGAAATGGTTTGCGAATTTTAACTATCTTATCGATGGTGCTCTTTCGCGTCATCCATCTGCTCTTGGTATCATCCAATTTACCCGCCGTCGGTGTCACCCAAGTCACCTGCTATTAGTGTCTGAAATTTGTCACTAACCCGGGTGTCGTAAGTGGTATCAAGCACAGTTCTAATTCGCACAGTATACCTATTGGCTAAAGAACATATTTACTCTTCAAATGGTGTTCTGAAAGCCAAATTCTGCTTTCCGTTCCTCCATTGATACCATAGTACAACTGTACTTTACTTACTTAGAATTGTACAATACATTTTGGCAAATTTTTGGTTTAAAAGATTGAAGGCCCTGATTTTAATGCAAGTGACTACTTCAATGTGTGGTTATACTAAAATATAACTCCTTTAAATGGAGGAAGGTAAGTTGTCGAAGCAAGATTCCTCCACAATATTTTCAAAGGACGAATCAACGCTATTAGTTATCCAAGCGTCCTTTAATGAATTTCGTATCACCAACCATGGATGACGAGACATACCCCAGTATTTCGTGATCGGGTGTAAGTTAATACCATTTAGTCCGTGACACGGTCGTTATAATCGGAGTGAGAGTTGTTTGATTATAACAATTGCTGACACATGTAATAATTCGTGGAAATGTATCGAGACCTATCAATCCACTCTTTTTAGTTGGTATCATTCACATTTTTTATAGTTTTGGGTTTTGCATTTTATTTTCTATCTATAATAAACATACTAATTTTGTTTTGTTATGACCAACGTCATTGTGTAACCTGTAAATATGTGTTATTTTAGATATTTTAGTGCATTACAAGCCACCGCTAGTGTGTGTGGCAGGGAGTGAGTACACACCAGACTAATTTTGACCCGAACATGACCCTACTGCGGTCGAGCAATGTTATTATGATCCCTCATCGTTCGTAAGAGAGATGACATCTTAAATATATATTTGTTCCACACTTAATCTCTCAAATTTTAATAACATGATCTTCCGTGGTGCGATGGAGATTATAAAATATTTTCAGCATCTCTAATAAAGAGGCCTTATTTGAATTTATGTAAGAGTTTTAATCTCTCATTTAACCTTTGCTTCGTCATGTATGCTCATATCACTAAGTCTTTTTATAAATACTACCATAGTCAGATTTCTGGAATGTTCTCATACATTAATTGTGAATATTTATGGCAATCATGAAGTACATGAAACATTTATTCAGGGTCTGTCTCAAATTACATAGGCCAAATTATTTTCACTAAATTTTATTTGAAAGCTCAAGAGTTAACCATGTTATTTGGAAAGGGGGTATGACAGTTTCCATGATATGGTTTCACTTTTCCATCACATCTGAAATACCTGTCAAAGATATCAGCATACTGTCTTACTTCACCCCATTGGGTGCACAATTGTCGGTTCCAGACACAAGGTATGATGTGTATTAGCTCGGGATATTCTGCTCCTATAAGTGTGTAAAAATCTTGGTCACCATAGCCACTCGCAAATGAATATTTTTGCACCAAATCATTCACTGATGTAACACGTCCGTTAACTTCTTCTTTCAATTTTTTTATTTCTTCAGAGTCCTTAAGATTACCTATAATGTCATCACCAATGAATTTTGCAAATATTCTTGACTGTCGTTTTCTTTCCAAATTCAAAAGTAAAATCCCACTGTTGAGACCAGGAAACCCTTCAATCATCAGGAGGTGAACATGAATGGTTTGATATATTGAAATTGGTCAATGGGCAAAAAAGAATATAAAAATGGAATGATAAAATTTAGTTACAAATCTGCCATGTGAATAAAAATTGCTTCATTTTTCGGATCAATGTATCCATTTGGACAGATCCATTGTACATAACAAGGTGAGAAGATATTTTTTAATAGAATTATTTTTAAAATTTTTATTAACTTTTTCTGGGTAAAGTAAAATTATCTTTTAAATTGAATTTCTAAGTAAAATTATCAATTTAAAGTTTGCAAAGTACATTAAATAGACCTATTGTTACAAACCTAACTTAATATGAGGGATATTTGTAATGAAGTGACAATGTCTGGATGCCAGAAGATGCCATATGTGGGCGACATTGATTTTGTTTAATGGATATGATATCGTGAAAGACCTCCAAGTATTCCAAATTAGGGGAAGAAGACGTGTGCTCCGGAACACATCAATGTGCATTAATGGCCACCACATCCAGAAAGTGAATGATCTCATTTGTGCAAATCTGCATTTGACCTTCAGAGAACTTGAAGAAGAGCGTGCCTCCTCGATTGCTTCTTGCTTTGAAATCCCGAACCAAAAAAATTGAGGATTCATCAGCTCGCCACAAAATTCGGTAATTGTATAATATGATTCCAATGATTGAACACTGTACCATAATTATCCATTGAGTATTTTTGGTAAAGAGAGGCTTAGTTCTAAGGTCCGATCTAATATTAGCAAAGAATAATATAATAATTTACTAGCATTTCATCAAATTTCAGAAATTCCACTTTCAATAACCAGCATTTTGAGGCCTAGATATCAATTACTTGCCAATTTTTTTCATTTGAAGAGAAAAAATTAATTTTTCATCTGCTAAATAAGAGCCATTCTAGAACTGAGGCTCTTTGCTTTCATTTTTTGTGCCCTAGTTTAACTTAGGGTCATCAAAAGTATTAACTATCTTGACATGTTACACAAATAAATGAAGTTAGTTCATGCACAAATGAATAAAAAGTAATTTTTGAAAACTGTACTAGGCAATAGTTTTTATTAGTGCCAGTAAACATAAAACCAAAAGACACACTCCTTAAGAAGTTGTTTGAAATTCTTATCAATTAATCTAAGAGGTTAGCCATATTTTAAAATATTCTTTATAATTAGCCATCTACAGTGGGAGCAATGCAATATTTAATATTTTAAGAGCTATGTGAATTTATGAGTATTCATTAAAATACAAATGGCACCTTATACAATGGAATATTGTTGAAATAAGCAAATATGCAATTATAATTTTGTATAGGTCACTTACTGACAGAAATATAAGCAGAAGAGGTGCCATTTGGGGGAGGGGAAACAAAACTTCCTCTGAAGGTAGCTTCATAATGGTCAACTGGGAGGTAGTTGGATTGCAAGGATAGTAAGTGTGTATGTTTATATATATATATATAAATATTTTTTTAAGGTAATCTACCGGTCAAGGTAGGTTTTTGGATGGACACAACTACCAAACAAATATTTTATTACTCCTAACAAAACACAAAATCCATCATCCTAATCTATATAAGGTCCCTCTTCATCTCTGAGTACTTTCTTCCTCCCTTCATCCCGTCCAAAATCCCTATCCTGTTCCTTCCCTTTCCTCTTTTGCCCAACATTCTACCCTCTATCACAGTCTTCAACATCCCACTGCCGGTCAACACCCCCTTCATCCACTTTTCCTGCCTCCATAGGATTGCTCCCAACAAACCCCTCTCTTCGCCCACCATACCAAGTACTTCCTCATTTGTTTTCTTCTCTGTCCATTTCACCTTCTCCATTCTTCTCCACACCCACATTTCAAAAGCCTCCAATCTACGTCTATCCTCCTGCTTCAATGACCACGTTTCCGCACCGTACATAGCTACGCTCCATATCAAAGTTTTTACTAGTCTTTTCTTAACATCCTTACTCAAAGTCCACGTCATCAACTCCCTCCTCCTTGTGAAAGCCTCTTTGCCTAGCGCAATTCTTCTCCTTACGTCCCTACTACTTTGACCGTGTTGGTCCAAAACACTACCGAGATACGTAAACTGCTCTACCTGCTCTATTTTTTGCCCACCTATTTTAATGTTAAGCTTGGCCTTTTTCTTTCTAGAAAATCGCATAACCTTTGTTTTCTTAATATTGATTCTCATCCCATACCTGTCGCACTGAATTCCCAATTCACTCAGCAATGCTTGCAGCCCCTTGGCTGACTGACAAACTAAAGCTTGGTCATCAGCAAACCTAACTGATTTTACGAATTCCCCGCCCACTTTCATTCCTACCTCAAGTTCTTCCCATGCCTCTTTAATCATTTCCTCTGCATACAGGTTGAACAGCAACGGTGATAATGGGCAACCCTGCCTTACACCCCTTCCTAACACTGCCCATCCTGACTCCCCGTTTCCCACCCGCACCTCAGCAGTCTGAGACATGTACAGGTTGCGGATTAGCCTCCTTTCCCTCCAATCTATTCCTAATTTCGTCAATATACTCATTAGTTTTTCCCAATTCACTCTATCAAGCGCTTTTTCGAAATCTACGAAACACGCAAATACCTCCTGGTTGTGTTCTATATTCCTCTCGATTAATAATCTCATTACTGCAATGGCATCACGCGTACCTCTCCCCTTCCTAAACCCAAACTGATCATCCCCTAAGTAATCATTTCCCCTACTCTCTATCCTTTTATTTATGATCCTGAGAACAACTTTAGCTGCGTGGGATATCAAACTAATTGTCCTATAGTCCTCACATGACGTGGCCTTTACCTCTCCTCCTATAGCCTCTTCCTCCCACATTTTCCTAAGCATTTTAAAAGTTCCACGGGAATGTTATCTACCCCCACGGCCTTATTTAGTTTCATCTCCCTTAATGCCCTTTCTATCTCATCATCGAGTATGCCTGGACCTAAGCTATCTTCCTCTACGTCATTTTCTTTTTCAATGTCTAACTTTGTTGGTCTGAGTTCTTTACTATACAGTTCTTCTATATACTCCTTCCATCTCTCTTGGATCTTTCCTGTGTCAACTATTACCTTACCCGCCTTATCTCTAACGGTAAGCATAGCTCTTCCTTTCTTACTTCCCGATAACGATTTAACTTTGCTGTACAGCGCACCGATTTCACCCTTCCTCTGCAGACTTTCCATATCCTCGCACTGCGTCTTCCACCATGCTTCTTTTGCTTTATTTGTTGCCCGCCTCAATTTATTGTTCAATTCTTTGTACTTCATTTTGCCTAATTCTGTATTTATATTCTTCCATTTTTGCCGCTCATCCATCTTTATAATCATCTCATCTGTGATCCATGGTTTCCTAGTCCTTTTAGCGTTAACGGTTCCAATAGTGTCTTTTGCGGCTTTAGACAACCCTTTCTTGATCATTTCCCATTTTTCTTTGATAGTACTAAGCCCTTTACCATCCTCCATGATTTTCTCTACCACCTGTTTGTATTCCTTCCTTTTCAACCCATTTAATGCTTCTACATTTCATTTTCTAACTCGCCGCCCCTGCCTTATCTTTTTGAAACGTACGCTACATTTCATAACAACTACATTGTGGTCTGAGTCCGCATCCGCTCCCGGGAAGCTGTGCGAATTTATCACACCGTTCCTAAACCTGTGTCTAACCAGGATATAATCTAGCTGATATCTTCCTGTGTCACCTGGCATTTTCCATGTATACCTGCGTCTTTTGTGGTGTCTAAACCAGGTGTTGGTGATGACTAACCCCTGTCTCCTGCAGAACTCAACTGCTTTCTCCCCGCGGTCATTCCTCGTGCCTAAACCGTAGTCCCCCACCTCATCACCCTCTCTTCCTTCGCCTACCGTCGCATTCCAATCCCCCATCACTATCAAATGTTTCCCTGCAGGAACACACGCGATTATGTCCTCTAACTGATCGTATATCCTATTGACCTCTTCTTCCTTATCGTTGCTCGTTGGCATGTATACCTGAATAATAACCAAGTTCGTTGGTTCTGCTTTTATCTCTACTGGTAGTATTCTATCCGTTACCTGCTCTATGTTGACTTCGCTTCTTCCTACCTCTTCATTTAATACTATGGCAACCCCTTGTTGGCTCTCGTCCCCACCACTGTATATTATTCTATACTTATCACTCCAGTAATCCCCGCTATCTAGAGATAAAAGTAAAAACGACGAACTTGGTTATTATTCTGGTATACATGCCACCGAGCAACCATAAGGAAGATGAGGTGGATAGGATATAAGATCAGTTAGAGGACATAATCCCGTGTGTCCCTGCAGGCAAACATTCGATAGTGATGGGGGATTGGAATGCGACGGTAGGCGAAGGAAGAGATGGTGACGAGGTCGGGGACTACGGATTAGGCACGAGGAATGACTGCGGGGAGAAAGCAGTTGAGTTCTGCTGGAGACAGGGGCTAGTCATCACCAACACTTGGTTTAGACACCACAAAAGACGCAGGTATATATGGAAAATGCCAGGTGACTCAGAAAGGTATCAGCTAGATTATATCCTGGTTAGACACAGGTTTAGGAAAAGTGTGTTAAACTTCGCACAGCTTCCCGGGAGCGGATGCAGACTCAGACCACTATTTAGTTGTTATGAAATATACCGTCCGTTTCAAAAAGATAAGGCAGGGGCAGAGGGTTAAAAAATGGAATGTAGAAGCATTAAATGGTTTGAAAAGGAAGGAATACAAACAGGTGGTAGAGGAAATCATGGAGGATGGTAAAGAGCTAAGTGCTATCAAAGAAAAAAGTATCAAGAAAGGGTTATGCCGCAAAAGACACTAAAGGAAACGTTTCCGCTGAAAGGACTAGGAAACCATAGATCACGGATGAGATGATTAAAATATGAATGAGAGGAGAAAATGGAATAATTTAAATGCAGAGATAGGCAAAATGAAGTACAAAGAGCAAAACGATAAATTGAGAATATCAACGAATAAACAAATAAAACAAAAGAAGCATGGTGGAAGATACAGTGCAAGGATATGGAAAGTCTGCAGAGGAAGGGTGAAATCGGCGGGCTGCACAGCAAAGTTCAATCTTTATTGGGAAGTAAGAAAGGGAGATCAACTCAACAATAGCAGTTAGAGATAAGGCGGGTAAGGTAATAGTAGACGCAGGGAAGATCCAAGAGAGATGGAATGAATATATAGAATAACTGTATAGTAAAGAACTTCCACCAACAAAGCTAGGCATTGAAAAAGAATATGAAGTAGAGGAAGATACCTTAGGTCCAGGCATCCTAGACAATGAGATAGAAAGGGCATTAACGGAGATGAAACTATATAAGGTCGTGGGGGTGGATAACATTCCCGCAGAACTATTGAAATGTTTAGGAAAATGTGGGAGAAAGAGACTAAATGGGCTGATTCGTAGTATTTTTGAGGAAGGAATCTGGCCGGAAGACTATGTGAGATCAGTTTTAGTTCCTATTCCAAAAAAGGTAAAGGCTAAATCATGTGAGGACTACAGGACAATAAGTTTGATATCCCACACAGCTAAAGTTGCTCTCAATATCATAAACAAAAGGATAGAGAGTAGGGCAAATGATTACTTAGGGGATGATCAGTTTGGGTTTAGGAAGGGGAGAGGTACGCCTGATACCATTGCAGTAATGAGATTATTAATTGAGAGGAATATAGAACACAACCAGGAGGTATTTGCCTGTTTTGTAGATTTCAAAAAAGCATTTGATAGAGTGAATTGGGAAAAACTAATGAGTATATTGCATAAAATAGGAATAGAATGGAGGGAAAGGAGGCTAATCTGCAACCTGTACATGTCTCAGACTGCTCAGGTGTGAGTCGGGAACGGGGAGCCCATTATCACCGTTGCTGTTCAACCTGTATGCAGAGGAAATGATCAAAGAGGCATGGGAAGAACTGGAGGTGGGAATGAAAGTGGGCGGAGAATGCGTAAAATCAGTTAGGTTTGGTGATGGCCCAGCTTTAGTTCATTGAGCTGTCAACTGCAGTCAATTAATCAAATTGAGCTGTCACATCAACCTATATATATATATTAATAATAGTAATAATGCAATTATTTGTTCAGAGTTTTGGCAAATGTTTACACATACACAAATATAGAACAGGTCACATATAAACTTCACATATGAAAAAATACAATAAAGTGTACGTTCGGAAAGAAATGCAATTATTTTGTTCAAGTAATTTATTAATCAGATTTTTGCCAACACTTAAAATTCTTTAAAGTATTGTCCTTGGGCCTCTACAAACTTTTTCCAGCGACTGTGCCATCACTGGTACGCGCCCTGGAAGGCGTATTCAGGGAACTCTCGCAAGTTGTTCACCACGGCTGACTGAATCTCTTCTGTGGAGGAGAAATGCATTCCTATCTGGGCAGCCTTAATCCAAGAGAACAAAAAGAAGTCTCCTGGGGTGACGTCAGGATAAAAGGAGGGGTGGGGCATCGTTGGTGCCTGGTTTTTGGCCAGGAACTCGCCGACTTGTCACGCGTTGTGGCAAGGCTCATTGTCCTGATGCAGTATCAAGTTAGCAGAGATTCTTTTCTCGTCCTGATGACTCTTTTTTGGAGCATTTCCAACACTTCCACGTAGTAGGCAGCGTTAACTGGGTAGAGGTTCACAATAACTGACATCCTGCCGCTTTCACCACATGGAGAGCACTGAGACTGGTTTCGCGGCAAAGCCTAGAGGCCCCCTCACCTACTTTAAATAATTTGATCCCACTCCGATCAATGGGAGCAGCATGGGGAATTCAATTGCATTACTTTTGGTTTTGTAAGGATTGATGTGTAGTTACAATTCCAGAAATTCTCTGAAGAAATAAAAAAATTGAAAGAAGAAGTTAACGGACGTGTTACATCAGTGGATGATTTGGTAAAAAATATTCATTTATAAGGATTGATGTGTAGTTACAATTCCAGAAATTCTCTGAAGAAATAAAAAAATTGAACGAAGAAGTTAACGGACGTGTTACATCAGTGGATGATTTGGTAAAAAAATATTCATTTGCCAGTGGCTTTGGTGACCAAGATTTTTACACACTATTAGGAGCTGAATATCCAGAGCTAATACATATCATACCTTGTGTCTGGAACCGACAATTGTGCACCCAATGGGGTGAAGTAAAACAGTATGCTGATATCTTTGACAGGTATTTCAGATGTGATGGAAAAGTGAAAGTATATCATGGAAACTGTCATACCCCCTTTCCAAATAATATATTTAACTCTTCAGCTATCAAATAAAATTTAGTGAAAATACTTTCACCCATGTATATTCTGTCAGACCCTGAGTTTTTCATGTGTTTTTAATGTACTTTATAATTGACATTAATGTTCACAATTAATGCATATGAACACTCCAGAAACCTGACTATGATTTATAAAAAGACTTAGTGATATGAGCATAAATGATGAAAGATGTAAAAATGAACACAAGATAAACAAATAGCTATTTAGAAAGCTAAGTGAAAGGGTTTACATTAAATATTGGAATGAGTGCTTACTGCTAAAAGGGATCAAACTCTCAAAATTGAATATATTAAATGGTCAGTATTACGACTGATTTGATTTCAACTTTGAAATATGAGTCAACTACCTGTTATGGATCTCAAATTATCCTGCAAATGTTGAAGCCATGAAGTAAAGTCTAAAGGAATTAATATTATTACTAAAGCTAATCTACTACTTAATATAGGTTTTGGATGGTCACAAAAAGCTAATTATACTCTTGCCATGCCTAACAAAACACACCCAAATATTTACTCCACCAAAAGGCACTCTTCTTCTCTATGCATTCACTTCCATATTTCATTCGACTCAACTTCCCTGTACTATTCCTGCCCCTTCCTGCTTTGCCTAACATTCTCCCCGCTAACACAATGTTCAACATCCCATTGCCAAATAATATGCTTTGCATCCATTAATCCTGTCTGATTATTTCTCCCAGTTATTCCAAAATTCAATTAGCATTTGTCAGCTGGGCAGGATTGAGAAAGTGATGCATGAATCATGATGTCTATATCTACAACAAACTTTGAAAGGGTTGTCCGGGGAATGGACCAATGCATCTGGGCTTCATGCATGCATTTTGAAATAAGTAACGATTATAGCTTCTGTATGCCGATATTTGATTTGTTAAGTAATAATTTCTAGAGTATCATCGTGAGATGTCTAATATTTATTTTTTACACAGAATTGATATGTAGATATAATTCCAGAGATTCATTTACAGAATAGAACTTATTACTTTTGGAAAGGCTGGGCAGCTTTTTCTTGAAAACCACTACTTTTGTTTCATATTTGATTTAATGGGGAAGTTTATTGAATTACCTTAAGCACATTGCTTTGGGCCCATGAGCAGTATTGTGTGTTCAGACAAATGGTTAAAATAGGTAATTGCAGGTCCTTGTATAGAAACCTTGGCAATTGTGGTTGGATGTGTAATGAGAAATATATATGGGAGGTCCCAGAAATACCCGGCCTGACCTAGAGATGGCTGTAGTTGTTTGAAAAATATCACTTTATTAGATAGTATACCATCTACTAAGCATATGTTTCAAGTTTGAAGATGCCACGTTGTTTGGTATTTGTTTGGCAGCCACCAAAAGTGAACATTTTCAGTGAATTTGTGAAAATGGAGAAAATTGGTCATTGTTATGTGACACAACACTTTTATTTGAAAGGCCTCATCCCAAGCAATATAAAAGCTTAACTGGATCCTACTCTGGGTGAGCCTGCTCCTTCATTTACAACAGTAAAATACTGGGTAGCAGAGTTTAAATGGGACAATACAAGCTGTCAAGACAAGCATCGCATTGGTGACCAAATCAGGTGACAACTCCAGAAACGGTGAAGAAAATCCACAAAGTAATATTGGATGATCATCCACTGAAAGTGTGAGCTAGCAGACAGTAGGCATTTCAAAAAGTGCGGTACATCCCATATTAAGTAAACTCAAACTTAAGTAAAACCAGTGTCATGAAGATGTTTCAATTAACTGGTGAATTGGCTGGTTATTCAATTAATTTGGTGATGACATTATAGGTTCTTAAGAGTTCTCAAGGCATTCCTGCTGCCTCAATTGGTGTTTAGCAGTCCTTTCACAATCATCTTATGGTCACTAGTGATTACCTTTCATTAAATTTGTGTTCTGGCATATAATATGTGATTTTTTTGTGCTAAGTTCAATAATATTTTATAAATGTTTTGAAAATTTCCCCGAATAAAAATCTGCAAGGAGACACTGTTAAGAGAATAAAAATTACGAAAGAAAAGAAAGGCAAAACCATCCCTTCAACTCCTGCCATTTCATTCCTCAAAAACTGTCTGCATTACATTTTAGTTTGAATGAATTGCGTAATGTCTCACTGTCCAAGAGTAATTTTACCTAAAAACTAAGTATTTAAATAATGATTGCCATGGAAAATATGTAACGTAAGAATAGGTCTAACAGTTATCAGATCCAAGCAGAAGATAACCTATTGTATCTGCAGCTTTTACTTCTGCTCCTGTGAGAGCACCACCCAGAAGGAACCATCAGTGGACTTTGGACCAAGAGGGGATTCCAGTGAAAGGAAATAGCAATATTAGGCACAAGATAGTCCCATCACGGGAGAGGGCAGACTCTGAGGGTGTGAGATAGTACCTTATGGCCTGGTGCATTCCAAGTAGCGGAATTTTTAGGTAACAAAGGTGGTTAGAGTGGCAGTTGTGGGCATGAAGTTCTCTGGACTACTGGTTGTGGCTCATGTGGGCATCAATATTGCCATAGACCATGGATCTGAGGAGATTCTGCATCCCTACAGGAAATTGAACTCTAATGTAATGAAATGGGTAAGTGGTTAGTCCTTATATGCCATTATTTCCTATCGATCTATAATGGCGCAAATGACCTTAACTGTCAGTCGCCTCCCATAAAAACTACTACTTCTTAGACAATTCCGGTTCCCAGTGGAAAGATATATGCAGCGAATCTGCCTAATGGAGTCACTTAGAATCACTTTGAGTCAACCTTAAAAGGCTTAAAATCTATGCCTTTATAGATATCCTCAGAACTGCTCTCATGTTCATAACATGCCTGAGGCCACTTGATGTGTAGCAGGCATGATATTTGAGCAATGTAGGGCTTTTTTACACTAGTGTAGGTCAGAGTGTAGGTAAAAGTGTGTCTCTAAAATCCTCATTACCAAATAATGTATCTTTAAATGAAGAGTGGGCGATGGCCAGAGATCTATATAATAGGCCATTAAATGTGAATAAAATTATATTATAAGGAAAGGTTTATATGGAAGTCAATAATAATTGGAAAAAATTCCTAGTTAAACATCCGAGCAACCATAACATCAAGGAAACATTATCTGTATTAATTGTTAACTGACACAGCTTTCAAAAATAAAGTTGCTGAATATAATCACCATATTCAAAGCACAAGAGTTGAAATAATTATTGGAACTGAAAGTTGATTATCCTCTGAAATTGCAGACTGAAATGTAAAGGGGAACTTTGCTGCTAAAAATGTATGTCATTTAATGTACCCTGATGGTACAACATGGAAGTTTGAATATCATAGAGGCATCAAAGGCTCTGTCGTGCAAAATGAAAAGAACATACATGTACATGGAATATTTCTTATGACAAATTGAATGAGATCATTTCAGATTACAAGATTTCTAGGTTGAATGCCATGAGGTAATTTCCAAAACCATTAAGCAAATTCAAATGGGAAAAATTAACTGAAAATTTGAACTAACATCCAAAAGGATTTGGTCTAATGTCAAAGAGGTTTAAGGATTACAGCTAATTAAGCACAGAGTTAATTCACTCTAAAACAAAGGCAAAACAATAACCAGCAATTTGAAAAAGGCCACCCTAATAAATTCCTTCTAATGAAGCATTTTATACATAGTCTCTTCAAATGTCCCTGATATCTTACCAAATCATTTTCACTTACTAATGTCCAAATTATGAGGGTAAAAAGAAACTTAACATTTCCACCAAACAGATTGAATATTTCACGACCATGGTTTTGATGCTGTGCATCAACATCAGGTAACGTGCATCAAGATTTTTTTACGTGTGCCTGCAACGCTATCTATATTGGACAGACAGGGAGGACACTCGGTATTAGGATCAAAGAACACCATTCATGCTTCACAAAGAAGGACAACAGATCCCAATTTGCCAAACTCCTCTTGTACAAGTTCACTTGTACAAATACCATCCTGTAGTTCCCTCCGAAATGCTGACTGCATAAGAAATACTGAAAAAATAAGTAGACTCATGTAAATACTATCTGGCTTCGAGTGCAGATGTTACTGATTATGGTCTAAGCTATTAGAAATCAGTTAGCCCAGGATGTTTTCAGATGCTTACAGGAATTATTTAGCTTATAAAAAATAATGGCTAATACATTGGATAACATGGAATTCATAAATTGTTAACGCTAAATATTTAAATTTTTTATGGAACTGCATTTAGGCATCAAGTCAATGAAAATTGAGTTCAAATTATATATTACTTTTAGGCTTGTAGTTGAACTAATACAATGATTTCAATATCAATTGAAAATGCAAATAATTACTAAAATTCCAATAAATAAGCACATGAAACTTTTATGGCTAATACTTAGGTATTAGACATTTGAGGTACTAGGCAGAGTTTGTACCAAAAGTATCTACGTTTACATTCAATAATAACTTTTTAACTCAAAATACATTATTTACAAAGAGCTTGTATCTCAAGGTGTTCTTTTGAAGAATTGAAGTAACTTATTCTTTGATTTGCTAACTTTTTTCTTTCAGATTTTTTGTACTTATTTCTGGGACATACACTGTTTGGTGTTTGCAACAATCAAGAAAGTTTTTAATCAAGAAAGACAGATCACAGTGTTCAACATCCAGCAAGAAAAGCAATATTTTATATTTAATTAATTTAAGAGATATTTTTCTTAGATATTTATTTACAGGTTTAACCCTTTTACAAAAGAGCGGGTAAAAACATATACCAGTTCCACAATTATAAAAAAATATTTTCACATGGGCACAAATTACATAATTTTTATTGAGAATTAAAATACAATTTAGAATTAAAGAAGATTTTTGATTTGCAATACATGAAAGACATTTCCAGATACTATATAGATATGAAAATGTACTGAGTTAGATTAATTAGTGTAGACAAAATATTAACATTATATAATATTCCAAAATAAAAAATGGAAACAGAATATTAGAAGTAGTTATTAACTAGACCTTGTAGCATGGAATAAGAAAATTTTCCCAATGGGCATTAGGAGCAACTTATTAACATGTACATATATTCACATAGAAGTAATTATTATTCAAAAAGGCTTCCAATATTTATAATACAAGTTTGTTAAGGGATCCTGGCAAAATAGAAAATAGGTCATTATAATCACAACTATTGACATCTCTCATAATCTGGCTTATAGGCCAGTAGTAAGTGTAATTTGGTGCAGGATATCTTATTTCAAAGAGTTCTTCATACCTTGTGTTATGTGAAAGTACTTGGAAAGATATTGCCCTTAGGAGTTCTAAGGAATCAATCTTTTATGCAGTTATTTATAAAGAAAAGTTATGTTATTAATTTTTCTATGTTTATGCAAGGAGGGAAGATTAAACAGAGACATTACGATAACTATAAAGACTCTTGGGCAGATTGAATTTGAATGCAAGTTTGCCCAGAAATTTTCATTGAACCTATTCAATTGTATGAATGTGGAGCTTGTAATAAGGTCACCAAACAGTAGAGCAGTATTCACAGAGTGACCTAACTGATGAGATGAGCATAACTTCAAATGGCTCTAGATGTTTAATTTTTTACAGTATCCAAAGATAAATCTAGACATTTTGTGTGCTTTAGATTGAACATAGCTATAATTTTGATTGGATGTTAACCATGCTTTTATATTTTTAAATCGGGCCATAGGATAATTCCTCAGTCTATATTCATAGTGGCGTGTTCTCCTTTTCTGGCTGAATGTTACAGACTAGCATTTTTTTTAATTGAAAGTTAGATAGTTATGCTCACACCAGTTTTGAAACCTATAAAGGCAGTTTTGTTCAGTTAGGTGATCATCAATGGATTGAGCTGTTAATAAAATTTTTAGGTCATCAGCATACAAAAGAAAAGGAATTGGGTCTAATGCCATTTTAATATCATTTATAAATACCTTCAATAATAGTGGACCCAGATGGGATCCTTGAGGAACGCCTGATGATGGATAGAAACATTTACTTTTATATTAATTAATTTTAATCACAACTTCTCTGTCGGTCACATAACTTTCCATCCAGTCAAGTAAGGTATTACTCATTCGCAATGCAGACAACATTCTAAGAAGCTCATGACCAAAAGTATCAAAAGCCTTATTAAAGTCAGTATATATGACATCTGTTTTTAAGCTTGCTTACATCCTCCGATAAGATACTTTTGAAAAACCAAAAGATTAGCAAGAAGTGATTCTGTTTCATTGAAACCATGCTGCACAGGGATAATGATACTATTATATACCACCTATGATTCTAAGATTTTTGCTATTACTGAGAGCTTGAGAATAGAATGAGAGTTAATTACATTATTCCTGTAACCCTGCTTATGTATTGGTACTATATTTGTGGATTTAAGTGCACTAGAAAAAATTCCAGCAGTGAGGGATTTATCAAACAGTAAATACAAAGGATAAAGTAATGGGTCAAAACACTCCAGGTTTTCCTGCATAACAGTCCTTTGCTACATCGGCAAATTGTTTTTCTTCAATCAATTGAGTAGCACTTGAACTCACCCTGGGCTTCACAGGTTGATAATTGGGAATTTTATAATTTTTTCAGATCATCTTCATTACATCCACTTTTCTGTTATATACTCTTAGTCTGGAAGGGTTTTCCGTTGCACTAACCACTTTCTGGTCGTTCATCGACTGTTCCAGTGCACCACAAGTTCAGCTCCAAAAAATGAAATCATCATGACTCCAACTCACACTTTGAGCTCTCCTTCCTTTGATGGATCTTTTGTGCGAAGCACAAACTTCCCACTGTTGATATGAACTTAAACATCCAGCTTAAAGTCAATATTTGGCTCCTGAGTCTTCTGGGTGAAAGGTGAAGTGCTTCCACCTCCTGGAGTCACACCTGGGCTGAGGGCAGGCATCCTATCCCGTGATGCATATGGTGACAATAACGGAACACTGGAATTGAAATGTGTCCGAGATGACTTCCTACCTTTTGATCCCATCCTTTGGGGAAGGGGGGGGATAGGATAATCAGGTAAGTAGGCAGAAGCATCGGTTTGGTTATGTACATCAAGCAAAATAAAATGCATGTAAAGCTATTGTATTTCCCTCCATGTTCACTTCCGTTGCTCTGACTAACTCCCACAATGTTTTTAATGGCACAATTGACCTAGAGCCAGAGCTCCTGTCAAAAGTCCCCCCTCTCCCACACCAACATTGAAGGAGCAAACTTAATGATCCCTATTTTTTCTTCAATAAGTAAAATTGTAAACAAGTAATTATATTTTAATAGTGTATGTGAAATAATATATTCATTGATTTGTAACAATCAGGCATTATATTTTACATGGGATGCTACCTTGTTAAATTGAAGATTGCCATTTAATATTACTTATCAGCTAAAGACTTTTACTTATCTTGTCGGACAAACAGATTGGTCACAATTTCTGACATACAGTAATGTCAATGACAACTATAAAAGCTTTTTAAATCACATGAGTACTTTGTTTGATTCAATTTTTCCAATGAGAACTAAATCAGGTCATAAAAAAGAAAAACCTACAGCTTCAAAATGGATTACTCAGGGAATTAGGATATCCAGCAAAGAAAAGAGGTATTTACATGCTAAAGCAAAAACCTCTAACGCTCCAGTTGATTTACACAATTATAGGACAAAGAGGAAAATACTTGATAGAGTGATAAAAGAGGCCAAAAAAATGGCAAATGAAATGTGTGGGAATTGAATTCCTACCTTTTGATCCCATCCTTGGGGGGGGGGGATCAGGTGAGTAGGCAGAAGCATCAGTTTGGTGGTGGTTTAAAGCTATTGCATTTCCCTCCATGTTCCAAAAAAATGTGTCATCCATTCATTTTACTTGTAAAAGCCCCGGACTCATGAAAGACTTGTAAAAACTTTGATATGGAGCATAGCTATGTTCGGTGTGGAAACATGGTCATTGAAGCAGGAGGATAGATGTGGATTGGAGGCTTTTGAAATATTGATGTGGAGAAGAATGGAGAAGATGAAATAGACAGAGAAGAAAACAAATGAGGAAGTAGTTGGTATGGTGGGCAAAGAGAGAGTCGGCAAAGTTTGTCGGGAGAAATTCTATGGAGGCAGAAAAAATGGATGAAGGGCGTATTGATCGGTAGTGGGATGTTGAAGACTGTAATAGAGGGGAGAATGTTAGGTAAATAAGGAAAGGGCAGGAACAGGATAGGCATGTTGGACGGGAGGAAGGAAGTACTCAAAGATGAAGAGGGGCCTCGTGTTGATTTGGTTGCTGGATTGTGTTATGTTAGGATTCACAGAATAATTATTTGGTAGTTGTTTCCATCCAAAAACCTACCCTAACTGGTAGTATACCTAATAGTAATAATATATGTATGTATATATATATATATATATATATATATATATATATATATATATATATATATATATATATATATATATATATATATATATATATTCATACATTTTTTTAAGGTAATCTACCGTTTAAGGTAGGTTTTTGGATGGACACACTCTTCAGGCTAGTTATTCAGGGAGGGAGCGGTTATTCAGCGAGTTAGAGGAAATTCAGGGAACCTTTTTCCTCTTTTTCATTCTTGAATTGTACATTAGAATTGATAGAATTTAGATGTGCTTGAAGCTGACCTAGTTGCCTATCAGAACCTGTCCACACAGGGAAGACATCGGCTACATACCTTAGCCAACAAAATTCTGGGTTTTGAGGCAAAAGAGGTGAAAAAGAGGAAAAAGGTTCCCTGAATTTCCTCGACCTATCCATTTCTAAAGACAAAGACGGGTTACAGTATTCCATTGTTAGGAAAGAAATGTATACAGACCAATTAATTAATTCCTCTTCAAGGCATTGCTTCACCCAAAAGCTTTCGGCATTTCATGCAATGATCCACCGTTTAACCGCTATCCCTACGTCAAAATTCAATGTAAATAAGGAACTTAATGTAATTAAAACATTAGCCGTAAACAATGGTTATTCAGAATATCTAATATATAAACTTCACCGGAATAAACTTACAAAAATAGCCATAAACCACATTTACAACCCCGAACATTTAAAAGATCCCACTGCCAAATGGCGGAGAATACTATACTATATATTGGGACTATTTCTCAAAAAGTAATTAAAAGTTTTCCTAAAGAAAAAAAAATTAAATGTGCCTTTTACAGTGGTTCATGCCTTAAGAACCTGATCTCTCACACTAAAGACAAAGTCCCCAAAAACGAGAGGAGTGGAGTGTATGAGTTAAAGTGCTCAGATTGTAGCACAAAGTATATTGGGCAAACAGGACGGAAATTTGAAGAAAGGATTAAAGAACACCAAACAGGTGTAAAAAATAAGAACATAACATCCCTATTTGCAAAGCACCTCATCGAAAGTGACCACAACAGTGACTTTGTGACAAAAATTATTCATTTTGAAGAAAAAGGTCAAAGGCTCGATGCTTTGGAGCGGTTAGAAATTTTGAAATGTGTCCATTGGAAAGATGATCTTGCCAACGAAATTTTGTATCCCTCCCACTCCCCACTCCTAGACCTACCACTCTTCTAAGTCAAAAATGTAATTCTCTTTTCTTCCCAGCTACATTGTAACCTTTTTTACCCCTCCAACCTCCCTCTCTGACCAACCCCCCCTCCTATGATCAGAAGGTATATATAGCCAGCGTGCTTCTAAAGCCGCCAAGAGACTACGCAGAAGAACACAAAACGTCTTCATAGTCCCAAAGACTGGTAAGACGAATGGGACGCCTCCACAAAGAGGTAGTTACATAGGGCGACATTATGAGCGCCACCAAACGAGCGAATGTCGGTGGATAGTCTTCCTTCCGTGGGAGTCTGAAGTCCTTTATCTAGGTGTGCTGATGGATCGAAAGCTCACCTGGAAATCCCAGTGCGAGCGTGCCCGCGCCAAGGGTTTTGCGGCGTTGAGTCGACTTCGGCCGATTCTTCACCCGCGGGTCCTAAGCGCGGACACTAAGAGAAGACTGTACCGGGCGTGCGTGCTCCCAGCAATTACGTACGCATCACCGGTATGGTCTGGAGTGCCAAAGACGAGTCTTGCTCGAGTCCAGGTAGTTCAGACTACTGCACTTTGGTGTATATTGGGGCGGGGTCGCTACGAACCCGCCTCAATCATGCACCGCGACGGGAATTAGGAACCGCTAGACGTTCTACTTCCGAAGGCAGCGCAGGATTTCTTCAGAAAAGCAGCGGAGTCGGACTTTGCTGCTATCCGAAGAATCTCCGAGGTACAGGTCTGGCCTTGGGATCGTCACAAACGACCCATTGCTAGCCTGGACACCCCTGCATCACTTCCGCCAGGGAAGAAGCCAAGGAAGTGCTAAGAAGACTTCCCTGAAGTAATAAAGCCGCCAAGAGACTACGCAGAAGAACACAAAACGTCTTCATAGTCCCAAAGAATGGTAAGACAAATGGGACGCCTCCACAAAGAGGTAGTCACATAGGGCAACATTATGAGGACCACCTGAGACCTGGAGTTAAAATTACACCAAATGGGGTACAAGACAAAAAGTGTCGTACAACTCACCACCACAAAACCTACCTATATGGACAGGATGAACGGGAATACAACTGGCATCAAGCGATTGGTGCCAGTATACCACGTAATTTTAACGAACGATCCGCAACCAGGGGACCTTCTTAAAATCGAATATCTTTTGACCATGCGGGCGAACATATCCAAATTCACCAAACCTAAGGGCGTTGTACAGTGCCACAAATGCCAGGGCTTCGGGCATACAAAAAATTATTGTAACATTCGGCCCCGTTGCGTTAAGTGCGCCGGCCCACACTTAACGTCCGAATGTGAAAAGAAACATCGCAGTACGCCCGCGCGATGCGTCAACTGCACAATGGAGCACCCCGCCAATTATCGCGGATGTCCCGTTTTTAAATGGGAAAATCAGCGAAGATTGGCGAGAGAAAAGCGCGACACAATTTCCCGAGGACCAGCCCAAGGGAAAACATTTATACCTGCCCCGGCTCCTGACAGGAATGCTTGGGCTCCTCAAGCTCAAGGTCCTTTGCGGGACCAAACATCTTTTACCGCCACCAACCCATTTCCCTCTCTACGCCCTCCTAGAATCCCTCCTCCCCATGTTATCAACCCACTTATGTCCGGCGGCGCTATTTCACAATCCTCTTCTTCCTCTAACAGTCACCTACCAAACCTCCCTACTTCTAATTCCGTACACAGGGAACAGACACTGTTTGGATATTTCATGTCCATTCATAATCAATTAAGTCTCTTTAAGACAAAAACGGAGAAGAAAATCTTTATGCTTCAGCAATTATGCGAGTTGCACGAGCTTAATGACTAGTAAGCTCCGTAACATTTACCTTCTCAGTTGGAATTGCAACGGCATACTCGGCCGCCAACGGGAATTCAAAAATTTTATAATCTCTGGCAATTTCGATGTAGTCGCCCTTCAGGAGACGCATCTGACACCCAATCACAGATTCCACATACCCAACTATACCACATATTGGCGAGACCGTCCCACCGCTCGCGGTGGAGGCGTGTTCATCGCAGTAAAATCATCTATTAAACACAAAGCACTGAAAGGATACGCCCTTAGTACATTAGAATGCATCGGAATACGACTCCCAACTCCCATAGGTGAACTTGACATCTATTCCGTTTACCAACCTTGTGGTAAAACTATTGTTTCTGACGAAATTCGTCCCTTACTCCCGACTGACAGACGCGTCGTAGCCATCGGCGACTGGAATTCAAAACATACGGAATGGGGGTGCCGGTCCGCGAATAGTAATGGCCGGCGTTTGCATAACATTGTAAATTCCATCATGGTAGACGTTGAAGTGCCACTAATGGCGACGCACATTGATGGCCGTGGTGGGGAAGACATCCTGGATTTTGGCCTAACGAAAAATCTGCCTTGTATAACGACTCCAACTGTACTTTCCGATCTCTCCAGTGATCATTACCCGATTAAATCCGACATTGCGACTGTCCCTTATGAGCAGCCTCCTTCCCTTCCTTCCAAGACGAACTGGAAACAGTTCGCCTCCTTGGCAGAAGGCGCCTTTTCCTCTATCACTATCCCACACTCCTCAGACCGGCAGGACATCGACGCTCATGTCTTGGCCATCACGGAGGCAATGCGGGACGCGCATGCACTTCCATCGCTCCCGTACCCTCATCCCCCTCCTTCTTCAAACGCCCTACCTGACGACATCCTGCTGCTCATAATACAGCGCAACAAGGCCCGCAGACAATGGGCGCGAACCAGGGATGGCGCCCATAAACGGCGTCATAACTTTTTCGCGACCTGCGTCAAACGCGAGATCAAAAATCGGTTTAATGACCAGTGGAGAGACAAACTCGACAACCTTTCCTTCGACGACGGATCCCTTTGGAAGGTTGCTAAGCAACTGACCAAAAAAGGCCGTACAGACCAGCCCATCAGGCATAACAACAACTTGTACTTCGACGCCAATGACAAGGCAGAAATCCTAGCCAACGCGTTCCAGGAAACCATGACTCTTAGAACCGACTGGCCAAAGACGCAGGACGACGAAGAGGCTGAGGCTGCTGTAAGTAGCCTAGGTTTCCTTCCGACTCCGCCGTTCCAACCGGTCACTGAGACGGAGCTTAGAATGACTATAAAGTACTTCAACCCGAAAAAAGTCCCGGGTATTGATGACATTTCAAACAGGCAATTAAAGAACGCGCCACTGCCGGCCGTTCGTCTCCTACTGGGCTTATTTAATAACTGTCTTTCCTCTTGCTACTTTCCAGATTCTTGGAAAATAGCAAAAGTGTGCCTGCTTCCCAAGCCAGGCAAAGACCCGACAATTCCCTTAAACCGTAGACCTATTTCCTTACTTTCATCTATCTCTAAACTGTTTGAATCAATTTTAAAAGCCCGTCTAGACCTCTTCCTACGGACCAATGACGTAATTAGGCCAGAACAAATGGAATTCCGGGAAGGACATTCTACTTCCCTTCAAATACTCAGACTGGCGGAGTTTATCAGCCACGGCATGCAGAACAAGCAACACATTGAGGTGTTGTTCTTGGATGTGGCCAAGGCATTCGATCAAGTGTGGCATGATGGATTGCTTCTGAAATTAATTAAAATCGGGGTGCCATTACATCTCATCAAGATGTTTCAAAGTTTTCTCGCTTCACGAGTCATACATGTCGCCGAAAACGGAGCTCTGTCAGCTGGGAAACAGATAAACTGTGGCGTCCCGCAGGGCGCCATATTATCTCCTACTCTCTTCAACTGCTATGTCAACGATCTCCCTTCTTCTCCACAAATTCAAACTTTCATGTTCGCCGACGATACTGCTATCGCGGCAAGATCTTGGAGCGGCACGTGTGCCTTCCGAAAGATACAAAACCACCTCTCTTTACTTGAAAAGTGGACCGTCGACTCTAAAGTCACAATTAATTCCGAGAAAAGCGTTGTTGTCGACTTTCGGAGGAAACGAAACTATCGCCCAAAAAAACCTTTAACCTTTCAATCCGTGCGTATTCCGACGAAATTCTCACACAAATTCTTAGGGATACATTTCGACTACAGACTGACATAGGCCAAGCACGTACAGCATGCCTTACACATTGCTCAGGGCACAAGAGCACTTCATTCTCCACTCTTGTGCTCCAAATCGCGCCTCACGCACCAAACCAAAATTAGATTGTACTTGTCATATATCCGTCCCAGGATGCTGTACGGTTGCGAAATTTTCGGGAACGCGACAATAACAGACAGAAAACGCTTAGAAACATTCCAGAATAAAACACTTCGCTACCTCACAAACCAGGGTAAACTCGTCCGGATACAGGAGATAAGAAATGCACACAGAATACCAAAAGTACACGACTTCATTCGAGCGCAAGCTGAACGACTCGAGAGGTCCCTTCCACAAAACACTTTTACAAAAAAATATATGGGATTACTCCCTACATAGAAAACGCCGTCCGAGCTACAGACTGCCAAAAGAAATTCTATTTCGGTAACATCACCGAATTCTTTCCTACGACTTTTCTTTCTTGTATATGTATAACAATTTTTTAGTGTATTTGAACAAGGGTTTCTGTTATATATTCTGTAAATGCCTTGTGAAACTGCGAAATTGTTTTTCTTGTATGTTAAAAATTTTGAAAAAAAGGAAAGAAAAAAAAGGATAAAAAAATTTACATATATATTTTTAAAAACAATGGAAAAAATAAAAAAAGAACTGAAAAAAAAGGATTAAAAAAACCAAAGCAAAAGAGGAAAAAAATATAAATATAATTAGTTAGACCAGAGTTAAAAAGTTAATTTTAAGTTTTAAGATTAATAAATGTTGTTCCGTCCTGTTGACGAGTTTTTGGGCAAAATGTTCCGGCCCTTAAAATTAAGGTAATTTTAGTTCTTCCTTTAAGTTAATGGCCCTATGCCAACCCACTAGTGGTCTTCCTTTCAATTTCTCCTTCACTAACACTGGAAAGGTACACGTTCGTCATTTACACTTTCGTTCGCCATTGTTTTTCCTGTGCAAATTGCACACACACTGCCGCTGAAGGGGTGGACGTTGTCACACCGAAGCAGCGTTTAAACGGAGGGCAAACGCCCAGACAATAGGGGATCTGGTCTGGTCTATGAGGACCACCTGATGATGACGTTCAACGTCGAATCTGGGTCGTATGTTTTTAATAAAGTGTGTGGAATTATGAAGTCAATTATTTCATTACATTTCAATAGATATGAGGATATAACTATAAACGTGTGGTTTGTGATGTGCCCGTATTTTTAAGAAGTTGCAATCTTTGGAATTCACAGTATGTATATACATGGGTGACATAATGAATGGGGCATTTCTTGTTTTGTGACTCCTCTGGATGGATATTGTTAAACATTTTTCACGATTTTAAAAAACATTTAATCTCCCGCAGTTTCTTGGAATGAATTCATCCAAAGTTGCCAATATGGCGTCAACTTTGGCCGGGCAGCGCTGTGGCTCTTGTAAAACACGACTGGAAATACGAGATAAAGTCGTTAGTTGTGATATTTGCACATGTGTATCTCACCATAAATGTTATGTGGCGGTAATACTTTTCCAGAAAAAATTATTTCAATCAGCATAAAAATATTCTATATACACTTCTATTGTGAAAAGTTTAGTTGGATTAGATGAATTATGGAGAAAAGTTAAAAATAAGTGATTATGTGAGTGCATTGCTAATAAATATTTAGCATTATTTCTCTTTTCCTTGGAAAATCTGGTGATGAACACTGAGTGGACCCGGTGCCGGGTATGGGGATGCAAAGTAAGATGAGAGGGAGATGGCAAATAGAAAAACATTTGAGATATTTGAGTTGTTTTATTTAGCCATTCCCTATTTATTGACAACCAAATCTGATGAAAAATTGAAATCTAAAGCTCCAAAATAATATGTAGCAGAAATTGAAGATGCAACATTATTGCACAAGTAATAAAATAGGAATTAATAAAGAGGTATGAAATATGGAAAAATTAAAAAATGAAGGGCTTTCAATTTCATTGAAATTGGTATTTTTGAAAAATGAATCAGTAACTTGGAATAAGAGTACTGAATATCTGCATTCTTAGCTTAAAGTATTTGGTTACTACTCCAATTTCACTTAATTCTATCATCATTTGTGCTTTATGATTTAGTTAATATCTACTCACACTGCTTGCAATCAATGGCAAGTAGAGAAATTGAAATGATTCATAATAAGGATTTGGAAAATAATGGGTTATGATGCTAGTAATGCGAAGAGAATTGATTAAATGCATTCCAAAAACAAGATACAATATTTTGCTTTTCTTATAAATCAATAAACTTTGCTAGGTGTAGGACTTTTCTATGTTCATTATGCCCACAGTTACACTCTATGGGAACTTTGTGAATATTTTCCATCAAACACCTAAATAACCTTTCCCACTCTAATCCCATTTTGATTTTCACAATGTTCAGTTATATCTCAACTTTTGTGTACATGTTTTAAAATGATACATTTATTTTAATGCTTGCAGTGATGCATCGCATGCACGTGGGTTGCCATTCCAGTAATGAGATCGAGAGGAAAATTGAATACAATCAGGAGGTATTGGCTCAAGATAGGGTGAATTGAGAAAAACTAATAAGTATACAGCAGAAAATAGAAATAGATTGGAGGAACAGGAGGCTAATCCACAACCTGTACATGTCCCAGACTGCTCAGGTGCGAGTGAGGAACGGAGAGTCCGGTTGAGCAGTTTTACCAAGAGGCGTAAGGCAGGGTTGCCCATTATCACCAGTGCTGTTCAATGTATATATATGGAGGAAATGATTAAAGAGGTATGGGAAGAACTGGGAATAGGAATGAAAGTCAGAGGGGAATTCATAAAATCAGTTAGGTTTCCTGATGACCTAGCTCTAGTGTATTAGTCAGCCAAGGGGTTAAAAGCATTGCCGAGGGATTGGAAATTCAAGGCAATAGATATGGGATGATAATCCATATTAATAAAACAAAGGCTATGCCATTATCCAGAAAGAGAATGGTTAAGGATAACGTTAAAGTAGGGTGGTAAAAATTAGAGCAGGTGGTACGATTCATGTATCTCGGTAGTGTTTTGGACCAACATGGTCAAAGTAGTAGGGGCGTAGGGAGAAGAATTGCACTAAACAAGGAGGCTTTCGCAAGGAGGAAGGAGGAGAGGGTAGTTATATACGGCAAGGGAACATGGTCACCGAAGCAGAAGGATAGACGTAGATTGGAGGCTTTTGAAATGTGGGTGTGGAGAAGGATGGAGATGGTGGAATGGACTGAAAGAAAATCAAATGAGGGAGAGCTAAAAATGGTGGGCGAGGGGAGGGCATTGTTGGGAGATATCATTAGGAGGTAGGAAAAATGGATGAAAAGCATAATGATCGGCAGTAGGATGTCGAAGACTGTAATGGAGGGGAGGCAAATAAGGAAAGGGGAGGAATAGGAGAGAGATGTTAACGGGATGAAGGATGGAAGGAAGTACACAGAGATAAAGAAGACTTGCAGTAAAGTAGGATGTTGGGATTTAGTTTTTTTAGGAGTCACAAAATATTTATTTGGTAGTGGTGTCCATCCAAAACCTACCTTAAGCGGTAGATTACCTTAAAAAAACATACATGTATTTGTATTTTAATAGGCAGTGTGCATGTGTGTACACTTGCATACATTTATGCGAATAAAAGATGATTCAAAATTTAATAAAACACAGATGAACAAAGAAAGGGCACTCACGAATATGTTTGATGTTTCGACGTCCAAGCAGGAGATCGTATGGTCCAAACAAGCACCCACTGAGGTAGGGGGATTAGTATCTTACGACATCTCCCTCTATATTTTCCTTTAAAAGATCCTGTTCAAAAAAGCTCAATAACTCAGCTTCTTTTTATGTGGGAATAAATTTTAATACAAATATTTAATAACGCTAATTTTGGAAGGATTGGAAAACCAGCGTTATATTCTACATCAACTTGCATTAGTGAAAACGTATAAGGAAAAGAGTAAGTAAAAAATGGCAATTAGTGTAACCCACCGAAAAGGAAAAACCTTCAATCAGAGTCATTATAGATATGAAGTCCAGTACTGGCCTTATCATTATTTCCATTTCCCATACATCAATGGACGCATTATTTCTCATAAAAGTGATGGGGGCCAGTAAAATATGCTTCAATATCGCTGGAAATAAATCTTACTTACCAAAGCGATTGCCGACGAGTTTCTAGGGCAGTCAGATCGCGGCAGCTATTCTGGAAACGAGTCGAAAACAAGTCTCGAGCTTGGCCCCCGGCGGTAATAGTGACGATTACGATTCACGTGATCTTGTTTCGTATTAAATTGCCACGGCATATAATGATCGTTAATCCTAATAATCTTGCCCCTTCGTGTCTAGTGAAGTGAAACGGCAGGGGATGGGAGTCTTGAACTTTCCTGCATGCTGACCATAACCTAATTGGACCAATGAGCCCAACAATCTATATTCGAAAGCGTCTGGAAAGGACATATGGCTTGCAATTCGACCCTATGGTGCAAAATTCGTCAATAAATATGGATGGTGACCGTGCTTAGTTCTGCGTTGGCGGCCCACGGTCCTCCTGAGGACAGCCCAAACGCTGAAGTCATGATAAAGGCCCAACTCAGCCCACGGTATGGGCTCAATACTGCTCCGCCCGGCCAAGCCCATATGCGAACAAACTTTATGAGGATCACAAATACTAGCGGCATATTCCTAATGAGGCCTGATAAGCCATGCCTCAAAAATTTAGCAGCTTCACAACTTCTATGAATAAACATTTTTGGACCTCAGAGGCAAAAACAATTCCAATGTTTCGATCGGTTTGAATTTCATTACTTTCTACTCTTTTAAATCGATGTTTAATGTGCTATATTTTTTACTGTTTCTTCCTTAATTTTTGAAGCACTACCAATTAATGGAGGCGAGGGTATGTGTTGAACAATAAAATGCCGCAAAAACATAATTATGACGATATTTTCATTTCCTTGTTTGCATGAATTTATGAGTTGATTATGTTCCTACTCTTCGACTCTTACAGGCATTTCAGATGATTATTGATTAATTACTGTTATTTTCCTTGAATGTTAAGATCATTATGTTTTTGGTATCAAGAGAAATATATATGACTACTTTCTGATTACGTTTTTACAAAAAAAATAATTTTGTGTGACCCCTGTGATTGGGGTAACCTGTACACGTGTTATTTTAGATATTTTAGTACCTTGCAAGCCACCGCTAGGGTGTGTGACGGGGTGAATTAAGACTAATTTTGACCCGAAAATGACCCTACCGCTGTCGGACAATGTTTTATGATCCCTTATTGTTCGAGGGAAAATGAAACCTTAAATCTATTTTTTCTACACTTTATCTCTCTAATTTTTTTAACATGATCTTTCCCGCCGTAGTGCGGTGGGGGTAGTTATACAATTTGAACATCACTGATAAAGAGACTCCCTTATAATTTATGCAAGAGCTACAATCTGTAATATTACCTTCGCTCTATTAGTGATTACCAACCTAGCTACTCTAATATTTAGGATACGCCTCCAAGATTATCATAGCAACGGTTTACAAATCTAGCTCCTCTACGCTGCACGCGATCCGATCCACAAATCAATCCTACTTCGTGAGGATCCCATAAAAATACTCGCAGCATATTCTAAATAAGGCCTAACCAGCGAAAGATAGCATTTATCTTTAAGTTTATCACCAAGTTTACCTAGTAGTCCCAATTTTTTGTTAACTTCTCCACATATTCCCCGCATGTCTTCCAGCCAGGCGAGATCGTGAGTGAGGGTATTCAATTAAGTCTGTACATTACATTTCGGTGTTCCCAATGCAGTAGGCGTTCGCCAGGGAATTGCTCTTTTCCCAAAAATTCATGCCTGCCCACTTTTTACATTTTAATTCTTTTTCCCTCTTTTAAGTTTAATTATAATTGCCACGGGTCGCACCAGCGTTGTACAGCATTAAGGTCATCTGATTAAGCCGCTGCGTCCTCAGGATCACGGATATCACGGTTAACTACTGCATCATCGCCAAATAAACGTACCTTACTGGTGACTATATAGTAAATATCGTTAACGTAAAGTAGGAATAAAAGAGGTCCAATGACAATTCCCTGGAGAACACTTGAAGTACCTTCTACTGCATTTGAGCTAACTTCATTTGTGACTACTCTTCGTACCCGACCAAACAATGAGGCTTTCATCCAACCCTGGAAATTTGTATCCATGCGAAATACTTCTAGCTTTGCGAGTAGTTTATTATGAGGTACTTTATCGGCGTGTAATTTTCCGCAAACTTTGCTAAACACTCAATTGAAACATCTTCACGACACTGGTTTTTCTCGAGGGTGAGCAAACGTGGAACCCATCTTGCACGCCGCTTTCTCCTGTCCAAATTTTCAGTTAATATGCGATGTACTGCACTTTTTGAAAAGCGTACTGTGTCTGCTAGCTCGCGCACTTTCAGCCGACGATCGTCTAGTGACACTTATGGATTTTCTTCACCATTTCTGGAGTCGTCACCTCATTTGGTCGACCAATGCGATGCTCGTCTTGACAGCTCATACGGCCTCGTTTAAACTCTGCTACCCAATATTTTACTGATGTAAACGAAGGAGCTGACTCACCCAGAGTAGAATCCAGTTCAGCTTTGATATTGGTTGGGCTGAGGCCTTTCAAATAAAAGTATTGTGTCACATAACGATGACCAATTTTATTCATTTTCAAAAATTCACTGAAAACGTTCATTATTGATGGCTGCCAAACAAATACTAAACAACGTAGCGTCTTCCAACTTGAAACATATGCTTTATAGATTGCATACTTTCTAATACAGTGATATTGTTCAAACAACTATCGCCATATCTAGGTCAGGCCGAGTACTTCTGGGCCCCCCATGTATACCCGAAAACGAAATACTGGGGTATGTCTCGTGGTTGGTGATACAAACTCCATTAAGGGATGCTTGGATAACTAATGCATGCATAGTGAATAGTGTTGATTCGTCCTTTGAAAATATTGTGGAGGAGTCTTGCTTCGGCAACTTACCTTCCTCCTTTTAAAGGAATTATATTTTGGTACGACCATGCATTGAAGTAATAACTTGCATTAAAATTAGGGCCTTCCACTTTTTTAAGTTTATTATTATTAGGTGATCTACCGGTTAAGGTAGGTTTTTGGATGGACACAGCTCCTAAATAAATATTTTGTGACTCCTAGCAGAACACAACATCCTACTCTACATCAGGTCCCTCTTCATCTCTGAGTACCTTCTTCCTTCCTTCATCCCGTCCAACATCCCTATCCTTTTCCTTCCCTTTCCTCGTTTTCCAAACATTCTCCCCTCAATTACAGCCTTCAACATCCCACTGCCGGTCAACACCCCCTTCATCCACTTTTCCTGCCTCCATAGGATTTCTCCCAACAAACACCTCTCTTCGCCTACCATACCAAGTACTTTCTCATTTGTTTTCTTCTCTGCCCATTTCACCTTCTCCATTCTTCTCCACACCCACATTTCAAAAGCCTCCAGTCTACGTCTATCCTCCTGCTTCAATGACCACGTTTCCGCTCCATACATAGCTACGCTCCATATCAAAGTTTTTACGAGTCTTTTCTTAACATCCTTACTCAAAGTCTCTGTCATCAACTCCCTCCTCCTTGTGAAAGCCTCTTTGCCTAGCTCAATTCTTTTCCTTACGTCCCTACTACTTTGACCGTGTTGGTCCAAAACACTACCGAGATACGTAAACTGTTCTACCTGCTCTAGTTTTTGCCCTCCTATTTCAATGTTTAGCTTAGCCTTTTTCTTTCTAGAAAATCGCATAACTTTTGTTTTATTAATATTAATTCTCATCCCATACCTGTCGCACTGAATTTCCAATTCACTCAGCAATGCTTGCAACCCCTTGGCTGACTGACAAACTAAAGCTTGGTCATCGGCGAACCTAACTGATTTTACGAATTCCCCGCCCACTTTCATTCCTGTTTCCAATTCTTCCCATGCCTCTTTAATCATTTCCTCTGCATATAGGTTGAAAAGCAACGGTGATAATGGGCAACCCTGCGTTACACCTCTTCCTAACACTGCCCATCCCGACTCCCCGTTCCCCACCCTCACCTGAGCAGTCTGAGATATGTACAGGTTTTGGATAAGCCTCCTATCCCTTCAATGTATTCCTATATTTTTCTATATACTAATTATTTTTTCCCAATTTACTCTATCCAATGCTTTTTTCGAAATCTACGAAACAGGCAAATACCTCCTGGTTGTATTCTATATTCCTCTCGATTAATAATTTCATCACTGCAATGGCATCACGCGTACCTCTCCCCTTCTTAAACCTGAACTGGTCATCCCCTAAGTAATCATTTCCCCTACTCTCTATCCTTTTGTTTATGATCCCAAGAACAACTTTAGCTGCGTGGCATATCAAACTTATTGTCCTGTAGTCCTCACATGATATACCCCTTACCTTTTTCGGATTAGGAACGAAAACTGATCTCACAAAGTTTTCCAATCAGATTCCTTCCTCATAGATACTACGGATCAGCCCATATAGCCTCTTCCGCGCACATTTTCCTAAACATTTCAATAGTTCCGCGGGAATTTTATCCACTCCCACGGCCTTATTTAGTTTCATCTCCCTTAATCCCCTTTCTATCTCATCGTCTAGTATGCCTGGACCTAAGCTATCTTCCTCTACGTCATATTCTTTTTCAAAGTCTAACTTTGTTGGTCGAAGTTCTTTACTATTGAGTTCTTCTATGTATGTTGAAGTATCTATGTATGTTTAAGTAGTCACTTGTATTAAAATCAAGGCTTTCAATATTTTAAACCAAATTTTTACAAAAAGTATTTCTATTTTTTTCAAAGGTGACATCGTAAGTTCAATGGTATGTATTCCAGATCACGAGGTCGTATTTAAGAACAGGCTGGATAATGGGGCAATATAATTGTACTATGGTATCAATGGAGGAACGGAAAGCATAGTTCGGCTTTAAAAACCACAAGTAAAGAGTAAATAGGATTTTTAGGCAATAGGTCTAGTGTACGAATTAAAACTATGCTTGATACCGCTTATGAAACCCAGGTCAATGACAACTGTCACCCACCAATAGCGGGTGACTTGGGTGATACTAATAGCGGGGAACGGGTGGGTGACCCAACAGAGCACCATCGATTAGATAGTTATAATTCTCAAATCGTTTCAATGTCAAAATGACAATTTTGACGGATAGCGATAATTACTGTTATATATGCTTATGTAACCGTTGTAATCACCTTTTTCTTATATCGGCTAAGGGATTCCTGTTCCCGCCGGAAAGACAAAACCTTGTCATTGGCATATAGAGCAAACCTGCTGCACGCGCAGGTCAGTATGCTACACGTTGCGCCAGAATAAAAAGTTCAAACCATTTAGGCCTAATACCACTCAATTTCCACTTACTTTACATAGGTATTCTGTGTAACGGTGAAGGGTAAAAAATTAGGACAGATACACAGCTCAGAAACGGTAATGATCACCCTGGAATCAACACCTAAGCACTTCTCAAAACTATTTCTTGTATTTTTGCTAGTATTATTATATGCGTTTTATCCGGAAGATTACGAGAGTGAACTTACCGGCAATTCTGAAACGAACTCGACGATTTACAGGCCATTTTCTGGTTTGCCACTAAATGTGATTACTCAAGAATCGAAGAGGAAAGAAAATATTAATTTATTGTGTATAGTTGCTAAATTGGACGAAATGGTCCATTTAAAATATAGGTTTCCCGTCTTTGCCAAGTCAGTCTTCGAAAAAGCTTCATTGCCAATCGCTTTGAGTGTCATCACTGATGAATTTAGCAGACCCGTTGTAGAAGGAGTTTTAAAAGGTTTAGAGACTGCCAAAAAGTTTCACGAGGTAAGTAGTCTTAATTCGTACGTATCATTTTATAACAGTGGCAAATCCGATGAGGTTGATATTAAGTGAGAAATTGAACATGTTTTTTTCTTCATCGATCCAAATTAGGTCAGCTACTTTGATGTTTCTGCCGTAGTAGATCATCTCAAGCGAATAGTCTTAATCATGTCTCCTTACTTTAGTTCCGAACCTGGAACGTATTACAGTGATGCTTTATTTTATTTGTCTCTAGGATTACACCACATTTTAGGACCTGGTTTGTATTTCAAAACATTCTTGAATTGTGTTCTGTTCCATATATTTATAATATGTTGTCTAATGCATATCTTTCATTTAGATCAACATAAAGTTATAGTAGCAGACGTGGACATGAAATTTGTTGGCGACATTGCAGAACTGTGGAGAGAATTTTATAAATTCAACTGCAATGCCATACTTGGCATCGCACCAGAACTGGCTCCTACTTATGTGCCAGCCCTCCGTTCATATAGAGCTACTAATCCAGGCACGAAAATTGGAGAGCCTTTGAGCGAAAATGGTTTGTATATTTTGATGACATTTAAATGGGCTGCTTACGCTCCTTAAACCAATTGGGAGTCCGATCTCCCAGTGTCATTTAAAAAAATGTCGAATGACGCTGAGCAACAATTCAGATCGTGCCTACATTCCAACATAGGTGCCATCATAAAACATTAATATTTTGATGTAAATTGGTCATTATTCTCCATAAAGTTATTAACTATCTCTTTTTACCAAATCTGCGCGTCGTCTTTCCACTAAGAATGTTGTTAGGACAATAATTTTAATTTATTAATTGTTAACACTCGAGGGCGGGTTCGTATAATTGACATAGTGAGCGTATAATTCTAAATACGAGGGTAGTTCGAAAGGTTCTCGGATAACCAACAGAAGCCAATGCTAGCGCAACGAGTTTCCCGCGTAGCAATAGGTAATCCTTTCTAAGTAAAAACAACACTTCAGTGAAAGAGATCTGTGGCACGGACGCCTCTGTTCGCGTGTAGTGATTTGTGAGGATGGAAAAATTAGGATTCGAGCAGTGATTAAATACTTCGTAAAGAAGGGTATGAAAGCAAAGAAAATCCATGCCGACCCTGAGAGGCTCTGCTCCTTCGTAAAAAAATCCGATGGAAACACGTATTCCTGTTTAAAAATTAGCTCCGAAAATAATTGATTGGGCTGATATTTTGGGTTATTTTGGCTACCGGAAGACTAATAAAGATAATATAATGTACGGGCTTTGTAAACACTGAAACATCATGCCTTATGATTAAAATATTAATCTATTTATCATAAAGAGGAATATTAAACGTTCGATAACATGTGTCTTAAATAAGGTTTATCGTATGAAATAAGGCATCAAAGAAGTAAAGGAAAAGAAGGATGCATATGGGGAACTGAAAAAAACTGACGTAATCGGCCCTGCTAGGGAGGAAAAGTATTTGGTGTCCAAAGTCAATTTCTAATCGCTTCCTGCCACACCCTGTGGCGCCCGCGATACTGCTGTGTGAGAATTTGAAAGACAATCCGAAAGAATTTTGACCGTGCCTCAGAGAGGTTCAGGGAAATAAGGTAACTGGTATTTCACTCGAAAATGACAAAGGCGAAAGAGCAACCAGCTGTTTTGAAAATGCTAACTCATTACATTCCTTCTTCCAAAGCATCTTCACTTATATTTCACCGAATGCCTCCGATAGCTTTCCAAATCGTGCCGGTCAACCGATGCCCAAAATTGGAATCTCATATAATGGTATAGAACGTTTGCTGAAAAAAATTAATCCTAATAAATCCTCCGGGCGGGGCGATTTACCCACTCGTATAGTTAAGGATCTAGCTTCGGAAATTGTACTGTATCTAGTAATCATATTTAAAGAGTCGCTGGTAAATCAAAATTTTCCCAGAGATTGGAAAACGGCTAACGTATCACCAATATTTAAAAACGGAGACAAGGAGGAATCGAGCCATTACACACCTGTATTCCTAACATTTATTTCGTGCAAGGTTATGGAACATATAGTTTCTATTTCGATCGTGACACACCTCGACAAACAGGAGTAAATAAGTAACTGAGATCCTTCATTAGGAGTAAATAATGAAAAATCAGCACGGTTTCCGAAAAGGTTGATCCTGCGAGACACAACTTGCGCTTTCTGTTCATGATGTTCTTACTTCGGGAGAGAGCAATGTACATGTTGCCGTGATTTTTCTAGATTTTAAAAATGCCTTCGACAACCTACCTCATAATTAACTACTCGCAAAGCTAGAAGCATTTGGCATGGATAAAAATTTCTAGGGTTGGATGAAAGCCTTACTGAATGGTCGGGTACAAAGAGTAGTCACAGATGCAGTTAGCTCAAATGCAGTATAAGTTACTTCAGGTGTTCTCCAGGTTCTCCAGGGAAGTGTTAATGGACCTCTTTTGTTCCTACTTTACGTTAACGACATTGACTAAGTATTCGCCAGTAAGATACGTTTATTTGCCAATGATGCAGTATTTTACCGTGATACCCGTGGCCCTGAGGACACAGCGGCTTTATCAGATGACGTTAATGCTATACAACGCTGGTACGACACTTAGCAATTATAATTAAACTTAAAAAAGTGCGTAGTTATTATTGTTTAGAACAAGAGCAATTCCCTCGCGAACGCCTACTGCATTGGGAACACCGAAATGGAATGTTAAGACTCAATTACATGCCTAGGCGCTACTCTCACTCCCGATCTCTCATGGGTGAAAAACATACGAGAAATATGCGGTACCTTATATAAATTTCCTGACAATGAGCTTTTTGACTGTTGAGCGCGTGATCTCAAGGAAGTGAACCACATACCCTCAATATTTTGGTGATTACTATCTATCTTATAACTTGCAAAATGATTCCGTCTCCCGCATTGTAGTGCCCTTCTTTAATGATTAAATTTTTCTTTTAAACTGTTTATTTCGGACCCCATGTGGCGGAAACTTAGCAGTTACTACACTGTGGTCAATGATTCATTTTAAAGTTTCCATACTTAAGACTTATTCGGGAATATTTATTGTTAATTGATCAGGAATATTATCGCTTGTAGTTGGTGTAGTGACAAGAAATTGTGATCAGGGATCCCCGAGGCTACGGAGTCTGTTCAAAAAGCTCCCGAACTCGTTTATTACATTGAAATACTTCCCCTACAAAAAAATGGCCAGGGTCCCCTCCAAAGTAGCCGCCTCCCCAACCTATACACTTATCCAAACGGTGCATCCACTTTTTGAAACGGTCCTGAAACGCTTCTCCCGGAATGTTCCCGGAATATTCAAGAACAAGTGTATCGACTCACAAGGGTCCTATTTTGAGGAATATTAGCTTAAGATATGTAAAAGTGTAATAAATTTTTTTTCCTGAGCTCAGTACACTTATTTTCCGGACGAACCCTGTAGGTGAATTTACTTTTGTGACGGAGCTAGCGAAATGACAGAACTGAATATCAGCGAGCGCTTTACGAAAGGCTGCTTTTGCCATGGAATAACTTTCTACACCTACATAATACCCCGCAAGCCGCCGCAAGGGCGTTTGGCGTGGGGTGTTAGGTCACCAACCGTTAAAAGGAACAATACCATATGGAAAACAACAACATGGAAAATTACACCCACAGCAGCGCACACGCTCATGCAAAAATCCCTTCATCCAACACTCATGCAAACACATATACCACAAACCAACAAAAAACTGCACCCCAGGATGCAGCACGAAAGCCACCCAACAACACGCAAGCTTTGATTGTATTTTGGTAAGAACTTACCGTGGTGACTAATGAAAACACTGTACCGGCAATTAACAGTTTTGCGTTGGACCTATTTGTTGCCATTGTCATAACAGTATATGTGGAATGCCCTGTGAACTAGAAACCACAGCCACACACACTTGCAGGATTATTGTGACCGTGTGTACGAAGTGATGGTGTCACGTTAAAAACACTATTGAGGAAGGCAACGGGAAACCACCTCAATTATCATTCCCAATATTAACATGATGGTCTATACAGATATTTTGAGTCCTGGCAACTACGGGGCTCGGCCCAATTGGCCGTGTGTCGTGCCCGGCAGCGGGGGAGGCAAGGCTTCCGCGGTCGTCATCCCACGAAACCCTTGCAAGGGAAAACCAGCAGCAGCAGGATAGAAGACGCAGGAGAAGAAGACCAACTTAGTTAGAATAGGAACGTGGAATGTTAGGACAATGATGAGGACAGGGAAATTGGAGAATGTTAAGCGAGAGATGGAAAGGGGAAATATAGATATTTTAGGCCTATGCGAGGTGAGATGGAAGGATAGCGGGGATTACTGGAGTGATAATTATAGAATAATATACAGCGGCGGGGACGAGAGCCAACGAGGGGTTGCCAGTGTATTAAATGAAGAGGTAGGAAGAAGCGTAGTCAACATAGAGCAGGTAACGGATAGAATACTACTAGTAGAGATAAAAGCAGAACCGACGAACTTGGATATTATTCAGGTGTACATGCCACCGAGCAACCATAAGGAAGAAGAGGTCGATAGGATATACGATCAGTTAGAGTACATAATCGCGTGTGTTCCTGCAGGGAAACATTTGATACTGATGGGGGATTGGAATACGACGGTAGATGAAGGAAGAGATGGTGACGAGATCGGGGACTACGGTTTAGGCACGAGGAATGACCGTGGGGAGAAAGCAGTTGAGTTCTGCAGGAGACAGGGGTTAGTCATCACCAACACTTGGTTTAGATACCAAAAAAGACGCAGGTATACATGGGAAATGCCAGGTGACTCAGAAAGGTATCAGCTGGATTATATCCTGGTTAGACACAGGTTTAGGAACAGTGTGATAAATTCCCACAGCTTCCCGGGAGCGGATGTGGACACTGACCACAATTTAGTGGTTATGAAATGTAGCGTCCGTTTCAAAAAGATAAGGCAGGGGCGGCGAGTCAGAAAATGGAATGTAGAAGCATTAAATGGTTTGAAAAGGAAGTAATACAAACAGGCGGTAGAGGAAATCATGGAGGATAGTAAAGAGCTAAGTACTATCGAAGAAAAATGGGAATGTATCAATAAAGGGTTGTCTAAAGCCGCAAAAGACACTATTGGAACCGTAAACGCTAAAAGGACTAGGAAACCATGGATCACGGATGAGATGATTAAAAAGATGAATGAGAGGAGAAAATGGAATAATTTAAATACAGAGATAGGCAAAATGAAGTACAAAGAGCTAAATGATAAATTGAGAATATCAATGAATAAACAAATAAAGCAAAAGAAGTATGGTGGAAGATGCAGTGCGAGGATATGGAAAGTCTGCAGAGGAAGGGTGAAGTCGGTGGGCTGCACAGCAAAGTTAAATCTTCATTGGGAAGTAAGAAAGGGAGATCTATGCTAACAGTTAGAGATAAGGTGGGTAAGGTAATAGTGGGCACAGAAAAGATCCAAGAGAGATGGAAGGAGTACATAGAAGAACTGTATAGTAAAGAATTTAGACGAACAAAGTTAGACATTGAAAAAGAAAATGACGTAGATGAAGATAGCTTAGGTCCTGGCATACTAGACAATGAGATAGAAAGGGCATTAAGGGAGATAAAACTAAATAAGGCCGTGGGGGTGGATAACATTCCCGTGGAACTTTTGAAATATTTAGGAACATGTGGGAGGAAGAGGCTATATGGGCTGATTCGTAGTATCTATGAGGAAGGAATCTGGCCGGAAGACTTTGTGAGATCAGTTTTAGTTCCTATTTCAAAAAAGGTAAAGGCTACATCATGTGAGGACTACAGGATGATAAGTTAGATATCCCACGCAGCTAAAGTTGTTCTCAGGATCATAAACATAAGGATAGAGAGTAGGTCAAATGATTACTTAGAGGATGACCAGTTTGGGTTTAGGAAGGGGAGAGGTACGCGTGATGCCATTGCAGTAATGAGATTATGAATCGAGAGGAATATAGAACACAACCAGGAGGTATTTGCCTGTTTCGTAGATTTCAAAAAAGCATTTGATAGAGTGAATTGGGAAAAACTAATGAGTATATTGCATAAAATAGGAATAGAATGGAGGGAGAGGAGGCTAATTTGCAACCTGTACATGTCTCAGACTGCTTAGGTGTGAGTCGGGAACGGGGAGTCCGGTTGGGCAGTGGTAGGAAGATGTGTAAGGCAGGGTTGCCCATTATCACCATTGCTGTTCAACCTGTATGCAGAGGAAATGATTAAAGAGGCATGGGAAGAACTGGAGGTAGGAACGAAAGTGGGTGGGGAATCGTAAAATCAGTAAGGTTTGCTGATGACCAAGCTTTAGTATGTCAGTCAGCCAAGGAGCTGCAAGCATTGCTTAGTGAATTGGAAATTCAGTGCGACAGGTATGGGATGAGAATCAATATTAATAAAACAAAGGTTATGCGATTTTCTAGAAAGAAAAAGGCTAAGCTTAACATTAAAATAGGAGGGAAAAAACTAGAGCAGGTAGAACAGTTTACGTATCTCGGTAGTGTTTTGGACCAACACGGTCAAAGTAGTAGGGACGTAAGGAGAAGAATTGCGCCAGGCAAAGAGGCTTTCACAAGGAGGAGGGAGTTGATGACAGGGACGTTGAGTAAGGATGTTAAGAAAAGACTCGTCAAAACTTTAATTTGGAGCGTAGCTATGTACGGCGCGGAAACGTGGTCATTGAAGCAGGAGGATAGACGTAGATTGGAGGCTTTTGAAATGTGGGTGTGGAGAAGAATGGAGAAGGTGAAATGGACAGAGAAGAAAACAAATGAGGAAGTACTTGGTATGGTGGGCGAAGAGAAGGGTTTGTTGGGAGAAATCCTATGGAGGCAGGAAAAGTGGATGAAAGGGGTATTGACCGGCAGCGGGATGTTGAAGACTGTAATTGAGGGGAGAATGTTAGGCAAACGAGGAAAGGGAAGGAACAGGATAGGGCAGTTGGACGGGATGAAGGGAGGAAGAAAGTACTCAGAGCTGAAGAGGGAGCTGATGTAGAGTAGGATTTTTTTTTGCTAGGGGTCACAAATTATTTAATTAGTAATTATGTCCATCCAAAAACCTACCTTAACCGGTAGATTACCTAATAATAATAATGACTGATTTGGTTTCGAATTTGAAATCTGAATCAGCTACTTATTATAGATATCGAATTCTCTTGTAAATGCAGGCAATATAGAGTGAAGTCTAAAAAAATAATATTATTGGTAATCAACTAGTTAATGTAGGTTTTGGATGGTCACAAAAACCAAATTATACTCTTGCCATGCCTAACAAAACACAACCCAATATTTACTCCACCAAAAGGTACTCTTCTTCTCCATGCATTCACTTCCACATTTCATTCCACTCAGCTTCCCTGTACTATTCCTGCCCCATCCTGCTTTGCCTAACATTCTCCCTGCTGACACAATGTTCAACATCCCATTGCCAAATAATATGCTTTGCATTCATTTATCCTGTCTGATTATTTCTCCCAGTAATTCCAAAATTCAATTAGCATTTGTCAGCTGGGCAGGATTGAGAAAGTGATGCATGAATCATGATGTCTATATCTACAACAAACCATGAGAGGGTTATCTGGGGAATGGACCAATGTATCTGAGGTTCATGCATGCATTTTGAAATAAGTAACGATGAAAGCTTCTGTTTGCCGATATTTGATTTGTTGGATAATAATTTTTAGAGAACCATCGTATGATATCCAATTTTTTGTTTTTAAATTCGTTGTAATGATATTATTTATTGTCCAATGCAAAATAGAACCAAACACACTTTCTGCTCTACGTTCTATTTCCCTTGGTCTACATTCAGGTCTTCCCCATTGGAAACTCTTTCACTTTTTTTTCTCTTATTACATTCCCAACTTCCTGATCCATCATTCCTATTGTAGTAATTATTCTGGTTTTTCCTCTATATATATATATATATATATATATATATATATATATATATATATATATATATATATATATATATATATATATATATATATATATATATATATTTCTCATGCCTCAGCAATATAAATTTATTGGACCTTTGCCATTAACCTACATACAGGTTACCTACCTGTATGTTACAGGTTACCTACCTGTATATTGGTTCATGTCCTCCCATTATCACTCGGATGCATCACTTTCATCCAACTGACCAGCCGCCAAGTGTCCAGTCCAGTGACTCATGCTGAATGATGCTCCTGATTGATCTATCGCATCTGCAAATGTACGCAAGCCAATGAATGCGTTAAAATCAAATCTAACTGATTTGGGGGGAATCGAGCTCATGCCTGATAATAGTCAACCCATTAGAATTGCATCGCATACTTACAATCTGTGTATGCAACTGATATAAATAGGATTGAACCCATTCGATCTAACTCAATCCTCATAATGCGATTTTTGGGGCCAACTGAATTGAACTGATGATCTTATCCGATTAAAGGAACTGAATCCTTTCCTTGAATTTCATACCTCCATACTCAGAATGAAGAAAGCGAACTACGGCCTTATGAATATTATGGGAAGAATCAACATGAGATAAATTACAGAGAAAGCAAATAATAAAAATAAAATAAATAAATAAAATTAAATAATAATAAAATGAAATGATATAGGGGGGATTAGGACAGAAAAAAGATAAAACCAAAATATGATACCAAAAACGCTCGGTGAAGTGTGCTATATAGCATTGACCATCACCCTTATTAAGCACTCATCCAGACAGGTTCTGCAAGAGAATTATTCTGTCGTCCCTGAACCTGCCCACCAATCACACGCAATGAAATAAATTTAAATAAATCAGGCACTCTATTGTTTGGATGTACTAAATACGAGGAAAGTCCCAGAAGTACCCGGCCTGACCTAGAGATGACGGTAGTTGTTTGAAAATTATTCTTGTATTAGAAAGTACGCAATCTACGAGGGTAGCCCCATAAGTACCCGGCCTGATCTAGTTATGGCGGTAGTTGTTTGAACAATATCACTGTATTAGAAATTATGCATTCTATAAAGCATGTTTCAAGTTTGAAGACGTCATCAAACTTCAAATATATTCTTTATATATTGCATAATTCAAAACCAATTAGATGCTCGTCTTGACAGCTCATACGGCCTCGTTTAAAGTCTGCTACCCATTTTACTGTTGTAAACGAAGGCGCAGACTCACCCAGAGTAGAATCCAGTTTATCTTTTATATTGGTTTGGCTGAGGCCTTTCAAATAAAAGTATTGTATGTTAATCCATGGTTGTATTGTATTACATTGTACGTTAATCCACTCAAGCGTGTCACTAATTGGATGATGAGTCATTTGGCTATCAGAGTAGCTCCTTCAAAATTTGGTTGCTTGGACCCCGAGCTGACTTTCAGGAGATATTCCCCCTGAACAGGCCTCATCATTTAACCATGCCTAAAACGTCAACTAATCCCCATCCTCACATCACGCGATTTGCGGGCAGTGGACATTCGCGACCAGCCCCAAAAGCAAATCCACGAGCCAAGCAGAACGCGTGTCGTCAGTCTGGCCAGGGTTCTCTTTGACAGACCCAGAGCACTGAGTTCTATCGCCGATCGCCCGGACCAGACTCCCCTCCAAGACACGGTACAAGACGGGACACTCACATCTTCCCGGGCCACTCTCTACCGGTCCGATATGTGGGACATCAAGGTCTTCATTGTTCCCATAGTACTCTACCTTTGTACGATTAGACTCGTCCAAAGGTAGGTTATTTCACACGCATTGCACGTCTATCACTGTCACCTTCCCGTTTCTTGAACAAATTATGTCCGACTTACGGGGGCCCGCATTCGAAGGGTAAATCCTCTCCCTCTCCACCATGAACCTTTCCCCGGTATGTTTTTGCGCAAGGAAGTCACATGTGCCATCGTGCCTTCGAATTCGAAGGCCCTGAGTCCGTAAGCAACTTTGAACCACATGGCCTGCTGACTCTCGGATGCTACAGCCAGCCCGACATAAAACGTCTGAACCACACTCTCGCCGTTTCCTGGTGGTCCGCATCCCCATTGGCAACGCATTCCATCCTGAGGCCCGAAGGCTCTTTGTCTCTCATCAACCTGGCGGGTGGTCTGCAGCCTGCGCGCCAAGATCTTGTGGTGGTGCCGCAGGATTACCGACGCAATCGAGATTGGGCGGTAATCGCCCGGCTGTGCCGGATTTCGCACCTTCGGGATAAAAACTGTCCGGGAGGGGGGCAGATCGTTAGGAACCTTGCGTGTATACAACAGGGTGTTAAAGAGGGTCGCACGTAAGAGTGGCGCGGCCGCTCTCCACTGTGCCGCCGTTACGTCATCGGGTCCAGTGGCGGTCCTTGTCTTCAGATCATTCTCGGTTACCTCTAAGGGGGTAACCGGATTCGTCTCATCAAGCAAAGGAGGAGGCAGAGGCTTGGCACCGACTCGGGATATTGCGCCCGACCCCGGGTCCTCCATTAGATCCGCACAGAATCTGAACATCTCTCGAGAACCGAGAGAGTCAGGTTTCGTGGGCTTCCCGTCCACGATTTCCCGAGCGGCCTACCCAACCTTCTTTTAAAACAAGGACTGGACTCGTACGTACTCGTTAAACCTGCTATCCTTGCTGTTCCTCACGGCGTTGGATCTCGTGATAGTAAATCGCCGAGAAGAACCTCCTTCAGACCTGGGGAAAACCTCCGCCACCCAATTAGAAATTGGGTAGCGGAGGGAAGCCAATTAGAAATTGTGTTTGAGACGTCCTCCCCATTGAAAGCCTTCTGGCAGTTATTCGCCATAACTGCACTCTTGTTCTTACTGTCCTTGGAGAGCTTAGGAATTACATTCCTAAGCCACTCCTCCAGCTTGCAGATACCCGTGGCTGACTTGGGTAACAGCTCTTCAGTTGTGATCAGCAGAGGGGGAGTTTGAGGTCGTACCTCCGGTTGCACGTTCATTAACTCGGTTAGCAACCCCCGGTATCCTGGGGTCCTTCTTTTAAATTTGATCCTGTTCATTGTCCACTCAGGAAATTTGCCCTGCAAGTATTTGTAATTGAAACGTACCCCTTCGCGGATACCCCTCAGCTCGGCTACCGCGATCAGTCATAACTGCTCTTCCTCCCACCGAGGTTTCTTCCTGACGACCGAGAACCCGCAGAGCCCAGCCTATGGCTGACATCCGCAGCCATACGCTGGGCTCTGCGGATGTGGATGCTAAGTCCGGTTTTGGTCGTGAAAGACCGTCGACATGACTCATTGATATGCTCCTTGAGCAGGTCGTCAGATGGTTCATTAGTTGACATTTCAGGCAGTATCATTGCTGAGTCCACCCGCCTCTTGCGAGAGCGCGTTTGTCCGTCATCCGAGACCCGACGAGGGACGACAGCTTCAACTTTTTTCTTTCTTATGCCCAGCAATAAGCCAATGGGGGTTGTCAGCCCTCGAAAGAGTGGATGGCGCCCTTGGATTTAGCCGCCGCCCCGTCTCGCTTCACAGTCCGACAGAGTTTGACGTTTCCGACCCTCATCACGAGCAGGTACCAAGGTATTACGCACTTGGGTTGTCATCCCGAAGGATATGGTTCTTAAGAGAGTCTTCCGCTATTAAAAAAATCGTTTCTTCAAAAAAAACCAACTGGGAAAATTTTTCCCTTCCTTCGCTATCTTTACCTTTAGCTATCCCGAAGGCTTTCGCCCTTAAGAGAGTCATAGTTACTCCCGCCGTTTACCCAGGACGATGACCATTTTCTCCATTTTCACAAATTCACTGAAAACGTTCAGTATTGATGGCTTCCAAACAAATACTAATGAACGTAGCATCTTCAAACTTGAAGCATATGCTTTATAGATTGCCTACTATCTAATACAGTGATATTTTTCAAACAATTACCACCATAACTAGGTCAGGCTGGGTACTTCTGGGACTTTGCATGTATAAGACACCATACACAAGACGGCATCATTCCTTCACTGAAGATGACTGCTTGGTAGTCGAAACGCTTTGTCAGCTTCTGGGCATATCCCTTTCCTTTTCCGAAGTGCGAGTCACAGGACTTACTTCGGAAGAGATTCCACGGTCTGAGTGAGCGAGTTTTCCAAGGGTTATGGCATTTACGCATACCCAAGCAAGTGAGTTATTGGTAGGCCACTGTTGCAGAGGGAAACCTCTCGCAAACCCTGGTTGTGTGAGTGCCTGTGACTAGCAAGGATCAAGACTACTTAGTAAATCCAAGCTAGAGAGTGCCTGATTTATTTGCATTAATTTTATTACCTGGGATTGGTGGGCCGCTGGCGCAGGGAGAAATCTCTTGTAAGCCTTGTCTGGGTGAGTGATTCATAAGGGCGAAGGTCAATGCTTTCTAGTATACCTTAGCCAGAGCGTTTCTGTTGAAGTTTGAGTGCTTGAGACTAGCAAGGATCAATACTATTAAGTACATCCAGGCTAGTGTGTGCCTGATTTATTTGCATTTATTTTATTACCTGTGATTGGTGGGCCACGGGTGCAGGGATAATTAATTCTCTCACAGAACCTGTCTGGATGATCGCTTGTTAAGTGCAAGGGTCAATGCCATCTAGTACACCTTAGCAAGCGTTTTTTGTTAACACATTTTGGTTTAATTGTTTTTCTATTCTAACCCCCCCTATATTATTTCATTTTATTTTTATTTAATTTGATTTATTTATTATTATTTTTTATTATTTTATCCTCTGTAATTTCTTTCACGATATCCTTTGCCCATTTGCTGGGGTTGATTCTTCCCATAATATACATACTCCGAATTTGGACTTAGGATTAGACATGATAAAAATTTCAATTATTTTCTCTTGAATGCCTCTTGTCATAAAAAATGTCAATAGTGATTGCTTTATTGCATAATTCCCTTTCCACGCTAATATTTCTAAAAATTGTTGATTTTTATGTCTACTTGAGTCGCTCAAAACCTCTTAGGAAAGCCAAGATATAGTGGCCGTCGTATCGGTAAAAGTTTGCTTTTAGCAAACTTCATCTCCCACTTGACTTCTGTGAAAGTTTCAACTTTATCCATCTGTGTTACTTTCATAGTTAATTTAAGCAACTTACTTTTGTTTATTTAGAAAGATGAAAGAATAAGTTTCGTGCAGTGATTTAGCACTTCTGTTTAAAAGGCTGATCACTGAAAAAGATCAATTCCGAGTTGGATGAAGTTCATGGTACATCTGCTATGGTGTTTCCGACTGCTTACAATTGGGTAAATGAATTTAAATGGGGGCGCACATCCACAAATGATAAAAGCTGGAATCCCTCTGAGAAGTTATTTCATCTGAAATTATTGACAAAATTCACCATATGCTGTTACGTGATCGAGTCAAAAAGTCTGAAGAGTTTTTCAGTGACGGAATGAAAAAACCTGCTACACATTAGGAGAAATGTGTTAGCCTTAACGATGGCAATGTTGAAAAATAATTATATGAATTTGAAACATAAGAATTGTACTTTTTGCCATATCTTGCAATTTGTTAGTGGTCAACAAGCAAGTGTGCATTATTTTTCAGCCTATCCTCATAAAATGGGGTGCAATTTTGAAGAGAGCGGTACAGGGGCTAAATTAGGAAGAATGAGGGAAGGGGAGAGGAAAGGATTAAGGATAATATGGAATGATACCACGTAGAAAGTATTTGAATTTGAAGAACAGCCCATTGAAGTTTTAGGGTTAGGCTGTCCACAGTTTGACTAAACTAAGAAATAAATCGATGATCGGTCTGTGTCTATCCATAATTAAAAAGAGTATACTGGTCTAAATACAACCTGGCTAAGAATGTAGATGTTACTGATTAGGGCCTAAGCTATTAGAAATCAGTTAGACCAGGATTTTTTCAGATTTCATGATTACAGGAATTATTTAGCTTATAAAAAATAGGATATCTAATTGCAAAGAGTTCTTCATACCTTGTGACATGTGAAGGTACTTCAAAAGATGCCCTTGTGAGTTCTCAGAAATCAATCATGTTATGCAGTAATTTATGAAGAAAAATTATGTAACAAATTTTTCTTATGTTTATGCAAGAAGGGAAGATTTAGTAGAGGTAATATTTCATGAAAAATATACAAATCTTTGTGAAGATTGAATTGAAATTTGAATGCAATTTTGCACAGGAATTTTCTTTGAACACATTTGATTGTATGAATATGGAGTTTGTAGTTAGGTCACCAAACAGTAGAGCAGTATTTACAGAGTGGTATAACTAATTAGATGAACAGAGCTTTAAATAGCTCTCTATGTTTTAAGTTTTTACAGTATAGATAGATAAATCCAATCAATTTGTATGCTTTAGATTGAACATAGTTATAATGTTGATTGAATGTTAACTGCGAGCCAAATATAGCTCTGAGATTTTTATACTTGTTGATTGGGTCATAGGATAATTACTCAGGCAATATTCATAATGCTGTGGGCTCCTTTTGCGGCTGAATGTTACAGAATAGCATTTTTTTAAATTGAAAGTTAGATAGTTATGCTCAAACCAGTTTTTAAGCCTATAACGACAGTTTTGCAGAGAAAGGTGATCATCAATTTTCAATCAAAAGTCATTGGCAAACAAAAGGAAAGGAATTGGGTCTTATGACATTACAATATCATTTATAAATAAGTTAAATAGCATTGGACCCAGATGGGATCCTTGTGGAACACCTGACAATGTATAGAAACATTTACTTTTAGATACATTAATTTTAACCACAACTTCTCTGTTGGTCACATAACTTTCCATCCAGTCAAGTAAGGTACCACTCATTCCCCATACGAGCAACATTCTAAGCAGAAGCTGATGACTAACAGTATCAAAGCCCTTATTAAAATCAGAATATATGACATCTGTTTGTAAGCTTGTTTACCTAACTCCTATAAGATACTTTTGAAAAACCAAAAGATTAATGAGAGTTGATCCTCCTTTATTGAAACCATGCTGCTCAAGGATAATGATACTATTAAAGGTAGGAGTTATCTTATATACAAACAATGATTCTAAGCTTTTTGCTATAACTCTGAGCTTGGCAATCGGATGACAGTTAATTAAGTTATTCCTGTTACCCTGCTTATGTATTAGTAACATATATGTGGATTTAATTGTGCTAGGAATAATACCAGCAGTGATGGATTTATTAAACAGTAAATACAAAGGATAAAGTAATGGCTCAAAACACATACTCAGAAGTAGGGCTGGGAGTTCATCAGACCCACAACCCTTTTAGAGATTGTTATATATGAGATAGAAATAGAGGTGTGATTATGAAAATAGAGCAGAGAAGTACTCTCATGTTTTACATACAAAGATGAGAAATGTATAGCAAAAAGGTTTGCTATGTCATCATATGAACAAGCTTAAAATAACATTACATTGGGTAGTCTGTCCATCTTCCTCACGCTGATCTTAAAAGATTTATACAGTCTCTTCTTACTTTTAACTATTCCACCTCTGGGCTATTTACTTTATCGTATAGTTCGCTGTAGTTAAATTTTTCCACAACTTACTTTTGATATCTTCAGCAGTGGTATCAATGTGGAAATTCCACGAATGCTTCAGTATTATCCATGAGATACCTCTGATTGAGGAATTATGACTGGCTGCTGCAACAATCGGAGGACATCTTCTTAACCTCCTGTTTTGAATAACCTTGAAGTTATCACTTCCATTGAGGTTAATCACTTCAGCTGAAGGTTTTCCTGCATCACAGTCTTTTACTACAGCGGCAGATTGTTTTTTTCAATCAATTTAGTAGCACTCAAACTCACCTTTTGCTTCACAGGTTGATTATTGGAAATGTTATGATAAACCGATCATCTTCATCACAACCATTTTTCCTTCTATATTCTCAGGATCCACGATGTGTTTTCCGTTGAACTAACTACTTTCTGGTCTTTTCATGTGTTAACGGAGCCATTTGTTGGATCTGTTTCATGCTTTGAATTGAAGGTCTGAATTATTGAATTCTGAGCCTTTATTAACTTCATACAGTTCTATAACCTAGCCTGCAATTAATTCGCCCAATTTAGGACTACTTCTTGTCCTTGTTCGAATGTTTTGATTAGTTGGGATGGCGAGTTCACACGGGATTTGCATCGGAAATATAGGTTCGCGCTAGAATTTACCGCGTTTATTACTGGTTTTGATAACCCTGGACAAGTATTGAGGAAAGCCGAGTGGCAACCTAAGTCACCTGTAATGAAAGCATGATTTTCCGTAATATTCTCGGAGCACATTGTGCATGTAAACTTAACATGAACCATCTTATATCGAACTTGAGCCCTCCGGGTAGTAGTCTAACTGAACTACTACATCCCCATTTACGAATGCACAATAAATACTTTTGAACGCCTGTATTCTATGGTCTCTAAATATTCCTCGAAATATTTAAACTTTTCGCAAGAATTTATCTCAAATGAAGCAGGGGTGTAGTTATTACATAATTCATGCATGGACCTGATGAAATATCATTCTATTTTCAGACTTAATGTTGGAACTGTAGTTGCAGACAGTTTGTTATTCCTGTGCCTTCAATTGTTGTATGATGACATAGTAGCAGCATGTTGGCATCTTATAACCACAGCAAAGATTTTGTCAAACGGGATTACAGGAAAACCGTTCGGCGTAACCCAAGTTTAATTTACCTGAATTAACTACATTGTTTTCTCCATTAAATCACAAGAAATGAAAATAATACGATATACTACATGGTGTTTGAGCAAGTTCATGACCATTATGTTTACTTGAATGAAAGACGAAGCCCACATATTTCGTAAAGATATTATCAACCTACCTAAGTGTCACGGGAATTTTCTTTCCGTGGGAAAGCTTCAACAATTGGGAACATTTTCATATGTAAGTAATAGATCGGAAAAAAGATGAAATATATTTTCAAAATAGAGATAATACATGGTTTTTAACTGAATATTATGGAGAACGTAAAGAATTCGATTACCAACATTCAGTCACGCGGGATTCAGATGTGTTCTGAGAGGTAACATTTTTTTATGTTCAAGATACTCTTACTCCTTTTTTGGTTCCTTGTTCCAGTTATTTATTCCAACAACTGAATATATGCTGGCATATTTTATAATTAGTCATTCATATGGCCTACGATTGCATTCAATAAAAATAAGGATAAAAGTAGACTTTTATTCCCAATAACATATTATATGAAGCCTTGAATTCAGACGTATAATTTACAACTCTTCGTAAACAATTTTAATGGGATATTTGTACGCATTCCACATAAAATTTAAAATTCAGCATAAGGGAGCCATTCTTCGACTCTTCACAGAGTTTCACTCGTGAACATTCATAATTTTAAACTCAGTGCAAGATTTAAACGATGATTGGCCCTGGTCACTGCTAGCGTAGAATGTGGTCATTGTTGATACTATTTACAGACCAATACCGTGAGTGTCACGTCAACCATTTTTCGTACGTCAGTTCGAAACAAACAAGTCATAATCGAAAATCGTCTGAAAGTTCTAGTAAGGAGGCAGTCGTTTAACTCTGGGAGTAGTTACGAATAATCGAAATATATCAATTTGGTTTTCACTTTGTCAACTTGAGAGCCTTAATTAGCTTTCCAGCTCTTTTTCAAGTCAGTTTGTTTACGTTGTTACTATTGGTAAGATTACAGTAACATTTCATCATTAATTGCGCATTGCGGTTACTTATAAAACGACTCCTAATGTTCCCTTTTTCAGTAGCAACTGCGTAGTCTTCATAGCAAGGACTTCGCTTAGTTCTTGCTCATCAACAGGAAGATGTATGCCGCTGTAAGAATTTGCCAAGTATCCGTTTTACCGGCATTAAGATCGTCTTCAGCTTTTAGAAATGGTGCGTCTAATAAAGGAAGATTAATCGTTCGAAGCTTTGCAAACGATGCTCGGGAAACCTTTACCTCTCGGGCTGCCCGACGGAGAACACTCCGCGAACAAGCAATGGCACCGGCCGGAGATACAGGTCTATCTTAATTTAGATATCGTCGCCATTATCTAATTGGTAATGTCCCATGTATTAACTAGCCATAAATGTGTCTTTCACAGCATTCAACATTGGTAAAGGAGCGCTTGTAGGAGGGTCAGCCCTCGGTCTGGGTGCTTTGTGCTTCTATGGACTTGGCCTATCCAACAAGGAAGGAGCAATAGATAGAGCAATGTAATTTCATCCTCATCTTGAATCTATATTATGTTAAAATTCAACGAATTATGCACATTCATGGATGTTATCTTACAGGTTATGGCCGGACTATGTCAAGCAGCGGATCAAAGATACTTACATGTACTTCGGTGGATCCATTGTTGTAACAGCTACTTCTGCAATGGCTGCGTTCAGATCCCCAACTTTAATTAATTTTATGTCTAGGAGTTCATTTTTGGTGAGATTTATTTTAGTTTTCCAATTTTATAGTCTTACATACTCTCACCCTGTGTATATTTATGAATCCGTTCTCAAGCATTTTGCCTTAAATTTCCAGTTGTTGCATGGCAGTTAAAACCTATTAAAGGTCGCCTCAGAAAATAGTTTTTGTTTTCAAAATTTTAGCGCATTTCTATGCGATATATAAAAGTAATTGAAACTAAGGGGTCATTCAGAACTGATGGCAGTTACGCAGCTACCCCCCTCAAGTGTTGATTAGTTAAATGCGAAGAATTAATGCGACATGGAATCCGAATATTTCTGTTAAATTTAACTGCTCAGGCCTTTCCTCTGGTGAAGAACAATAGCTTTTCTTCCTGCAATTTCATATGGCTACTTTAAAAGGGGAGTGTTAATGTATGTGCATAAACTTTTCTTTTCCTAATTATTGGCATTGTAATTTGTTTAAGGTGATAGGAAATTTCAAGGGTTATTTTATCCTGGGTAGTGTAAATTTAATGTCCTCCTAATGTGTTGTGGTGGCCAAAATGAACACATTTTCAGGTTAATAGAGGCCAACTGATTTTTTTCATACCCCTTTGTTTACCAAGAGTGTAAGTTTTAAATCACTCCTCTCGTTAGTGTATTCCAATGCTAAATGGTATCTTCATGATTTGTTTGTTTATTAAGGGCAATCTTAACCAAATACAAACCTTAGGAAATTTCAGTTCCTAATAAAAATAGGTCAAATTGCATGATAATCTTTTTTTTTTTTTGAGGTCCCAATAAAATTTATGAAATTGAAACCTCCTTTAGAGCTAATGAACAAAATAGTAAGGTATTATCTTACTGTGTATCAAATTTTTAAAGCCGTCAAATGACTGCCCCTGGTAATACTAGTATTTAATGGATGAATTTTCACCTATTAGGTTTGCATTTTATGGTAACACAGTGGAATGAAGCAAAATTTCACCAAATGCTGGTAATTTTTTGACTAAACAGTACTTGGCATTAAAATACATTTATTCTTTTCATTCCAGGCCATCGGAGCTTCAATTGCAGCCATGATAGGTTCAGGAATATTATGCCAAAGCATTCCATATCAGAAGGGCTTTGGTGCAAAGCAAATGGCTTGGTTACTTCATAGTGCTGTGGTAGGAGCTGTTGTAGCTCCCATCTGTTTCATTGGTGGGCCAGTTCTTCTTAGAGCAGCATGGTAAGTCATATCGTAAGATTGATTATTTTCTTATAAGTCAATAGGCTGTATGAGTAGGTATTGAAGATTCCAAAGTAAAAGTTGAAAGAACATGTAATTTGTTACAGAAATTATAAATGACCCTCTTTGCTGATTGCTTCTATTTATTGGGAATAAAATATTTTAAGGTCAATGTTCATACAATGGGTGTAAAAGATGATTATATAAAATTTTACCCTTAAGTGAAGGTGTTAGATTTCTAATATGTATTAATTCTCATTAATCACTGTCAAATGAATTGACTTGTAGGCAGATTCAAATGGCAAATATAGTGATAATTTTTACCTGTTTGTTCACCACGAGGATATGAGGGACCATTAAATTGTTGAAGGCAGCTGTTCTTGCAGAGGGTGTTGTAATTGTGGTAGGGCATAGTAGTTATTAGGGGAGCTAACTGATAGAGTAGAATTTTCAGGAAATGGGAGAAAAATGAAGGAAAGCTAGAGTTGGCTCTAGCTTACTCTTAACAAAAGGCATCAAAGGGGTCCACAAATGATTTCAATGGTCACCTTCAGACCTTATCCAAGCAGTAACAACAATCAACCCAATGGTTACAAAACCTTAAATATAATTGAATTGAATTAATGTAAAATAAATATGCAGCATCATCCCCTTTTTTGAGTTAACAGTAAAAAAGATCATATTGTACATTAACTTTACATTTAAAATAGATGCTGGTACAATATAACTATATTTTTCAGAGGTATCTCGATCCCTGCTTGAGGTGCTTTGTGGAGGGCACTTTGAGTGAGTACGCCGTCCGTCGGATGGGACGTTAAACTGCGGACCCCTTGGCGCATTTCGTTAAGAGTAGGCTAATGCTGACGCTGGGTTTCTCTCCACCCTTCAGCCTTTCCTGTCCATCCCCTATGGCACAAATGACCTCAGCTGTCGGTCGCCTCCCCTAAATACTACTACTACTACAATATAACTCTCATTCAAATAATCAATTTTGCTCGTTCACTGATTTGTTAAGGGAAATTTCTTTTGTGTTTCATTCATATTTCACTCATTTTGGCTTATTTAATAATGTAATATTCTAGGTCATATACATTTACATATTATTGCACTATTATTAGTAGTAATTATTTTTAAACCATACTGGTTGACCCATATTGAAATATATTTCTCTATTTTGGCATTCTTGTCCTGGCTCAATGTCATTATAATCTTGTTTTCTAACTCCACATTTCTATTCATCCATCTAATGTAACCTAATTCCAGCTTTTATATGATTAAAATGAAGAAGAATAGTGGGTATCAAGGACAATGAAAATAATTTGGTTTGTGGAATAATATTATCACTAGGGATGTCCCTCAATTCTAGTAGAACCTCATACAATACAGCCTTAATTCAGAATATAAAGTTTTTACATTTTGTAGTAAATAAAGAACAGCATTTTTAAATATTTATTTTAATAATACCGTCAACCATTTTTAGACCCTTATCAACCCTTTTCTTTGTGTCACTATCAAGTGGCTCCGTTAATCTTCCCTTTGCCTGTGAATATTTCTTCCCTCATTTTATGAATATCACTTCATATTTTTTTTCCATGCATACACGCTATTGCAATAATTTAAGAGTGTAAAAATCATTTGCCTTGACTGGGATTCGAACCCGGATCCCTCCATGTCCGGTCGAGTGCATTAGCCAGTTAAACTATCTTGGTGGCATATTGAACTCTGAAATTTTGGGGGCTTTAAAGGAATAAGATGTGACAAAATACCATATGTATAGTGTCACAGGCATTCATAGTCTTGCACGATGTGCCACAGTCCACGAGGTTAAAACAACCTAAATGTTTAAAGTTGGCTGTAACCTTGTGGACTGTGGCAGGTCGCAAACAACTACGAATGCCTGTGACGTCGTGTGTATGATATTTCGTCACTACATTTTGTCCCTTTAAAGCCCCCAAAATTTCAGAGTTTAAGAGGATGCCTCGATAGCTTAACTGGCTAAAGCATTCGGCCGGATATTGAGGGATCCCAGTCAAGGCAACTGATTTTTACACTTTGAAATTGTTGCATTTAAATGCATATTAGTGGATGACTCCATTTAAAGTTACTCTTCCAGCATCTCCCGCGGTTTCTTGGAATCATATGCACTAACAGGTATATACACACTAAAAATGTTTGCTGAAAAAGTGTGTGGAAAACGTACATATACCAAAAATATTAACATGATTTTAATGCATGGCTGATGTAGTAAGAAAGGACAAAGAACATTATTTGTGTGTATTCTATTTGCTAAGAAAACATTTTTCCATCAAATACAGAAAAGATACTTAATAAAAATGTAGGTTAAATTTAATGTTGAGTAATTGTATTACGGATTCATTCTTAAAGCATAAATGCAGAATGACATTTTTGTGACTTCAATAAATGTATAATACTGAAAGACAGAAAGCGTTGTATGGATAGCCAGAAGTATTTTGCCATAAAAGTTATGATTATTTCATAAATATCTTTTAGTACAGATGCTTAAATTATTGAGTTTTACCAATTGGTATAGCAATGATGCAAATGTTGAACACTCTCATCATCCAGTGTTTTGTGAAAGTAAAGAAATGGTTATTTGTTGCAGGTACACTGCTGGTGTAGTTGGTGGTTTGTCTGCTGTCGCTGCCTGTGCTCCAAGTGAACAGTTTTTACACATTGGTGGTCCCTTGGCCATTGGCTTTGGAGCTGTTTTTGCTGCATCTCTGGGTAAGTTTGCCCAGTTGGCTACGTTTTCAACAATTTCAATGAATTTGTGTTATATTTGTGGATCATGGAGGTTTTGAAATGGCAGAAAAATTGCCATCACATTCATATGGAGTTTGGATAATTAAAAAAAATAAAGTTAAATATAAGTTACTCAAGAAAATGTCGAGAGGTTTAATTAACCAGATTAGAGCAATCTGAATGGTTGGGCTCAAGTTTGCCAAAAAGTATTTTACCATCTCAGGTTTCATGCTTTTATGTTATAATTCTGTGGCAGCCTTGATGTCACTGTTTGGTATGATTTGGTGAAGTATCCACCGGGAGAAATAACTTTTCCTCTTGAAGATCCTGTTACATTGGGTATATAGCCAATAGGAGAAGTATTTTTAAAATCTTTTCCTTTGTTCGCCTAAAGCATTATAGAAATCTATTGACATGCAAGTGGTACACAAGAGAGGAAATGCACCAGTCATTAATTAGACATGGTGACGAGTAAAAAGAACAATCACCTTTTGTGAGATCACTATTTAAGTATATTCATGGTTCCTCAAATATATTTAATCTTTGTCCTGATTTTTCTGAGTTTCTGAAGGAATTAATTAATACCAGACATGCAGATATGCATCACTAACCCTACTTTTGCACTAAATTTATCTCTGTCTTTCATAAAATTTAATCTTTTGCTGGCATTCATTTACCACTATTATGATATGACCAAAAGAATTATAAATTGCTACCTATGATCATAATGTAATTAACATTTATTAAAAGCCATGGAGAATCCATCCCCCGATCAATCCACGGTTTACTGGTCAACTATGAAATTGACCCATTGATGGTTATGAAGGTTAATCAAACCTGTTTCCATTTGTAAATTAGCCATCTAGGCATCTTTTAAAAAAGTTTAGATGCAGCACAATTGGTCCTCATTTTCTGTAATAGTGGGCACTTCCCACTAATTATTGTCAATGTTGATCTTGCAGGAAGCATGTTCCTCCCCCCCACAACTGCACTTGGAGCTGGGCTGTACTCAATCAGTCTCTACGGTGGCCTCTTACTCTTCTCTGGGTTCTTGCTGTACGACACACAGAGAATCGTTAAGGCTGCAGAAAGGCATCCACCCTATGCCCCTGTTCCATATGACCCTGTTAATGCGTAAGTATATTTTCAACGCTTTGAAATGTCAGCTTAATTAATTGTGGGGAGTGATAGTAATTTTCAGTGATGGTTGTTCATCTGCTTCTATGTAGTTGGGATGTAAAACCTATCCTTCTGTTGTCAATAACTAATTATCGTATGAATCCTTTGATTTTTCAGGGCAATATCCATCTACCTTGACACAGTCAACATTTTCATCAGGATAGCAACCATTCTCTCAGGTGGTGGAAATCGACGAAAGTAAATTATTTGCTCAGTACCAAACAGCAATGAAACACCATTATATTACCATCAACTATTTATTTTGTGGATTTAAAGCCATGATAAAAATAGACAGTAACAAAACTTAAATGCAGTAGGATTTCCTTAAGAATGAATTCCTTACCCTACAACTAATAACACTTTTTAAAAAATTCTTCAAGTACAGCTCCATTGTGATGGAAAGTTAAATTTCCCTTCAGATTTTGCCAAGTTTTCATATTGTCCTAAATTTTCCCTAAAGCATAAGTGAAACAATCTATTATATTGGCCAAGATGTAAAGTGCAAATAGAAAATGTGTACTTTGTAAATGCTGTGAATAAATTAATTAATAAACAAAAACATTCACTGGAAATTTGAATGACATTTCACTTCACTTTGAAATGCACACGCTTTGAGCATGAAAGGTCATACAGGAGTCAAACAAAAAGAAATTCAAGTACATCTAAGAATCTACAGCAGCTAAACCCATTGTCGGGTATTTGCAGGAAGAATCAAATCACCATAATCTCAATATGTACAAGGACTTGTCATTTCAACAAGCAGGATGAACTCCGAATCAATATATATGATCAAAGTGCACTCCCATTCATTGCATTAAAAAATATTTACAAATAATTTTTATTCTATTTACACTTCAAAGTTTCAAAATATACACAAAGCAGAGAGAGAGAGATTGACAAGTTTAGGTGATACAGTTCCTACACATTGACCAAATAAAACCTGCTCTATAAAACATATTGTATATGCACTATACTTTGGTGTTCTCTTGTGGAAAGTATCAGCTTAAGTACAATGCCAAAGTTTACATCATGATGAAAACAACGTTCTATCACATGCACATGAATTAAAAACTCAACAACTTGGAGAATTAATCTAGATGCAATATTCGCACCCCTTGTTAAGTAAAATGCATTGCCACATAAAATCAATCACACACGCTCACCCCTCTCAAGTAAAATACAATCAACTCTTACCTGTATCAAGCAAAAGATAACTACTATGAACAGCCATATTATTGTCATTTAATGGCTAAATATTGTCCGCATATAACTATCACATGCAGGTTTCCCAAATAATTCTTATGGAGAAGATTACTGTTGTACACCACTTTAACTAGCCCATTTTGAGCACATGATTACTTGAAAACAAAATATTTCCCCACCAGATAAATCAAAATATTACATTCCAAACATTGATACCTGTTTCTGATAAGAACATGAAGCATTATTTGGAGAAACTGTTTTTACATAACATGTTGCTATAATATAGAAACTGTGTTAGTCACACAGATAAACATAATGATAGAGCATCCATAAAATAAATGAGTTCTACTCTGCACTAATAAGTTATCAAGTCTGAAGGTAGAAAGAAGAAAGTTTAAACTCTGCTTGCATAAGCACCATATTCTTTGGAATAACGATACCAATTTTTATATCAGTTTATTCATGAGAGATTGGTAAAAGTAAGATCACAAAAACGAGACCTCGGAATGATTAAAAAAAATCTTAACAAGGTTCCATTGGGAACTATCACCTATTAACACAAGGAAGACACTTTACCTCCTTACGTCGGCAGCTCGGAAGCACCTTCTGCAAAATGAGACGTGGGCGAGCAACCTTCTCCGCCCGATCGGACTCCGGAGCCGTCGCTGACGTCGCAAGGGGACGCCGCCGACGCAGCCGCCGAGTGATGGCGTAGATATGCAGCGAACATGTGCCTAGCACAGTTGAGTACCCTAGCAACGTCATGTCTCCTCACCATCTTGTCGAAGTGCATCGCGAGTTCATTGGCATCCATACCCGCGCGCATGACGTGGTCTCTTTGCTGCCTGAGCAGCGTCAGGCAGAGGAACATGAGGAATGGGTTCCCGCCGCCGAATTCGTGGGGCGGGGGCAGATCCATCACCCCGGGACCACGCGAATCCCCACCGTCCGCCACGCGGGCCTGCGGGCAGCCCCCTTCCGAATCCCCCAAGACCAGCAATCCAGTCATCTCGGTGACCTCCTCGCACGAGTTGGTCGTGAGGCAACCCTCTCCCGCCACCACCACCCCACTCGCACCGCCCCCCGCACTCGGACGCCTCTTCTCCGCAGAGTCCTCCGGCAAAATCTCACCGTCCGAACTGTCGCTCGAATCGGAGCTCGTCCTCCTTGCCCTCGGTCCGTTCCCATGGTCCCTCAGCAGTTTGATGGGCGTCACAGACTTGACGTGGACCCCTCCCCCACCCGGGCCCGCCCCGCTGCCGCCCTCTACCACCTCGATCACTTCCCCGTTGTAACTCCCCTGGTTACCGCTCTCCGAGTCGTCGCTACCGCCCGGCGTTCCCCCGTCCGACTCTAGGTCCGCCTGCTCGTCCGGCGTCGGGGGACACTGCAAGGGGTTCTCCCACACGAATATCTCCTCCCCGCTGCCTCCCCCGCCGCCGACCACTCGGTCGTACCTCTCTATGCGCTCTGCCCTCCGCAGCTGTTGCGTCTTGCAGGTTACCTCGGCGAAACAGTCCACGCCGTCGCCGTCCTCGCGCTTCCCGCCGCCGTTTCGGGTGTCGGCGGTCGCAGAGTCCCCGGCCGGGTCTCCCCGGGCTTCTCCCCGCGGCGAGGACCCCCCGTTCACCCCGGGGGACGGAGGATCGTCCCGGCTCGCCTCTTCGTCCTCGTCTTCCTCCTCGTCCTCGTCGTCCAGGGCTCTGACCTTCGCCTCGCCGAACACCTGACGGTCCAGGCTCTCCAGCTCCAGTCGGATCTCGCGCGTCATCGAGGTGGTCATGGGGAAGTATTCGGCGGAGTCGTCCTCGGTCGAACTTTCGTCCACCGAGGGCGAGCCCGCCTCCGGACTTCCGTTCTGCTGCTTCCCGTTCTGCTGCTTCGCGCCCTCCTCTGCCCCGTCCCCGCTGTGCCGCTTCTCGCACTCCCTCTTGCCCACTTCCTTCCGATTCCGCCCCAGAGAGAGGAACTCGTTCAGGTTCTTCACGACCTGATGCTGCCGGCGAATGGGCGCGGGTCGCACCCGGCCCTCGCGGCTGTTCTCTCCACCTCCCTGGATTTCTCCGCCCACCACTTCCATCTCGTCCGCCTCCGCCGGCGCGAGCGACTCATCTAGGCTGAAGAAGGGCCTCCGGGCCTGGTCCTCGGCCCTCTGCAGTCTCCGCCTCGCCCAGAGATTCTCGTCGAGGCTCTGGTTCTGTCGGTCGCTGAATCCCTTGCCAGAGGAGGTTCTCCTCCTCAGGGCGCATAGTCTTGTGTAAGGCGTCTCCCGGAGGGGGATCCTGACGCCGATGGGGGAGAGGGGAAGGGTTCCCAGGGCCGGTGGCAACTTCTCCTTGTCTTTGGGGGTGGGGCCCACCGCCGTTCCCTCCCCCTCGGTCCTCACCTCCCGGCATACCACCTTTGTCCCTGGCTCTTTGGAGGGCAAATCCACTTTGGATGAGGGTTTGCTATTATTGCTTATTGAGTCGAGGGGCATGTTGACACGCGCAGAATAAGGCACATCCTCGTAAAGCTGGAGGCCGGAGGGTTGTGGGGGATTGGGAGGGAGTGAGCTCCACAGGACTTCAAGCATCCTGAGGGCATCTTCGAAGGCAAACTCCCGTTTCATCTCCAGGAGGAGCCAACGATAGCAGAAGAGCAGGTCATCCGCCTGTTGCACAAAGAGAGGAATTGTAATGCACATCTAAGAAAAGTGGGTAATTTCCCCATTTTGGAGAAACTGCTCATAATAAGTTCTACCTCAGTAAACCCTTCATCTGGCAATGGCAGAGCAAGGTCACTGTTGAGATAAGTAAATGCCAAATTCACCTAGATATCATTTCCGGAGAGAAAATAAATGAAACCATTTATCACACCTCGTGACCATTTGATTGTACAATGAAAGATAATTCAAGAAAATATTTTATACATATTGTGTTGCATCTACTCAGGGGTTGATGGAATATTTTTAAAAAGTTTTGGTGGCCTAAGCACTAGTCGTTATTGAAAATCAAAGCTATAGATCTTGCAGTCATTCGCCTTGTTTTAATATGAGCACTGACAATGGTATTAACAAGGAATTTCCACTGCACTTCATAAACAACTGATGAACCATGTATTTGAAGTTTCGTCCTAAAAGAAAGTCTCACTCAAAAAGAGCGTAAATCAGATGTGAAACAAGCTACAAAGCAATTAAAATGAAAACAAACTAATAGAAATTCTTTGCATTTTCGTGAATCTTGCAAAATAAAGTCAAATACTACATGGCAGAGGTTCTCAGGGCACCTGCAGCTCCACCCAAGCTATATGATTTTTCGGGTACCATATCTTCCTGGGAAACCATAACAGGCACAGGGAAAGGAACTGAGCCCCCTACCCTGATGTGTGAATTTCACATGCCTTTGGGCTTAGTACTGGGTGAACTCTATCATCACCTACCAAACCGACTGCCGTTTGTAAGAATCAAAATTTTTCTGCTTACATGCGTGAAAAGTCATGTTACCTACTTGGGTAGCAGACATTTATTTGTTAGAATTAAAATTGATGATTTAGCTAATAAATATGAAAATTCCAATGAACAAGCTTCATAAGAATGAGCTGCCACTTTATCTACCACAATTTCATCCCCGATACTTGAATCATATTCAAATGTGATTAGTCAACTTCTTAAACACTTGGTGATTATTGCAGACCTTTACATCAATTTACTCAACTAGATTTCAACATTAACTATGTATGGAGCCTATCTGTGACTGAATATTTGCCGTACATTATTGTGAGGGGATTCTAGGGAAACACTAAGAGTCACAAAATGCTTCATAAGCACCCAAGATCTTAAGCTAAATCAAAAAAAGCTTGATTTGATAGTATGCATTGATATTTACATAATTAACCGCTTTGGCCCTAGCATACTCTAAACTAATGTAAGTTTAATGGATGAATAAAATGCATTACTTTGGTGGAACTTGCAAATAATCACATTAAAGGCATAAATATATGGAGACCACTTCATACAATCCTTCATTGTTTCTCTATCATTTGACTGGAAATCATTTCTTGTCATCAATAAATTATTTAACTCATTATGGTAATATTTATCATATGGTAATACCTATGTCCTCACTAACATCCATATTGATTATTTAATACATTAGGATACGGAATGCCAAAAATTAAATTCCCCAGTCATGATGAAGACCAACACTAGTATGACAAATTAACTAGCCTTGAACTTGAAGCAAAGTTGCAAATGAAGCTTAAATAACATGATGTCATGTTATAGTCAATACTTTACACAGAATTACACATACATTTGTTTTAAATCATTAATTTACTTCGTAAGGTACCAATTGTATGGCCAATATTGATTTTTTGTAGAACACTATAGTGATATTTGGTGAGCTACGTGACCATCAAGAGGAATGAAAGTGTGATAGCGGGCAAGACAACAGTAACAAGATACTGCCCATGGTCAAGTGAGTGTGTTCAAGTAGGCAGCAAGGGACTGGTTTCTTAGGCCTAGGATAGGCAAGACTAGGAGTGAGGGAGATGTGTTTTCTATCACATTACATTGTATGTATACTTTTGAACTCCAGAACTAATTCAAAAGAGATGATTCCCAGTTCTTTGTTAAAAACTTCACAGTCTCTAATTTGAATTGGTTCCAGAGTTTAAAAGTACACATCCAACGCAAAACATAAACGTATCTCCCTCACTTTCCCTCCCCACACCAAGTAACTCGTTCCCCCCTATCTACCCCAACTCCTCTCACTTGACCATGGGCAGTACTTTGCTACTGTTGTCTTGCCCGCTGTCAAACTTTCACTCATGTTGATTGTCAACTAACTGACCCAAAAATCAGAATAGAGTTCCATAAAAATCAATATTGGTTATAGGATTGGCACCTTACATACTATACTCAGCCAATAGTTCACACCCTCTTCATTTCATTAATTTTATGTATCCCAATTAAGCAATCATTTAATAGATTTCTTAATTATTTCTGATGAAAATTCAACTAATATTTGCACTACATTCTCATGTCCATACTTTAATACATAAATAATTTTATTGTAACATATTTCTTAGTACCTGTATGCCATTGTAAGATACATGAAAAATCCCTATGATTAAAAAATAGGTGTTGCTGATGGTAAAGTTCACTATTTAATTTGTGAAATTTATACGATGGCATTCAAACTGAGATCAAATCAGAAAACATTTGTAGCTCTCTTGAATGAAACGGGGCCTAAATGGGGAATAATAAATATGTGATTTCAAGGTAGTTACCTGCACAGCCTTAAGGTATGCATGAAATTCAGGATCGGTGTGAGCCAGGCCATCTCCCAAGTGCCGAAACTTGGCACCCATTGCCAGTCCATCCAGGGTGAAGTTGGGCCTTAAGCGCCGCATCAGAGCCACAAATGTGATGTAAGCGTGTGCCTCATCCCCCATAGTGACCAACAAGGGAGATGCTAGATCGCTCATCCCCTGGCAGTAACTCACACCCGGATGGTTCAGGGCATACCTGCAATAAATTTGTCAATTATCCTCATATCCTATTAAAAAGATTGCCTAGAGTACTACAGAATCCTCTAGTTTATTTGATAAATTGGCGAGTTTGAAACTGTCAGTCATTCTTTACAACTAATATGTGTTTTATTTTCTGCTGCCCATTTTACATGGGAACGGCCATCAACAATTTTATATTAATTAATTTTTTTATCCTAAAGCAGTCATAAAATTGTAGTGTTTTACCGACAACTCTGTATCCTCAATGATTAATAACATTATGAATTAAAAAACTGGATTCAAAGAATTTTAAGTGAAGTCTGCTTCATTTAAAAGACAAGTGAGTGAAAAGGGCAAAAATACTACAGCAAAATATAACCACAAAAACAGGCTTTAGGCACACAGTATTATGTTCATGACCCTCCATCAGAAATTAAATCCCATAGAATTGGAAAATTAGCAATATTGGTCAAATTCATGGCACTCAATGACAAATTTACATTCAGTTAGCTTAAGCAGATTACAATTAGTGGAGCAGCTACATATTTGGCTGAACATCCTATCTGTAACAATGTCATCCACTAAAATACATTACATTAGGAATCACTCTGCTCATTTAATCAATTAAAAAGGAATAATTACAATCAATAGATATTAATAATGAGATATATATATATATATATCAGAACAGCACCCAACCCTTCAAAATTAATTATCAACCACTACCTGCAATATAGCAAAATGGATAAAGGAAAAAATTACAGACACTTATTGCATTTCAAATGTTTGCACAGAATATTTAACTTTATAAACTCATCTTGACTTTTCTGGTAAATTTTCCATTGCATTCAATTTGAAATTCACCAAATTTTTCATTTGCATAATAATACACATAACACCTTTACCAAATTATTTTTCTTCCGGAATGCCCCAACTGAAATATGGGTGCATCTCATACATTAAAATGTAGGCACATCTTGCGGAGTTGAAAACACAACATGCTGTTCTCACTTAAATATACATGGAGTCCACTGAGAATTGCCCACAACAAAGTATCACATTAGAATTTACTTTCCATAAACTACCTTTTATAGCGAGTGTGCCGATCTATCAGCTCTTTAAAATTATATTCATTGCTGCTTTAAAGGAATATAATGTAAATTACTATCAAAATATTTTTTTATATTTCCTCCATATTGATATAATGTTAAGTCTATAATTAATGTAAAAAATATAACAATACTAAAATCAATTTATTCTAAATATAGGGTTTTTCTCAAAATTGTGCATGGCATTCTTTCCATACAATATGTTAATTGAGATAGCACTAATATATACAAGAATAAAAGATATCCTATAGGTGCTTTTGTTATTTCCCCAATTCTCCTTTACCCCCTCGTTAACCCCCACACCAAATTGAACAACAATCCATGCCAAAATATAACTGCTTGATAAGCAAAATTTTATGAGAAATGAGTAAATTCATGCAACAAAGGATTCACATACGTGGTGAGAACATTGAACAGGGAGGCGATATTTTGATTGTCGTCACTGCCGGCGTAGAACTTGTGGTGTCTATCTGTGCGAAGGACATCTTTCCTCACCATGCTGGTTACATAGGCCAATTCTTCTGACATCTAAGAAAAGAATTAGTAGGTGGAAATCATGCATTATACTTGGGTAAGGTGACATAAGGAATGAACCCTTCATATGGGCTGATTAACCACAGGGGAATAACTGTTAATGAGGTTGGATGCAGCACACAATGATCAAAGGTAACATTGCTCCCATAAATAATTCCAAACCCAAATAAATACCTCAACCAATACCTTATCAATATTGTCTTGAGTTTTCCTCTATTTAGAGTAGAAAAGTTTTGTACAACTTCAAAGAGTTGAGAAGGAAAAAATATTATAAAATTTCAAATATGCATTGCACAATGTTGGTTCACTACATCATACACTACATACTTTTCCTATTCAATTAAAAAAACTATCAAGCACAGTTTATAAACACATCCTAAGTTAAGAAGATCCCAGCACATTGTGTGTCCTGTCATTTTCATGGGATGTAATATTAATGAATGTATTTGGCTGGAAATAACACAAAATGGTTATTACACTTAAGATGAACTACATACAAAAAGCTTCAATCACAATATGACAGTTTACAAATGCAAAAGAATTAGCACACTAGGCACTGTAATACTCATTTTAACTCTTCATGGGCTGTTCACGGTAGTTGGTCATAGCCAAAAGCCAGCATAGTCATGGAAAAACCATTAGGATTATTCATGAATAACAACTATCAGCATGCTAAAACATCAGGTACAATGCTGAGTGTATTTTCACACAATGAGTGGCCTTCAGAAGCACTATCATGCAAATTACAAAATTGGCAGAGAAGGGAATGAAAATATTCAGGCCAGAAGGAAAAATTGAGATATGAAAATGTGATTGCAACACTTCACAACAACGCAATATCCTTTAAATACATTCATAATAAGTGGAAGATAAATATAATCACTGATTCAGAAAATGTACACATCAAGACTCAATATTGGTTAATGCCTCCTACATATTCCTATTTCAAAGTAATGCATTTATGGAAAGATCTGGTACTATTAAGTCTGAGGATTGCTCAAATACCTCTGGATTTTATGAGATAGAGAGGAAGATTAGAAGGGAAATGATAATGCAGGTAACATAAATAGTGCAAAAAATTAGAATAAGCATTATTTGGGTATTAGATGAGAAACAGAATTCAGTCACATGCTAGCAAACATTATTAAAATACCAGGGCATGTAAAAGTAATTCCAAATCTTAAAGGCAAAACAAAAAATTCTAATGACAGACAGCAATGTATTTCAGAACATGGTTATCCTATAACACCCACCTGTTTTGTTCGTTCAGTATTTAGTTGTAGGTCAAATTTATTTCAATTAAGCATATTATTGTAGAAAACCTGCTGAAATATGTTGGATAAGTGCATACGAGGTCTGTTCAAAGGTTATCGTGACTTTTGTGTTTTTTTCAAAAATTATTTATTTATTCATGAATATCTATTTTGTCCCCTTCCAAGTAATTCCCATTAGATATTATACACTTGTGCCAACGTTTTTTCTAATCCTCAAAGCACTTTAAAAAATCATTGTTAGTGATCTTGCTCAGCTTCTCCTTCGATGCAGCCTTTTTCTCTCCAATCGTAGCAGAGCATCATCCTTTCATGGGCCTCTTCAGTTTCAGGAACAAGAAAAAGTCACTGGGGGCCAGATCTGGGGAATAAGGTGTCTGCGGCATCATTGGTGTGTTGTTTTTGGCCAAAAATTTGCGCACAAGTAATGATGTGGGACCAGGGGCGTTGTCATGGTACAAAAGCCAATTTTTGTTTTTCCACAAATCCCGGCGTTTGTGGCGCATTGCTTCATGCAAATTGCGCATAACTTGCCAGTAATATTCCTTTTTTACCATTCTACCATGTGGCAAGAACTCATGATGCACCAAGCCCCTGCAATCGAAGAAAACTGCAAGCAAAACTTTCACATTTGACGGACACTTTTTTCGGTCTTGGCTCGTGCTGCAGCTTCCATTGGGATGATTGAGCTTTAGTTTCCACATCATAACCATAAACCATCACTGGTTATGTATTGGTCACCAGTTAAGACCCTCGGAAGCAAACCCTTTGGTTGTCGCAGACAGAGCCCAAAACCTCATTAGCAATGTTAATGCTTTTGTTTTTGGTCGAAATTGAGCAATTTTGGTACATTTTTCGCGGTGGCCCGAGTCATACCCAAATCATTGGTAAAAATCGAATGGCATGAGCCAATCAATATGTTTGGGTCCTCAGCAATTTCCCTAACAGTGATTTGACGATTCGCCTGTACTATTTTCTTCACTTCATCAATTTTTTTGCCAGTTGACGTGCTCGGTCATCCAGCTCTCTCTTCGTCTTTCACATCTTCTCGGCCCTTTGAGAACATTTTGTACCACCAAGTTGCTTTGGTCCAAGGTAGCTTCTCCATATGCCACGGTCAACATTCAGAATGTGTTCACGCACTTAATTTCGTTTTTCAGACAAAATTTGATACAGATTCTTTGATCCATTTTCTGCAACAGGTATAAATCAAAGACAAGCACAAACACATCCAGACAAAACAGCTGTCAACAATTAACTTAAAATTCAAAATGGCCGAACTTTTCAGCATAAGTGACAGACATATGTACCAACATAACGCCACAAAAAAATCGAAAATCAAATATACGGAACCCGCGAAAATTCAAAATTCCCCATACTTTTTGAACAGATCTCGTATAATACCTTCTGTAAGAATGATGCTTACACTTAAAAGAATGCGACAACATTCCCAGCATAACAATAACATGATGTTTTTCCAACAAATTATAAAGAATCAGAATAACACTATCTGATCACTCTAGGGGGGATAATTATTTTCATTTGTCCATTCTTTGCAGCCTAGTATGTGGTATGTATCATATCTAGCTTTAGTTATTGTCCATGTTACCATCAGGTCTTCTCACATGCATAGTGAAGTGTATCTCACTTAGATATCATAATGCATGTAACTATAATTATCATGATCTTCCTTATTTAACTTATTTTACAGAAATATATAGTAACTAAAAATTAAGAAAAACTTAATTGTTGACATTGCATGCTTGCTTTGTAATCACCTCCTGCCACATACCCTAGCAGTGGCTTACAGGGTATCACGTAGGATATAATAAAGATATTTGTGGCTATAAACAAAAGTGATGACAAAATATATCAATTTGTATAAAAATTAAAAATACTATAGTTTAAAGATTCTCAAAACTTTCTCTTTTGCTGGAGGCAAAACAGTTTGATTTCAGCCATACCTGTCCTTTCTTAATCATATCTTTCCAATAATCCCTCAGTTCTTCATATTCATAGCTCTTTTTCTTCATGTAATCCATTCTTTCTTTTCCTGTCATGCCATCAGGATATACATTGAGGATGTGCTTCCATACCACTTTCCTGGAAATAAAGCATCTTTCATAACATTTATCATGAAATTATGCATTGGTTAAGTGCCTCAAAGATAAATACATCGGTGAAAATGGTGGACACTTATTTCAATAGTATGATTTCATCAGTATAGGAGTACATCATTGAGACAGCAACAAGTTAAGCACTCTTGGCTCAGTAAAATGAATAATGCTTCATTAAGTATTGAAATGTGGCTTTGAAAGAAGATAATTATTTTTTACTTCCTAAAAATGAAAGTAAAATACATTAAGAAATTAGGATAACTGTGGCAGAAGAGAAATAGCATTACGATATCCAGCGATATTTCATTTTAATGTAACTAATACTAATTGATGGAAAACCTAGAGCACAACAACAACAAATAGTTTGATTTTATATTTACTACCACTGGCATAGTATATTTATATGATAATAAATCAGGAACCAATTTAGTCTACCGAGGTTTCCAGCAAAAGTACTTAAATTTTCCCATGCATATCTCGCATATTTCCCGTCAATTGAAAAAAAAATCCTGTAGTGTTCGCAACAAATTTATAATCGATATAAATTCATGTTTACTGTGGCTCTATATTCACAAAGTAATTGCTGTAATGTACACGTTTATAGGACCCTGGAATATTATTGCATAAATCATTTGAGTATGAACGGCCCTTTAAAAATATACCATCACATTGAACTGGCAAATATGAGAGAATATTTTCATAGAGAGAATGAAGAGCAACATTTTAACTGTAGGAGGAGCTTTGTGTTTGCCAAATTTCCTTAAAATATTCCACGATAACACCATGATTATGCCAGCACATATTTTTCACCTTTCTTATGCATAACTGGACAGCACTCATTCCACTAATACCACAAAAAATGAGAAACAACTATTTCATGAGGTGGACGGATAGTGAGTGTTAACTGATACAATGAAAGATCAAGCCTTCGCAAGCAGGTTGTAATGTTAACGCCAATTCAGCAGGAATGAGAATATGGCTGATTCAGTACACAGTTACAGAGCATAGACATCAACCTTACTTTAAATTCACGTTCATTCAACAATTATTGTACAAATACGAGGTGTGTTCAATACATGGTGGGAATTCCAGTTATTAGAAAGAATTTTATTCATTTGTCTATATCACAGCTATCCCCTTCGAAGCAGTCTCCCATTACATATTATAAACTAATGCCAGTGCTTTTTCTAATCCTTGAAACACCTCTGGAACTTGATCTTAGGTATAGATTTAAGATCTCTCAGGGCTGCGTTTTTAATCTCATCTATGCTCAAAAAACAATGGCCTTTTAAGGTTCTCTTTAATTTGGGGAACAGAAAAAACTACACGAGATGGGCAAAAACCAACTGTGTCTGGTGAACATGGAGTTGGAACATCATTACAGGGCTGTTTTGAGCCAAAAATTCATTAATAAGCAGTGAGCAGGTGCATTATCTCGTAATGGAAAAGTAATGAAATGTTTTGCCACAAATACAGGAGTTTCCTTTCATATTGCTTCACACAAACAGTGTTGAACTTGTAAGTAGTACTCTTTGTTGATTGTTTGACCTTGTGGCAAGAACTCATGGTGCACCATACAATATGCAAAATTACAAAATCCCCATTACTTTTTTAACACACTTAGTAAGCTTTTGACACATGGCTGATTATAATTCAAGAGAGAAGATGTCTTTAAAATTCTTGGTTTTTTTATAAATACTGGGAGAAATCTTGGTTTTTCCTGAATAAAATGAAATCGCCATAAAATTCCAAGATATTCCTGAAAACTATACACACTGTATATGCATACTTGGTACTGTTCACAAAAACCAGATATTCCAAAAACCCCTATGGTTATTATGGGTTTGACCTGGGATTTTCAACAGACATTTGCATGAGAGTACCTTAGCACAGAGATGGGCAAAGAGTATTTACTTCTGAATACTCATATAGGCTTGGGCATTTTATATGCTTGCCTGGATTTTAAGAGCACTAATATTTCCTCATCACCAAACCCCCTCCCACTGACTTGAAAGACGTCTCCAAACTGACTGATGTAAACCAGCGAGTGTACTTCAACAGATGCGACAGTCTTAGAGAGCACGAACCTCAGGCTTGGCTCCATCCCGCCAAGATGGACGACAGCTCGAAGTTCTCTCCCACGAGTAAGCTGTCCCAGAGGTCCAAGGAAATTCCTGAATTCTGCATCAGTGAGTGGTGGGCGTGGAGGCAGAGAAGTCTGCGAGCAGCAAGGTGTGGAGTACACAGGGTTGGGAGAGGGAGTCATTGCTGACTGGTTTGGTTCTTCCACAAGGTTCAAGGCTCTCTGCACCATGGTGAATGTTCTCTCAACCTGGAGCATTAGATACAGGCAGTTGAATGAGTAAGCATTCACAGACACAAGAATTTTCCACATTTAACAAAACAATAACAACTTAGCGCTTTCATTTGATTGCAGCATTACGACCTGCAGGGTAAAAAACATGAATTTTAAAGCAAGCAAGACAACTTTTGAGGCTTCTCATCACATATGAAATCTGCCATTACTGCAAAATTTAAACATGAGCACAGTTGATGAGTTATTAAATTCAAAAGACATAATGATGGTCTACATCATGGGATTTAAAAGATTGCAGAAAAAGTAAAAGGCATCAATTAAAATAGATATTGTAACTTCCTATCTTAGCATGGGCAATGGTCATTTCATGAAAAGGCATTGAAACAGAATTCAAAGCATTTTTCTATTCATGTTCAGCTATATTAACTAGAATATAATCTTAACATTTGTTAGTCACTGGCTGAGAGGGTGCTTTGGAATTTTGTGATATGCCCAAAAATTCATGTAAAGATAGTAATGACAGAAGTTTAAAAATCTGCTGCCGTTTCTGCCTTTGATAAAAGTTTAAAGCATATCCTTCACCTCTCCTCATAGTTTCCAACATACTTTCAGTCTATTAACAAGCACCACAACATGCATTAATCAAAGTAGTCATTGACAGTCAATTTGTGTGCTGAAATGATAATGCTTTTGATGTGTATCAGTTCAATACCAACATTCACATTATGCTGAGATCATCTTATATTATGCATAATGATATAGATAGGGCTTTCACATAGTTTCCACAATCCTTTTTCATAACTACAGTAACTGTTCACATAGCAATATTTAAAAAGCAACGGTGAGCACAGGCACTGCTGATGAAGGATGTTATGAATGAAAGTTGCTTTCATTACTGAATGTTACACATGAGCTTAACATCAGCATACATGTACAGACAGTTTTTGAAGGACAAGGGCTTTCAGTAAGATGAACACAAGATATACTAGACAGGAATGACTGGCTCAGAAAGAGAATGGAGAAAATAATGGCACTTAACGAAGCTGTGGCATATCCAGAGGCACATATTAGCACCATCACAACTAGAAGATAATTGGCTTGGACTGTGGCATTTCCATAGCAGCCCATACTCCAGTTAAAGGAAATCATTTTGCTGTTCTTATTGTTCACTTTATTTGTTACAGTTGATTATTCATGTCAGCATTGCTTAAATTTTTACTATCTGGCCAATCATAAATTTTGGCCCCAACTTTTAGTTATTTTCCCTACCCACTAATGGATTTTTATTCCTGTATTTACAATATACTTGATTTCATTTTCCATGCCATATTTACTGAAGTAACAATGGTACTAACAGCAAATAATATGCCAATCCATGCAATTGAAGAGACCAACTGCTACCCCAATCATCACTCATTTAACTCTTGCCTAAGGGATGAATGCTATTCAAAGCCAAGCACGTGAAACGGTCATGAAAGTTTTGGGATATTTGTTTAATGAAAACAAGAACGGACAGCCCCTATATTTCGACTCAAGATCACACGCTGCACAGGGTAGATTTTTTTTTCACGAGAGAGGCTATTGATATTATTTTGCCCAAAGGAAGCTTCAGAAAAGTTCCAAAAGACAAGAGAGATGTACTGATTGCAACCAAGTCTATTCAATTTGCATGGGACATCAAGAAAGTCCAAGAGGTTGGAATTAAACATCTGTAGTATACAACAAGAACATCTTTATGACCTACACCTGAGGGGAATGCTTCCTTTATTTGAATGAATCATTGTATTGACCAAGTGACCTGGACCATTATGATGACCTAGAAAAGGATTATGATGAGCTAAAAAAAAACTGAGATGCACACTACCAAGGATATTTAGCCTAACTGCATGTTGACATGATAATCATGAAAAGTCAATGTTTACTGTTAAGTAAAATATTTCATTTCAGTCTTTTAAATTCAGCAGCATTAAAACTGATTTACCAGTTATGCATGGTCAAAATTCATGCAATCCCTCATAGTCATTCATATCCATGTGTCAACCAATGATTCACCATAGATAGTTTGCTTCACTGCTGTCTGCATATGACTTTCCTGCGAGTAAATCAGGTGATTTTTCCTGAGTAAACAATGTCGAGTGAAGCTGAGTGGAGTAGAGTTTTAAATATCCTCAAGCCATGTGCTTAAGTGATGAATGAAAATGAAACAAACAGTAAAATATACACGAGGCAAAAAATATTTAACACAAAAAATTCAATTGCGGAAAAATTCAAAGATGGAAAAAGCCAAAAGTTTTCATCCACTAAATGAAAAAAATTGAAGAAAAGCAGGAATTGATAATAATAAAAATTGAACAGAAAATCAATAAAAATAAAGTAGAATGACAACAAACAAAATGTAGCCCTTAAGAAGGATTCAAAGCATTGATAATATGGCTGACGGAGTGAAATATTATTGACCGGCCATACAGACCTAAATTACATATTCAAATTTGATGGTACCAATACAAATAGTATTAAGTACCTGGGGTAGTCAATTATGATTATTATATGATTTTACAGCATTACAAAATGACACTCTCATGAATTTCAGTGATGATAAGTTCTTGGAAATGTGATTGCCATTTTTAGGTATATTGCATCACATGTTAACTTGGTCCTTCCCGCAAATATGCCATGATACCAAATATTATAATGAAAATTAATAAATGCTGTCTTACATCATAACATTAAAGCAATTTAAAAAAATAAAAATTGGTTCAATATCTTCAATGAATATTTTTAATCTTTGCCCTGAAATTTCATCATGGAAAGACATAAAGAGGTATTGTAACAAAGGAATCATATGGCCTATATTGAGCAAGGCTTCTGATAAGTAAACAAAGATGATATGAATGTAGATAAAAGAGAGTAGAAAGGAATTTTTAATCAGTGATGAATCTGAAGATCTTCCAAAGTATTTTGCAGAAGACATAGATGATTCCAATAATTTAGGGTCAATTTTAAAATGACCCTTCATACCATTTCAGGAGTCAGGAAAAGTTCAATGAATTATCTTGATTTTTAAAGCAAAAAGTCACATATCATATCCATTGCAGATTGCTCAGGAAATTACAACTTATGTAACAGTTGAATTACATCAGGATTGTGACACAGAATCTCATGTGAGTCAAGGAAAGTTTATGATATAATGGAATATAATACGAGGTGTGTTCAAAAAGTAAGGTAACTTTTCATATTTTGCAGGCAACATACATTCGATTTTTCATTTTTTTGTTTTGTTGGTACACATGCCCCAAACATTTATTTACAGTTTTAAAAATATAGCATATTTAGTTTGTTATTGACAGGTACAAATGTTAGATATGTTTCGGTGTGGCCAGCAATTTTCTGCTACATAAAAAAATGGATCAAAGAATTTGCATAAAATTTTGTGCAAAAAATTGAATTAAGTGCTCCAAACACTTGAAATGTTGACAACGGTACACAATGAGTCTGCCCTGAGCAAAAATTAATATTAATGAGTGGTACAAGCTCTTACAAGATGGGCGAGCAGACACCTATTACGAACCTCACTCTGGATGCCCCAGCACATTAACAACAGATGAAAACGTTGAAGCAGTGAAGAATATTGTTTTGAAAAATCATCAAATCACTATTAGAGAAGTTGCTGAGGATGTTAGCATATCGATTCGCTTGTGCCCATGCAATGTTTTTGGATTTTTTGGGTATGAGACGTGGGTCAGTGAAGTTCGTTCCGAAACTGCTTAATTTTGACCAGAAAAACCATTGCATGAGCTTTGCTCAGGAGCTGTTGAATGACGTCAATCATGATCCTGATTTGCTCAAAAGGATCATAACCGGTGATGAATCAAGTGTATATAGTTGTGACATAGATACCAAAGCCCAATCGTCCCAATGGAAGAACCCAAGAGAACCAAGACCGTAAAAGCACACAGAGTTCGATCACGTGCCAAGGTTTTGCTCACTGTTCTCTTCGATTACTGCGGCATAGTGCATCAGGAGTTCTTACCACAAGGTTATACAGTCAATAAGGAGTATTACCTTGAAGTTATTTGCCATTTGCCAGAAGCAATACGAAAAAAATGTGCAAAATTGTGGAAAAACAATTCATAACTTTTGCATCATGATAATGGACCTGCTCACTCATCGTTGCTTGTGAGAGAATTTTTGGCCAAAAACAACTCCACAATAATGCCTAAGCCACCATATTTACCAGATTTGGCCCCCTGCAACTTTTTCCTGTTCCCAAAACTGAAGAGACCTATGAAAGGATGGACATTTGTAGTGATTGAGGAGATAAAGACTGCATTGCTAGAAGAGGTCAAGGCTATGCCAAGAAGTGCTTATCAGAATTGCTTCAAGGATTGGATAAGGGGTTGGTGCAAGTGCATTATATCTGGGTGGGGATGACTTTGAAGGGGACAACTTGAATATTGAAGAATAAATAAATATTGTTTTCATAAAACTATAAAGTCCCCTTAATTATTGAACACCCCTCGTATAATATGACTTATCAAGGGAGCCTAGTGAATAGAGCATTGGGCCTGGCTAAAACTCAGGTTTGTCATGTCCAAATATTGGACAACACATCAGGTTACGAAATCCATTGTCTCCAAGGTTTCAAGCTAGTTTAGATTAAAGGGTCAGTTACATGGTACCAAGCAGAACGAGGGATGAGAGTCTCAGAAATAAAGAGGAACTGAAATCAAATTTTCTCAGGAAAAGACTGAAACTACAACAAAGGTCACATTTTAGATTGGCGTCACCTTCATAACAATTTCATTCCCACTTTTCCTATACCATTCCAAATTTCACTCAGCCAACTTACAACACTTTACCGAGGAAGAGGGATAGCCTTATAAACGGAGGTCATCAGTGCGGACAAGTCAGGAGCCACATGGTTTACGCCATAATAATAACAGTATTTTATCTTTACCTATTTTATCAGCAGAATTTCAGTCACAACTTTACAAAATGGTACATATTTATTACTTAGCAAAATATATGCAGTTCATTTCAATTCCTTTGTGGAGAAAGACTAAGATTAATAAAGAACTCGATTAAATGTTTTCACACCAAAAATATATCACTTGGAGGTTATTAAAAACACTAATAATTGCGTGTGGGGGGATCACTGGGGACCATTACACATTATTTCACCACGGAGATATTCATTAAAGATTGAAATTGAATCAACAGTATATGTTATCTCAACCTCGCAGGTGGAGAAGCATATTCTTGCTTATGGCATCCCATATTGAAAAATAAAACTAGAATTTTTTTAAAAATATTGCCCCTCAACTAATTTTCTTCTGGTATAACAAGGTTTGAGAACAAGCCAAGTTGTACTTTTCAGCAAAATAATGACTCAAATCCTTGGCTTTGTTTAGATATAGTGGTGATTTTACGAATACTCCTGCACAAGCCTGTTTTCATCACTATATAGTACATTAAAACTTGCTCTGATAGACAACTGACGTCTCTTTTGATGAGTCTCTTCTCAAGACCTTGGAATTATAATGCTCTCTGAACATTGTCGGATGCCAATCTCAAATGCTCTCTAAGTTCTTGAAGCTGCTACAGTTTGCACAGATTCCTTCTACATCCTTGCATCGGTGGTCATGGAAGTAAGAGCGGCTTCCCATGCATAATTTTTCCACTATCAGGGATATGTCCTCGTTGCAATTCCTTCAGCAATATGTGATGCATTTGCAAAGCACTTACTTTATTCCAAATAATCTCATGCCATGCCAGCAACATTTAACTTATGAAAAAAGATTATTTATTTGCAAGAACCATATCTTCCTTGCTTTTGAGGTAGCATTAACTGCATTTTAGGAGCCATTTTTCACCGAATTACTTCACACATTACATATAAGGAGTGAATTAAATGCAGGGCAAACAATGTGAGTTCAAACGATGCAGTGATAGGTTTAACAAGGGCACAGTGTGGTGTAAATATACTTTTACTTCAATCACTTAGCTTCGGCAAAACCCTCAGCAACTGACAAATCATGGTTTGCTCATAGGAATTTTCTCAGTCAGTATATTTGTAAGATATTATAATCTCCAACCAACTCTGTCTGTATAGTGAGACTGCCATCGATGAAGAAGGTTACGAAATATGATGTCACTCTAAAGTATACGAAAATGGAGCAAATTATAAAATTACCAATATTGACAATAAAATGAATAAAAATATTGCTATGTACTAACACAATTTATAGTTACATATATATTCTGTGTTTTAACTATACTGAAATCGCAACTCATATTATTCCATCAACTCCGGAAAGAAATGGAGTAAATGGTTATAATTAAATTAAAAATTATTGATTGAAAAGATTTATTTGAGAATAACTACATAATTTCAGAGATTTGCAGAAAACCGTGTGAGCAGGGAGTGTAATTCACTCATCTGGAGTTTAAATGCGAAAGAAATGTCCAACCCATCACAAATGAATCCTGATCCAATAAAGAACAGAAACCTCTTGAGTACTAGTAGTATTTAGGGAAGGCGATCGACAGCTAAGGTCATTTGCGCCATTAGGGATGGACAGGAAAGGATGAAGGTTGAAGTGAAACCCGGCATTGGCATTATCCTACTCCTAAGGAAACACACCCAAGAGGTTCACAGCTTCATTTCCCACCTGACGTATGGCCTACTCACTCAAAGTGCCCTCCACAAAGCACCTCAAGTAGGGATCGGGATACCAGGGAAAAATATCTGCCGCCTCCGTGCCGTCTGGGTGGAAAGCCATTATGTTAGCCACCTAACCATCCCAATCCCCACAGAAACCTCTAAATATCCAGAACTAAGACAATTTTCAACTCTATCCGGTCCCCTACCTAAATTCATCATCAGTATCCACTCCACTATACCTATTCCTTGTTATGATGAGCCCAATGTTTCATTATAAACAATTAGCAGCTCACCTGGTTCAGTATTAATCCTGGTAATCTGTTCTGAGGTTTTGTTTCTGTTGCAACAACCGGCATCCTTGGGATATGGTGATGATGGTGGTGGTGGATTTCATGAGAGACAGGTGTACTCATTTCCCAGTCATCAAGGGCAAGACCTTCTTCAAACTTTTTCATGTCAACTCGTAAACAAAGGCATGGTTCTGATGCACTGCAATATCGCAAAAAATATTGATACAAATTTTAATACATGAAAGCATTAGGCACATGAAATTGACAGATAAAATCATAACAATAATTGACTGACTAAATGAAACACCATCAGGTGAAGTCATATACATGCATTGCAAATAAAACTGATGTAATTATTATATGGAGAACTTGCAATAGACTGCATGGCATTTCTGACATTGAACTGTGAATAATTGCATGTTAATCACACAAAAAAACTGTCTTAACCCATAAAATAAACATATGTGCCAATAAAATTCACAATGACATCTCAAACAACAGTCGAATTATCCAGCAAATTAAAACATGCAACAGGCTTTCTTCCACCATACCTAATAAGAGAATAATGTCAAAGCCGCCAATATACATACTGCTACCTCTAACAAGAGAAATAAAATTTATCTTCCTCCAAAAAGTTTCAGCATATTCTCACAATATATACACATGCCTAACTATCATAAAATCAGTTGGCACACCAACGCCACATTATGGAATATACGACTGCAATATTTCTGGGAGTGTTGTAGTCATTTAGGGGCAGAATGGTCAGGCAACAAAACAGAAGCTTCACCGCAATAGATTTCAACATATGAAATTCAGAAACATTAAAAAAAAACTGCTATTTCGGAACGCCAACAACATAAAGAACGATTTTTCTTAGCAGAGTAAAAATTATATGAAATGGGAAAACATACATTGATTATACATTCATATAAATGGTAATAGAACCACTTGCTATATTAGCTGAAAGGTATCCAGCCAAAGTTACCGACCTTGATTAAATATATACTTCAGTTATGTAAAATAGTAATTACATATACTAAGAAACTTAGGCAGCACACATTTGCTTAAGTGTTCAAAACAGAATTCACAGGAGAATAAATGATTCATACGATGCAAAAAACATGGCAACATGATAATTTTACAGTCAACTAGATTGATTACGTAAGAGAACACATACATACCTAAGGAAAGCTGCATCTAGGTCCCAATCTGATAAAAGTGAGAGGTATGTTTCTTGTCCATAATCGTCTACCACGCGATAACTAACAGTGAATTCTCTGAGAAAGAATGATGGGATATAACATTATATTACGGTACGATTAATATATAATGGCATTCTCTAGGCCACTGACAGAGTGCTTACCCTTTAATATCAAATGCTTTAGCCAGTATACTGAGTAGTACCTCAAACGAAGTTATTTGAGGATCGACGCTAAATTTTCTGTCTTCAGGCTGAAGATGTCCTTCACACTTCTGAAATTCAGAATAATGATCGTTAAAAACAATCAGAGACTTTTATCTGTCAATAATGTCACAGTATGTTCATCATCTACCTTGACTTTAACTCGCACAGCCTCTCTACCGTAACCTAACATTGCTGCCATAACAATATAAAAAATACAACTAAATTAACAAATTCATGGATATTTCCAAAGGTGTGTCTCAAAATTTACGCATCCCCCTCATTATTTTCATGTCAGGGCCTCTTACTTAGAGCCTCTTTGCAGAAAGGTATGAGATATCGCCGAGGTTGACATGATGCAGACATACCAACCTCTAAATGTAACAGAACTAAATTAGGGCACTTGAATTAGCCATCTTTAATGGGTATTTTTCTTGCTAACAAAGTTCTATTTTCCCAATTTCATCAGTAATAAACCAATTGTTTAGCAATTTTAATTTGTGTCACAACACTGGTATGTGTAGAGTATTTACATGTTGGTAATAAATGCAATCACAGCTGTTACTTTTGCAAAGACGAAAGCAACTTTTCCTTGATACATATACACTGTCATTTTTCTCGTCGTGTAATACCTTACGTCTTTAACTATGCCACTCAGAACCTCAATGCGTAATGAATTAATCTCTTTATTTAATTAATTTTAGTGTTGCACATACTTTATAGTACAAAACAAATGCAACGTGTATAAGCGCAATGACTTCAGTTTGAATCAGTTCGAAAAAGGTGCATTCTATGTTATAATTCAATTTTCCGCTTATAACTATAAATTTAGAGCTTTATCACCGCTCAGCTAAGTTTTTCAATAAATCTGACATAATCAAAAGGGTTTACATCTGAATAGTGTAATAATAATTTATATTAAAACCTTGAAATATAGAAATACGCTCAATCCTTTACGCATACTACTCCCACACGTATGTAATTTCATGTTAGGTGGTACCACTGACATACCCTTTCCCATATGGATAATCTGCGTCATCTTAAAGGATCTCACCCATTGCGGGCATGATAACCACCTACCGGCGCGCATTGTGTATTCACGCAGCAGGGTAGGCGCGTGATCCGGCTTTGGGAGTTGAGCGCTTGATTCCATCGGAACATCACGCACCGAGATGACCAGGCACCTCCTCCTTTTTTTCTACCTTACTGTCCACATAGCAGCCTATAAAAATACTTCTTTCAATGAATTCTACGTTGACAGCATTTCAGAAACTATTACAGATTACAAGGCCCTATTTAATTTTGTCCAAGGAGCTCTAAAATGTTGCCCAATTATAAATCAAACGTACCCTTACTCATACAATCCCATAGAAAGGGCCTGCTTAAATTCGAGCGAGGGCATCGATTCGGAATGGAAAGTTCTGCTTTTTAATCAGTCATCAATGACGTGTGACAGGGATAAAGTTTTGGTGGACATTGAAATACTTGTGTCGTTCGCGTTGGAAGACGGAGAATCGGGGACGACAGAAGAAATCGACACGTCCACGAGTGAATCTTCGATCGACTGTGATAACATTGGGTGCGATGGATTCAACAGCAGCAACCAAACCCTGGGAAGAACAGATACTTATGGTCTCTCCCTGGAGGATTCTCACGATCTCTCCGCCGGCTCGCGGACAAAGGCGGAGAGGACGAAGAGGATCGAATCCGCGAGGGCGCGAAGCGTGATATCGTCGCGAGGGACGCCTTCCGAACTGCCCGTCTCATTTCTCCCTGGCGGGAGGCTGAGGATAGGCGACGAGATTCACGACCCTGACGGGTTCTGCATCGACGCCCGTCGCCAGTCAGAGGATGGCACCCTCTACTTGACGGCACGTGTGTGCGAGGAAGCGCATCGGTGGTGCGTCGGAGGCCGGGCCTGCGTCCGGAATTGTTGCCCGGACGGCGAGAGCATGGTGGCGAAGTCGATAGTCCTACAGAACGACGAGAAGGGAAGGATGTGTCACCCTTATTTCCTGGGGTTCTCTGTTTCGAAGGTAGGTCAATCAACATGGCTACATCTCCGGAGGATTGAATGACTACATACATGTGATGAATTTCACATTTTCAGATCTCAAGTGACGGAAAGAATCCGTATTCGAGAATTAAAAACACCCTCCCACTTTGCCCCTGAGTGAGAAGTGCAAATATCATATATCCTGTTTTCTGGCATTATCAGGTGGCATTTCTGGCATTACCCTCTAACGAATTAATTAATACCAGTGTGAAAATAAAAACATTTTTGAGATTGACTATGTTCACTGAAATTCACTAACACTCAAATACTTCTTCTCATTGCTGCCACACTTTTAATGTTTAAATCCTCGTTGTAATAATTCTCTGAAGGATTCTTGCGCAAAATAACGGAATAAAAATCGTTTTATTTTTTTACTTTCACGCACATTTGAATTACAGCAACGCCCACGTTGATTCCCACAGTTGCGAATTTACATTTAGGTGGATGAAAAGAATGCGTCCTGATTTATTTAAATAAGTGAATAAATTGATAAAGTATCTGGTAGCCGGAGAACACTTCCGCCTGTAAGAAAATATTTCTCGCTCCTGCCTTATTTACTATCGTAATTTATCTCATTCAAATTATCGTCAACATTTACCAGCTATAAATAAAAAAAACAATATTTTTGCAGTTCATAAGCTCTAATAGCTATTTATATTCACGCTACACATGCTTGATTCTATATTTTATGGATTCATTAGAGATTTCACAGAGGAATCGTGAACTATGCCCTAATTAATTTACATAAGCAAATAAAATACCGTAAGATATCCAGAGAGGGTATTAAATGTCTTCAAATTATTCCATTGAATATAAATGTCTTTTCTTAGCACCCACCATATGGTTATGTTGCTTTGTCCCGCGCAAATTACTCAAAGGTATCTATCGAGTTAAGAAATTAAAAAAATATTTTTGAGACTCATTTGTAAGTTCATTAATAGTCGCGTGATAGTGACCAAGGTAACTCTACATTGAATTAAATGAAACTGACAACGGAGCGAGCAATCAACGGGTGTAAATCCTGCTTAGAAGGTCATGCGATCCATCTCGCCGTGTAGTTTTTTCACGACAGGGAACGCATACTGAATTTTCCGACGCAAACGATGATGAAAATGCTATGATATTAGTCAAATGTCATGGTCTAGACAGCCGTCGCCAACATACAGAGGTCACAAACATTGTCAGAAAAGAACACTATCCAGATAAATGAGTACGTACGTATAAATTAAGGCAAACTGGGATTCAAGCTTTATTCGAGACAGAATTGTTTGACATTAGGTCAATTCATATGATCTCGAGTGAAAAATTTAACTGGTGGGCTGTGTTTTTGCTTCTGATGTTCCCGTTGCGCCCGGGATATTTTAAAATCTATTTATTTATGCACTTATTACCGTCGTACCACCCTGCGTATTTATCTTAAATTCTTTGGTAAAATATCTGTTCTTCGAGTATACAATGAAAAACCTCTGATGATCGAGAAACAACTTCGAAATTCCTTATGCCTGGAAGTCTCTCCTCTCCACAAACTGTCAGATCGCTAAGATCTCTCCTTATTGCCTTCGACCGTTCGTTCAAGATTGGACCTTAACGGGAGTTTTCTTTATAACCTCTTTACCAATAATATCTCTTACTCATCGTATTAAGAATTATCTTAAGTTCACACAAAAAGGAAAATAAAACAAAATACAAATTACTTCAATGATCAGAAAAGAATTCCAATAAAAACAACATGAGGGATATTATTATTACGAGAGCTTTTCAATTCAGACTGATTATACATATTACATTCACCTTATGTATTGTGCAAAAATGTATTGCAATGAATAATATGCGGTTTAATGTTGTATGGTCAAATCACACTTAATATATTCGGGGTAGTAGTAGTAGTTTTAAGGGGAGGCGACCGACAGCTAAGGTCATTTGCGCCATAGGGGATGGACAGGAAAGGATGAAGGGTGGAGAGAAACCCGGCGTCGGCATTAGCCTACTCTTTACGAAAGGCGCCAAGGGGTCCGCAGTTTAACGTCCCATCCGACGGACGGCGTACTCACTCAAAGTGCCCTCCACAAAGCACCTCAAGTACGGATCGAGATACCACTGAAAAATATTCAACACCGCCGGGATTTGAACCCGCACCCTCAGGGTGGGAAGCCAGTACGTTAGCCACCGCACCATCTCGATCCCCATATATTTGGGGTACAAGTTTAATTGATTTGACTAATGTACGTATTACGTCCGTAGCAGTCGCTGAAAGTTCAGTTCACTTTTGACTGCTTCTAATGATGAAAAATGCTTTCCTCAAAGATCTTTCTTCACATTGGGGAGCATAATACAGTTATATAGTGATGCTTCTGGAATTTAGGGAGGAGTACGTTGATTTTCACGAGATAATTTCCATTTCAAAGAACCCACTGCGCACAAACAAGTCTCACGAGTATTTTTCTGTTACTAATGTATGGAAATTTTCAAAATATCCGATAGTTCTCATAATATTATTGATATCTTCTTTCTCAATGGCAACAATGGCGTTAATTTTTACTTCCGTAAGGGACTGGAGCTCCAGAGCTACCCTCCAGATAAATTTATTGTCTCCCCTCCTTAAAACTTTAAAAACCATCTTCTAGCTGTGCTACAGAGAATAAGAAAACTGCTAATAACCTTCCTGTAGCATTACCTTGGGTTTGGCTGACGATTTGTTCTGGCGAAAGCAAAGTTTCATTGCAGCGTCGCGTGTTACCTCAATCTTTACCTCCGAAGGGGAAATGAAAATGGTTCAACTTGCAACGGCTAAAGCTGAAGCAATACTGTAATCAAAACAATGAATCTTGTGACACATGCAAATTTATCATAAATTGAAAGAAATAGCATGTATTTTAAACTTAATTCTGCATTAAGAATGATTTTTTAGATTAAATTATTGGAATTAAACTTCATGATGACTCTTTGTTGGACAAACTTCGCAATAAAACCTTTTCTCTCAGTAAATGAATAAATGCGGAAGAGGCAGATGTGCTTATGTAAACACATTGCTATGGATTCCTCAAGATGAATAAAACAAGCTCAGTAAAGTTCACAAAACAATTTTATTTCCCTATACAGGAAATTCAACTTCCAAAATTCATTTTCAAGGTCAATTTTGACTTTTTTAACCGGAACACTCTCAAGTTGCGACCGAGGTCGCGAAATAAAAAAATTGTGAACTTAGGTTTATTTTACTGATAAAATGAAGCATCACAGTGACGCCTGAAAGCATCTGATTCCTCAACCTTTAATTCAATAAACATTTAAAAATAAAATTATAATCTGTTATGCACATAATGCATTCAATGCAGAAAATTTTCTGGGTGGTCAGTGAAATTCAACCAAAAAATTACCCAACTTTCCAGGTTTGGCAAAATATATTTCTAGACTTCGAGAGTTGTCCCGAGATACCCACAAATGCTCTTTGCTTTCACTGAATCTACTTTCCATCACACATCATAATAGAAGCACCTGAGTTAAAGGCGTTTAGATGTTTTTTAAGTAGTGCTGCCTTACTTCTCCACGCTTTTGTCGACCGTTATTCTGAAGTGTTTCAGTAAAAAAGATAACACCCTTGGAACAAGGAATTCTCAGAAGAAAGTACACCCCTTTTGAGGATTATATTCCTTTACTCACTGTTTAAACAAATATTTGAACGTCATTGAAAATTAATTTAGCATCGCAACGTAGAGAAAAATAATACATAATATTTTCATTAAATAACGCTTTACTTTGTCCAGTTCAAAGTGTTTGCTGGGCAATTCTACCTCAAAATAGTCTCATTTGAAAGTGTTCTTTATTCGGATAAAATAAACTTGAAATGTATCTACAAATAATTTTTTTTATTCCTTGAAAAAAATCCTGAAATCCTCGGATATTTCCCTCATCTTCCGCGGTATTTCGAACGACTAATTAGTGGTATGACCTGCGTGATGCGGGTCATACCGCTAAATACTTGTCCGAAGCAGATTCATCCGATGGTGACGATGTAGACGGTGCTAGTAGAGGAATGCGGTCGGTTTGGAAATGACCAACAAAGGCATCTCTGGCTCCTGTTGGCCTCTGCTTTCGTATTATACCCTTTTTTCACACCGCCTTCAATTGTGGCAGGCTGCCAGTTTGTCCCTGGTGAAGGAGAACCTTCTTCTCCGACCGTTCTCTTTTGCCTTAGGGCTACGTGTAGTTTTGATTCAGGGAGGTATTTTCTACTCCGCGGTAAATTTGGAGCAGTAGGCAGGCAGATGTGTAGACGCCCTCCTTTGGGGAAAATCTTGCTGATAACTTCACAGCACGCAATGAACCATCTGTCAACGGCATTCATCTACCCTATTCACCGAATTCACTTGTAAAATGAAGGAATACCACGATACAATAAACAAAATTAGGTCCCTTCCAATAAAAATTTTAAAAACTATTACTACCAGCATTCCGGCTCCCAGGACTATCGCCATGTTTAATGTTATCATACCTTGATCAAAAAAAAGATGTTTTTTAGTATTGAGAGAAAAATAGTTAATTTGATCTGTCTTTTGGCGTCTTCAAAAAATGAAATAATCGTTGAACGCGATTCAGTCGCTCTTTTTTAAACTTTTATTGATTATAAAAGCAGATCTCTGCAGTTTTTGCTGCCTATTCACTTCTAGTTTTCGTCTATCTTGGCAGTCTTCAACATTCAAATCACTTGCTGCTCTTGTCCGTCCATTCCCTTGCGCTCTAAGTCTCTCTCTTCTAATCTCTTCTCCAGAATGGCCAAGACTCCTCCCTCGCCTTCTCCTCCAAAATGGCACACAGGCACTTTATTCCGTCTACGTCCCTCCAACTCAACCTAGTGACCCGGCCGAACCACTGCCAAATGCCTCCTCTGAACGCCGCCCAGAATATCTCCGTCCATCTCCATTCTTCCACTCTCTCCCCTATTTCCCAATCTAGTCTTTTGTGCACTGTGCCGAAAAAAATCATTTCCATTTCCTTAAAGTGATTTTTTCGTCTTTTGTTTATGTGCGTGCCATACCCCTCTTTGTGTTATCGACTTTTAATCTTTCCTCTTCTTTTTGTCGCTCTTCCGTGTCTTGAAACCGAAAGAAATACTCTGACGATGTTCTTGGCTTTATTTATTCTTGCAGTAACTTCATTACAGTTTTCACCCTTGTTACAAACCACACACCTGAATGACATGTCTCCTCTACTAAAGATATCTTCTCCTGCTATCTAGCCGGAGATAAACACGACTTCAACCACGAGGTATATAAAATTGCACATATTCTACATCCACACAATACCATCAAGGGTATGTGGCGGAGGGTGTTAGGGCACCAGCCATACAAGTATAAATATTAGTTCACACATGCATTTGAATAAGTATTATCTATTATGCAAAAACAATCGTCTACATATATTTCCATATACATCGTGCAATAATTTGTGTGTACAAGTATTACCCCAATCAATGGATTTTAGACTTTCAGTTTATATATTCGGGGTTTTGAGTTTGATTGCGTTATGCCTATGTATTGTGCGAGGGAAGGAGTATTTGGAACCTGTACAAGAAGGCGTCTATCTATCTCTCTTAACTTCTCCGGCTGGCCGATTCTGCAAATATTATCAGGTATCACAATTAGTTTAGGTGTAAGTTCCCTTAGTAAAAGTAAGTACTTATTTAAATTGTATTATTCTGCGGCTATCACAATATGGTCATATATAGAGTGCCAAGTAAATATTTTTCCATCATTAAATGGAAATCCCATGTTTCTACATTTCCTCCGTCATATCTCCAGCTCCGCTACAAATGATTACATAAAAAGTGTCTCAGATTATTCACATCCTTGCCGTAGCCTTTTCATAGATATGAAACGTGCATGTTAGTCTGCTCCCTCCTCTAGGACTTGCCACATAAGTGTATACATTCCTTACTACATTAAATAAAGCCGAGTTAGTATCCATTATTTCCAACTGATCAAAAATGTAATCCAAAGAATTATTATCAGGTGCATTGCATAAACCAATCAGGGTAACATGTAACTCTAATGAAAGCTTGTACACGCTTTTCTAGTAGAATCTCCAAAGTAAAAACATTATCTACCGTGGGCTTTTCTGCTCTAAATCCCGCTTCATCTTATTTTTCTGTTAATTATTTCTCTCAAAACGATTGCCAGAGTACAGCCTTCCAATGAAAGGCATGGCGGCAAATCCCTAGTTATTCCTTGGATAATCTTTGGGCATTTTTTTAATAAATAGGCATAATGCAGCAATGTCTCCATCCTCTTGGATGGAGATCTGATTTTTTTCGAAATTCCTATTCATGCACCCCCCAAACAAACTTTTCAGCATCTATGACAGCTTAGAGCGTCCATTTTTCACCAATGGGTACACTGAACCATCTGATGACTCCCTTACTCGCATTCTTAATCTCATTCCTTACATCCTGTACCTACATACGGAGTCACTGCACATCGATGGTCTCCTTATCCCAGCCACTATCAAATTCCTTCCTCCTGCAACAGTTTTCCATAGCATTCCTTCCGCTTATGTTCCACAACTATTTACTCTCAGCACTTTCCGCTAGGTGCTCTTGTAACTGACAGCAGGGTATTTCAAACTTTTAGGTTTCATGATAATCGGATCGTTCCCCCAATACCCTCACATCTACTCTACGAATTTTCCTCCTTTCTCTTCTCTTTTGGACTCTTTATTCAGGCCATATTCCCTAATCGATGTCACATAATCTATATTTTCACAGTTCCATGATGACCTATTGTAATCATAACTCAGGGAACAATAATCTATGATCTTTAAACAAATTGAATAATATATTATCAGATCTAATGAACGATCAAGTTTAACTTCGGTTTTGGTTTAGTTGAATCAGTTAATAAGTTAAGGTAGTTTTACTACGCTGAGTAGCTCTATAAAAGTAAGAAATGATAATAATCTTTAAGTGATCTTTCTCACAACCAAATTTATGATAAATTCATTTGAAATAAAATATTCCTTAAAATCTGCAAACAAAAGTAAACTGATCGATCAGTCACCTTTGCTTCGTTATTTTAATGTCCATTTTTCCTAGATTTAATTAGTGTTATAGAATTCTGGCTTAATAATCATGTTCTTTGGAAATAACACAGCCAATTATAATTTCTGGGACAATAAATTTAAAACAAACGGCCACTTTTTAATCAGCAAAGCCCGGTGTTCAAGGTTTGAATAGAAATATTGTAATAACATGAAACAAAACAGTAATATTGTAATCAAATAAAACGTTTGTAGATCTCAAAATAAAAATATAGTTTAATACTTTGTGGAACAAGTAATCCTCTCATATTAGGAATATGCCGTACGTATTTGGGATCCTTGGAAGAAAATTTGGCAAAAAGAGTTAGATAAAGTCCAGAGAAAATCTGCCAAATTCTTTAAAAATTGCTATAATAAGAACACAAGTGTGACATGTCTTTGAGGGGATTTTGGCTGGGAGCTACCTGAAACACGAAGAGAACAAGTGAGGCTTAGACTTTTAGAAAAGTTCAGAACAAACGAGTTTAACGATGACACTGAAGGAATTATTATGGCCCCACGCTACTTAGATGGATCAGATCACAAAGATAAAATAAGGGAGATAGATTCCAGTACAGATAGTTAAAAATACTCATTCTTTCCCCAGACAATCAGAAATCAAAAGAGTAAGAAACCGAAGTCACATTAGAAATATTAAAAACATTGAATTCACAAGTCGGAGCAATATTAAACACTGCAAAGATGCTAGGTATATTTGTAGGTGCATGTGTATGTTAGTTTGTAGTTTGAGTGTTTGCATATGTGTGGGGTGTAAGTGTTCTTGCATGAATGTACATCATGTTTTGTTCGAGGATAGTATAAATTTGTGTCTTTTGCATGCGGTTTTTGTTCTTTCTTGATTGCGGGTGGTGTTTTAACACCACACGCCACACACCCTTGCGGCAGCTTGCGGGGTATTGAGTAGATGTGGATTAGTATTACCAGCAGAAGGCAATAACTATCCCTAACGTATGCTTGAAAATACGATACGAACTAAGGAATTCCTCTTCATCACAAACACAATCCGATTACCTCTATCCCGAACCCTTGGCAAATACAACAATGCCTCACTATCGTCAATGAAATAAAAATTTGTCCACGTAATTCATTTATTCAGGAATATACGCCATTTTCAACATCTTTTTAGCATGTTTCGCTTATCTAGAAAACGAAGAGGTATCACTGACATATAGAGAATGAGTTTTTCAAAACACCAACCCGTCTCATTAAGACGTATCAGAGGAGGTCAACATCAATTTCTTGGGAAGAATTTTATGAAATACGGCCCACGCACTTTTCCTTCCTGGCATCATTCTTAGCATTCAGATATTTTAAAAATGTCAGTTTTTTCCCTGTATTGTGGCAGCGATCCCATTAAACCACCACTCAGGCTTCTCACTTACTTCATGTACTCCCAAAGCCTCAACAACTGCCTCACCAAGTCATTCTAGTCTTGACATGGTCGTACTTCTATTCCCTTATCTCCCAAGTCATTTCCAAAATCTCTTACAGGCTTCTTAGATATAACTGCCTTGCACTTCCGTCATAAAATCCTTCCAGATTATCGCTTACGATTTCCGGTGTAACCTCCTGCTTCATCCGCCTTCTGTTGATGTTAGGCGCCGCCGGTGAGAGCAAAAAAGCTTCGAGGACCCGCCTCTTCACCCTCTTCCATCCTGCTAAATGACGACAGCCCTCTCATATCCTGCACTGCTCTGTAGGGTCTGGTCAGGGACTCAAGGTAGTAGGCTTTACTGATAGAATTGACTAAATGCATATGTAGGTGGCCATGACCCATTCGACAGTATCAGCAAACATAACTGGCATTTATTGGCGGAACCTGTCTGACATCAGTTCCCCCGCCAGAGCCTTTTGAACCTCCTTAAACTTCAAGAAGCAAAATAGAAATCCATGGAGGGGAATTTAATGCTGGGAGAAGGAACCTGCTATGTCTCGAGTCCTTCCCCCCTACGAACGCGGTGACCCGTGACCGCATTTTTCAACCCTTTGGGGAAAATTTGCATACATGCACCTAAAGAGAGTTGCACGAAGGTGATCAGATCGAACGCAGCGTCGAGTATCCAGAGACGCACATTACAGTGTATCACGCAACCACGCAGAGACGAGGTTACGTACTTAAATGAGTATTCATGTCACATGCATTCGGTATACAGGTTGTTTCCGTTCTACAATAGTATATAATAAGAATACGACGACAGATCAGTACTACATGTATCCTAACTGAATATGTACGAGTGCGTACTGGTTACTAACGCAACGTCCGAAGTAGGCATATTGTAACCAAATAAAAACGTTTAAAAATCTCAAAATTAAGAAGAAATGTTTCATTGAATAACAACTAGCTTCAATGAAATAATTGCACGTCTCGTAGAAATGCTTAGAAAATATTTTTTTTTTCTTACCTCCTCTACCTCTCTGCCGATTGTGTAGGTAGCAAATCAGCAGAGGTTACGTGACTTTTCTTAATGATTTAAAAATTAAAAGGCGCCTGTAAGAAATTCATTTCTTTATTTTGCAAAATTTCGTATTCAATTAGTAAAGATAGGGTTAGCAACATTTTTGTTAGTATATATAAACAATTCAATAATTCAGACGCATAAGTCTGTAAACAGCACCGCGTCAAAATGATTTGACACAATGAAATGATCATGCTCCGGTTCGCAGATGACATCGCAGTACTTGAGCAAGGCGAAAGAACCTAAAAGTAATTCTGAATTTTACAGATGAAGTGCTTAGGGGTGATATTTTTACCATCAAAAAGAAGAAAACTAAAATCCTTGTATGTATCTGTGTGTGTGAAAGAGAGAAGCTGAAGGCAGATATCAGAATCTAGGAGAGAAACTGGCAGCTGGAAGAGCAATGGGAGAGGAATCCTTCACCTACTTGGGCAGCAGTATAACTTGAGATGGAAAAAGTTCGATTGACATCAAGTGAATAATAGCTAATAGTATGCCGTACATGAAGAAGAGGTAACTGCTGTGTCCAAAGGACCTGAGGTTGCATACAAGGAAGCAGCTCGTCCACACGTTCGTACTCTACGTATCAGAAATATGAAACATTGGAAAAGAAGACCAGCCAAAAAGATATGCCGCTGAAAGTTGGTGTTGGAAGATAATTCCGAAGATTAAACGGGCAGGAAAAGTGAGAAACAAGGAAGCATACTACCTTGATCAAAAAGTTCCCGGAATAACCACCGTGTGGCGCTCCCATCGTTCCGATTTGAGTTCTGTTTTTTTGTTAAATTGGTACATCTGTTGCTGATATTCCCTTTAAATCTTAGTGTCATAACTTGACATTTGCAAAAGTTACGTAGCCAAGAGTACATCTATCTCTGTGTGTGTTGGCGATTTTTTACAATTTCTGAAATAGATTTAAATTTGCAACAACGAACTTGTATTAAATTTTGCGTAAAAAACGGATTTAGTGGCGCACGGACGTTGGAAATGTTGGAAAAGTGTTTCGGCAACGATTCTCTAAAAAAACGGTCGTTTACCAGTGGCACGAGCGGTTCAGAAGTGGTCGTGAGTCAATCGAAGATGATGAACGCAGTGGCAGACCATCGACATCGAAAGTTGATAAAGTAAAAGAAATGTTGGTCAATAACCGCAAATTAACCATCAGAGAAATAGCGGAGGACTTGAACATTGCCTATGGATCCGCCCAAGACATTGTGGTTAATGATTTGGGTTTCCGTAGTGTAGCAGCAAAGTTGGTGCCAAAAGACCTCAATTTCATGCAAAAAAGAGACCGTGTTGACGTCGCAAAAGACATGATTTGCGAGGCTGAATCCGACCCCACATTCATCAAAAGGATCATTACTGGAGACGAGACGTGGGTTTATGAGTACGACACGCAATCCAGACATCAGGCAAGTGAATGGCGTTCACCAAATGAGCCGAGACCAAAAAAACCACGTCGTTTTCAGTCAAAAAAGAAGGCAATGCTGACGGTTTTCATGGATTACAACGGTGTAGTGCATCATGAATTTTTGCCAGAAGGCCAGACAGTAAACAAAGAGTATTATTTGGGCGTTATGAGACGTTTGCGTGAAGCAATTCGCCGAAAGAGACCAGAAATGTGGGCAGAAAACTCGTGGATTTTGCACCATGATAACGCACCGTCGCACAGTGCTATCATTATTCGTAATTTTTTGACGAAAAATGCAACAAATACCATCCAACAGCCACCGAATTCACCTGATTTGGCTCCCTGTGACTTCTTTCTGTTCAATCGAGTTAAAAAAACCATTACGGGGAACGCGTTTTAGCAGCCGAGAGGAAGTAATGGAAAAATCGCAGGAAGCACTGATGGACATACCGAAAACCGAATATAAAAAATGTTTCGAGGATTGGATCAAGCGCTGGCATAAGTGTGTTGCAGTCGATGGGGATTACTTTGAAGGGGACAATATAGATTTAGATGAATAAACTTGTATTTTTAATTTTCTGAATAAATTCCGGGAGATTTTTGATCAAGGTAGTATAGAAGGTTAGAAGAGGAAAAGACCAAATGGCAAAAACTCTACTGTAAAGAAAAACAAGATGAATTGAACAAGCCTTGAGATACAACGGATTATTTAGAAACATTTAAAGATTAGAAGGTAAAATGCAGCGAGGAAGACCACGAGGCTATCACAATTTAGCAGATTAAAGACTTAAAACAGAGAAGATAACAGGGGGTGAGTGAATCAATTTTGAATAGAAAAAATTGGTGGACTGCTCTAAACCAATCTTAGAATTGCAATTCTGATGTTGGTAAGTATATTAAGGAGCGTGCTTAGCATATCAAGGATTGTTTAGATAGTCAAGTTAGTTAAGGCAGCTAGAACTCAGTTGACGGTCGAAATAATTGCAATATCCCACTACGATACCAATCAGTCAAAGAACGCCATATAAATATGCCCGGAGAGGTATTTCATTTCCAATACTCACTCTTTTTTAGAAATTATACGGATATGATTAAGATACAGACTGGGTATATTGAGAGATATCATCAAGATCTGTTTCCTTCATACCTATGTTGATAAAGTCCTTCAATAGACGGAGGAGGGAGCTTAAAATTAACGATCGCACGACACCAAAGTAAAATTGCGATGCCACTCGTTTGAAACACAACTCAAAAATACTCATATTTCACCAACCAGGGAAGAACCCTCCATTATGCGCGATATTTGAGCCAGGCCGGTGAAGAAGGCTATAAGGAAGGTTTAAGTAAGAAGTGCTCTGAATAAAAATTTCATTCAATCAACTTGAAACACAAATGTCGTCACAAGGAAATGTGGAAATTTGATCTTAACTGTTTATTTGTGTAACGAGTTTAGCTAGTCAGCTAACTAAATCTCATCAGTCGGTTTCTGTCGTTTTAAATATCAGTTAAACTACAACTCCTTTATATTAATATAAAGGCTATGTTAAACAACCCTAATTAATTTTACTTCATTTGCAAATGTTTCAATGACATATATAAATAATAATTCAAGATATCTGCTGACAAATATCAAAACTATTTATAATTAATGGCACTACTGAACACATTGAGCACATTGGAATTGGTTGGATATTTAAAACTGTACGATTTATGCGATCGTATAATCCTTGCTAAATCTTCGTAGGCACCAGTTACACCGCAATTACTTCGTGCCTTGCATATTTTCTGCATTTTGGTGCAAATTAAAACTAGGATACATCAGTTAATGCTTTGTGGATTTTGAGAAGGCGACTGTCAGAGTAAACTGGACACAATCATAGAAAACTTTGCAGTAGATGCCTGTAGGAGTAGACTGGAGTGATAGACGACTAAACCAACACCTGTACAGGTCTCAGACTGCAAAGGTGGGGATAGCAATTGTAGATTTGGGGTGGGAAGTTCCAGGCAGGGGAGTAAGGCAGAGATATCCTTCATCACCTGCTCTTTTGCGGAGGAGATGGCATAGTAGGCATGGGAGGGGCTGGAGTCAGGAGTTTGAAAGTTAATGGGGGACACTTAAAATCAGTTAGATCGGTGGAAAATCAAACATTAGTTAGCCAGTCGGTCAAAGGGCTACAACCATTACAGATTGCATTCCCGAATCAGTGTAACAGGTATCGAATAAGAATTAATCACAATAAAATGAAGGCATTGAAATTATCAAGAAGCAGGAAGTCTAAGGTAATGAATTAATCAAATTTGGGGGACACAAACTTAAATGAAAGACAAGTAAGATACCTATTTTCAAGCTAGCACAAGTTCACCTACGTATTTGGGAACTGATTTTGAGGAGATTGGGTAGAAGGGTGAGGAAGAGAAGAATCGCGTTAGTTAAGGAAGCATTTGTAAAGAGGCGAGAGTTGATGATAAAGCGCCCTAAGTAAATATGTAAATAAAGGGATTGCGAAAACTTTAATATAGAACGTGATGTCATAATGCACAAAAACTTGGTCGTTGAGACAGAAAGATAAGCGTGGCCTTTTGGAGGCCTTAAAGATGGGGTTGTGGAGAAGAATGTAGAAAATACTCGTAAAATTAACCAAAAAGGAAAGAAAAAGTCCTAATTATGTCGGTGAAGAGAGACGACTTTTGAGAGAAATTTGAAGAAGGAAGAACAAGTTAATGTAGGAGATACTGAGAGGAAACGGAATGATATAGGGAATGCGAAGGGGAAGAATGTTTGTGAGGTGAAGGGAGGAAAAGAATATCACTTTTGATGTAATTTAGGGAGGGAGGAGGTAGAGGCTATGGAGAACTAAAAATGTGGTATTTTAATTCGTATTTTAGGGTCTAAGGATATGTTTTGTCATACCAGTCAGAGCCTAGGAATATGGGAGTGTGTAGTGCCTGGATTCATCAAAAACCTGTCCTAAGCCAGATGACTACTGCTAATAATAATAACCATCATCGGGCAATGAGTCTCGCTGCTGTGTACATTCCTTAAGGAGGAAATAATAGCTCCGAAAAACCTTGAGAACATTTTTTTTTCCATATTTCCAAGCAGTCAAAAATATTGTCTCAGGCGGAGCTTGGTGTTTACGTACATTTTGATAAATTGAAATCAGCAGGTAAATATTCATAACTATCAATTGAAATATGGTCGGCGGTTTAAAGTGAGTGGAAAAACAAAAGACTAATAAATTAGGCTTTGACTTTTTTTGATAAATTCCCAAAAAATCTCACCCTTCTCTCTGAATTTTTTCAATTCGAAAGTTCGACTTCAATCCACTTACGACTTAGCCACAGGGGGCACTGACGTAAAAATGTAATGTAAACTGTAGGTTTTGGTTTTAATGTTTTGTTTACGCAGCTCTAATAGTGAAAAATACTACCGTAGAATAAGATAGGTGGCAGATATTTCATGATTATAAACAAAATACGCGCCTCTGTGGTAGTCAAGTAGATCTTCGCTTCCCTGTTTGAAAATAATAAACAAACACAATCGAATAGGTTTTCTTTAAATGCGGAGTAGGCAATCGATGACCGGCATTATCTTGGCACCGGTTCACCATTCAGCCAATCTGTAAGCTTAAGTCCGAAAAGAGAAAGGAAAAAAGTGACCACGTGACGGGGACTAAATCTGGGTAGAGGGTGGGTGTTGTATTTATTTATTAAGGGGCGAGATCGAGAATTTATAGTCCCTTCTTCCACCTAACCTTTACATATTACATTAAAGACGATTGCCAACACCCAAGCTCTAGTTGAAGGAAAACCCACCTAGGCGGGAATCCAACCCACGACCTCTGAATTGGCAGGCGAGGACGTTACCCCGCCGTCACCGAGGTCGACTGGGTGTCGAGGAGGAGGAAGGAGTTACGATAAAAGGAGGGAGTCAGTTGCCATTTTAGGAAACCTATTTCCGATACCTTTCCCCAAAATTAGGGATCGGAAGAAAATGTAATAAAAAAGGGATGGCAGAGAAGAAAACACGTGTCGGCTCCCGTTGGATACGGCCGCTTGACATGCGAGTCCCGTCCACCAGCTCATTTCTCTATAGCGAAAATTAATCACTCTTTTAATTTGCCTAAGTGCTTCACTGGATCTTCCCCGCTCACCCTCCCCCCTCCATTGGGCCAAGGTGACGTGGGGCGCGAAATGGCGAGGAGGCGAAATCGGAGGCGGACGTCGTTTCGTCTTCCAGTGGGCCGAAATGACGAAATAAAATAAAGAGTTCCGAGATCGTTTTTTTAGTCCACGCATCGCCTAAAAATGAAGGGATTTTCAATTCAGAAAAAAAACCTGTTTCCGATCTTCCTAGGATTTCGATCTTTCCTAGGAAAGAGGATTTTCATAATCTTCCTAATTGTTTATTCCGAACCTTACGAAGACATTGAATCATTATGCATGCAGGGGTCCAAAAATATGGGATGAAAACACTCTTGTATTTAATTTTCACTGAGAGTAGAGCAAATTTGTCAGAGATTTTTCACATACCTGGTCTTATTACTTGATAGCCGCTACGTATGAGTCGACTAGCAAAATTTGTCACCAATATTTCTCGATGTATGTAAGTTGTTTACATTTATCTAAATTAAAATGCCTGTTTCTACATAGAGTAAAGCCAAATTTTAACATTTGATAATAACAAATATATTACTGTCAAGTGTCTATTCGATCATTTTATGACTACGGTAAAAATGAAGACACCTAAAATCCATGCGCGGAATTACTCACGAACTTCAGCAAGAAATGGATGCTGGCATATTTTCGCAATTATTAACTGTAAGGAAATATAATTTTTCGGCCATCCTAGAGTTTTTTCCCGAAATTAGCTTCGCTATAGCATCGCGCTACGTGCCATCGTCGGGGTAGGTCTTGGCGAGCTTGATGGAATTTCTTCTGGACACAGAAATGGAATATGATCTGCTATTTACTAAGAAAAGAGTGAAACCACTCATGATTGTAAGTTTTATATCTGTTTACAAAAGAGGAGATTTTTCATCCTCTCCAATCGTGAATATGTTTGACTCGTTAGCCAAAATATAATTTATCATTTTAAGATTAATGAAACTGAACACAGATCTCCATAAAATATTTCGTTGTGGATTTATTTAGGTGCTCAATATTAAGGGGGGATGAGTGGTTAGAGGTCGGTTACTGGACTAAGGGAATAGGGTTCGAATCCTGGCGATTCCTCTATACTCCTAAGCTCCTCATAAGCTCCGTTATTTTAAGAGAACAAGATCCTTCTTAGAAATTATAGGTAATCCAAGGAAAGGAATTGCCCGCTTAATTTTTTAATTGAGGGCATCCGTAGCTTGATGTAAGGCGAACTCTGCCATCACCATTCAAATTTAATCATCGGGTTGATTGCTGTGATGACAAAAATGTAATGGCTATTGAACCACTAAAATTAGTTATTTAGAAGATTTTACAAAAAATTAAGCAACGACCTTCGGTAACACCTTCTAGACTAATGAAATGTTTAAACTAATTTTTATTTCACCACTCCCAGATAGTTATTTCTAAAACCGATGGCTATCTCAGATACATTTCGTAAACATATCTCAAGTTTACCTCAAAATTAAGCTGCAAACCTTGTAGATCAAAATGCATGAGTTCCGTGGTGAAAGAAGGAAAATTATTCTCAACAGTAGGTCAGATGAGTTTTGACGGCGCTTTGAGTATAATATCCGGGTGATTTGGTTCAATTTGATTGCGTATTTGCAAATTGTTACCCATTATACCTTCGCGTAGATACATATCCTGTAAAATTCATTTAATCATGGTGATTTCGTTGTTTCCCTTCGAGTCCATAATTGGCGAAGGGTAACAATTTATGCAGAGGTCTTTGGACTAAATTAACTCATATGATAGCCCAAAAAAACAATTATGCCCATTTTCACTCGCGAATTTAAAAACTTTTTCAAAATTTCCGAATGGATATAAATTAGCTTGTTGTCTTTTCGTTATTGACGTATTGGGCACGTATAGCCACGCTGCTCTCAGTAAAGGTAATATAAAATATTTATTAGTTAATAAAGAACACTAACAAAATAAATAAACTTCCGGAACATTAGAAAATTGGTGTTTTTCATAGATTTTCCATTTCAGATCTTTAAAAAGCGGTATTTCATCAATTGAATTCATTGAATGCGGGGCGTCTGCCCACACTTGTTGCATACCACTAATTATCACGCTCTAATTGAGCCTTATCCATCTTAAATATTGTCTCAATCACAAGTCATCTTGTTTAGACAGGTACATGATCTGGAAAAAAAGTTATGTTTGACCTAAAGCATCAATAGCAGTTGTTCTATGGAATCAGTTAAATTCGTGTGTGCCTTCTACCGCCGATATTCCAGATTCTCCAGGTACCCGGAAAATCTCACCGCTGAGATTTTAGTCGGAGATACCCACAGGTACCACTCAAATTTGAAGCCGGAACACTTTGGTCATTAACTAAGACTACCCACTTTTATTAATTACTCCTACGGGTAACTCGCCGCCTATCCATCATTCAGAGCGTAAAATCACTGGGACAACATCGCTCGCGTGCAGACAGTGTCTCCGAGGAAATCGCCCCCTTATAGTATCTCAGCACCGTTTTTTGTTGAAGGAAACGTGAGAAAAAAAATTCTCATTGCCATGATAAAATTTCGTCAGCGACTATAACTGCCCCCGCGGTGTTTCAATTGCGATACAATTCGTTACTTTCTTTTATGTTCGTACATCTACATTCAAACATGCGTGGAACTCTACGAACCAAAGCTAAGGTGTTAGGCTGAAGGAGATTAAACATTAGTCATGCAGCATCAAATATTAAATTTCCTTAATTGCGGGTTACATGAAATATGTAATTTAACTCAAATAAGGTGGATACTAACTACATGTACGTGGACTGCGGTAGCTACGTGTGAAATACTTCTCTATGCCTGATCTGCTAATAACAAAAAGGGCGATATACTAAAGGTTATATGAAATAATGAAAGCACATTATACAGCATGAAATCTAAAGAACAAAATGCTTTTACTCCCTATGGTGGCCACTTAAAGTTCTCCAGCTCTTACTTTTAAGGTGCTTGGACCCTGCTTCATTGGCTGATTTCGGTTTGTCAATCTACCAGCGTGTACGACTGGGTAGAAGAACTGATGTGTGAGGGTGATTAGGTGTTCATTTTGCAATATCTACCGTCGATGTAAATTAAATTCTGAGGTGGCGTAGGTAATTAATTGTGGGGTATATAGATTATATTAATCATAAAGTGAGAATCGATCAATGTCGGTTATATCGATTATTATCAAATATATTCAACCAATCGAGTACTCATAATTTTTACAGCATTACCTTCGTCGTCAATTTGACTATATGGAAAAAATCCACTCTACACGATAGTGCCATGAAGATATTGCATGAATTTAACTTCATTGTCATCACATGGGACATAATCATAACTTTATTTTCAATACATATCGCACAGCCAGTAAAATCACCCAAACTCTCTACTGAGTTCACATCATCAATAACTGCCATATTGGCGATAGGTATCGACTCTCGATACATTGGTACTCATATTTATTCATACGGACTCGATTGACAATGTGGCGTCAGAATATTATCAGATGGCATTGTTTATATTATCTGCCCAAATTGTGAGAGAGAGAGGTATGGGATTAAATTTGGCCGAGAGATTTAATCATCTTGGTCAGAGTTTCTCAACCAAATCAGACCCAATCCTGCAGGTTTATTCTCACTCTCTAAGTCTCTTTCTCACTCTCTAATTCAGGTTATTGAAAATATTTTCATTGATTAATTGAAAATAAATAATACTATTATATGATTTATGCATGAAATTCATAACCATACTTGCGAGACCATATTACCAGTAAATTATGCATAATAATACTTGCATGAAATTATGATGTGGTCAGCATTTAAACTAGGAAAGATCTGTGAAGAACGTTATGATAAAAAAGGAAAAAAACAAAAATGCTGGATTTACACGGAATTAAACCAGCAAAAAAATATCACTAACAACAAAATGATACTTTAATTCACCAACTGGTCTCAAATAAAACGCTGCCATCGTCAATTTTAAAAGTTTCTTGTATTTATTAAAAATTGGCAATTTTCCACAAAATTATTTTGTGGAAAATCGCAAATTTTTAATGAATCATGATATTCCACCTTATCACGTCTGAAATGTTTCTTTTTTTAGTGTCTTGTATGGTAATGCTTTATCGGGACCTGCTGGTGAAATAAAAAAGTTATCATTGAAGATAATTAAAAAATCAATTTGAAATTAAATGAAATTGACTTTGTAATTCCAAACACTTTATTTAGAACCCGCCCCAGGTTTTGACGTTGAACATCATTTATCAGAACGTTCATTATCTGACGATGACGTTCAACGTCGAAACCTGGGTCGTGTTCTGAATGCGTTTGTGGAATTACAAAGTCAATGATTTCATTTCATTTCAATATGTTATGTAGATTCCATAAATTTCCGCCGGAGAGAACAAAAAAAATCAATTTCATAAAATATTTATATGTTCCACCAAGTGTTGGCCAAGATGTTTGATATCAAGGGCGAAGACAATTTCAGCATACTTCATCAATAACAGATGATACGTATGCGGTACGATTGATGAGATTTTGAAAATTAAAGTAAGGAAAAGAACGAAGTTTAAGCTTCACTTAAACTTAAACTAAAGAGAACATTTTATTATTTACCACAACAACAACTGTATAGTGCGAGATTATTGAGGGAATTCGATGTCACCATTTGCAAGGTGTGCATAAATATCATTCGCCGGAAGACATGGTGGAGGGTAAGGTCAGAGGAATAGATAGACCGAGAAAAATATGGCTGGAAAACTCTTTGAAAACGAAACAAGCAAGAAGCTTGATTCATGGAGTGAAGATGATGACATTTAAAATGATTAAGTATCAAAAACAATTCTGTCTTTCGTCAACAATCGCTCCTTTTCAGAATTGCTTGACTGTTTCTTCTCACACATACCGCTTCCTGTTCAGTGTTCTTCTTTTCAATGCCTTCATTCCACTTCCCTTGTAGCCTTCGTAACCATTCCATCCTCAAGATATTTGTCCCTTCAGTAAGAAATTCAGGGATTTTGCGGTACAAAAAACATTCCACTTGTCCGGGATGCGAAATCCCCAAACCTTACAATTTCAATACACATTGGCGGATGACTCCGTAAAAATAACTGTGGTGGCATATCCCTTAATTTTTTAAATACACACAGATGAGGAAATTACTGTCGTACCCTACCCTGTAGGAGCGTATTTAATACAGATTACGTGTAAAACTATTCAACCTCTGAGATCCTCACTGTCCGAATTCCCATCAAATTCCTATCCTCTCTGGTTGCGTTGCAACAAGTTAACTATGTGAAAACTTAAAAATAATATAGAACTTTTGTGGGGAATAAGTATTTGACTATATCATCAATATTTAGCTAATATTTCGGAGACCTCTGATTTTTTCTGGTGGCTGGAGAAAATTTACTACCGCACATTTTACAGACTGCCTACATTTATATATATATATATATATATATATATATATATACACACAGGGTTCGTCCGGAAAAAAAGTGTACTGAGCTCAGGAAAAAAAATTATTACACTTTTACATATCTTAAGCTAATATTCCTCAAAATAGGACCCTTGTGAGTCGATACACTTGTTCCAGCGGCGTTCCCATTCCTGGAACGCTCCCGCGAAGGCATCATCGGGAACCTCTCGAAGACACGTCGTCACGGCCTCTTTGACGGCGTCCAAAGTCCCGTATCGCGTTCCTTTCAAACTCCTCTTTATCTTCGGGAACAGAAAGAAGTCCGGTGGTGCCAAGTCCGGGCTGTAGGGCGGGTGCGGCAGCGTTGCCACGCCGTGCTTGGCCAAGAAGTCCGACACGACAAGGTGAGACGGCGCATTGTCGTGATGCAGCCGCCAAATGTTTTTGATCGCTGGCCGGACGCGGGCAACTCGTTTTCGAAGCCTGTCGACCACTTGGACGTAAAATGCAGCATTTACAGTTTGTCGTTCAGGTACAAATTCGTAGTGGACGACTCCCCTTTTGTCAAAAAAGACAATGAGCATCGCCTTGATCCGAGATTTGCTCATGCGAGCTTTCTTTTGACGGGGTGATGATGGGGTGTGCCACTCCGCACTTTGTCTCTTCGACTCCGGGTCGTACTCAAAGATCCACGTCTCGTCACCCGAAACAACGTTCTCTAAAAAATGCGGATCATTTTTGCAGTGATCCGCAAGTTGTGTCGCGATTTCCAAACGATTGAGTCTTTGATCATCACTGAGCACTTTCGGCACCAACTTTGCACAAATTTTTCGCATCTGTAATTGCTCCCTAATAATCTCGTGCACTATTGTTTTTGGCACATTACACTGCTCTGCTATCATCCGAACACTAAGACGACGATCAGAGTTCAGTACGCGAACTCTGATCGCGAACTTTTCGCACATTTTCGTCGGTGAGTTTCGTTGATGGGCGTCCAGGCCGTGGTTCGTCGTCGACCTCTTCTCTGCCCTCCACGAACATCTTGTGCCACCGAAAGATCATGTTTCTGGACATGGCTGACTCCCCGTAAGCCTGGTTAATCATACCGACAGTTTCGGTAGACGATTTCCCAAGCTTTACCGCAAATTTGATGGAATAACGCTGCTCCAAAAACTTCGGCATCGCGTTCCGTGACGTGGGTCGAGCGTGGAGGTTCGCGTTAACAGAGCTCCTCACTACACCACAGCTCAGAGCCGACTGCCTTTTTCAGCGTCGCTTGCCAACATACCCCCCTCCAATCGCAGCCCGTCAGATCGGTGCTGGGCGCGCCTGGAGTGGCGGGAAAAAATCAGTACACTTATTTTCCGGACGAACCCTGTATATATATATATGTATATATATATATGTATATATATATATATATATATATATATATATATATATATATATATATATATATATATATATATATACATTCAAACACGAAATCCCGCCAAACGGCGAATAAATACTCATATAGTATACAGAAACAGATATAAGGAAAAGGGATAGGAACACATATAAAGGACGAACACAATAGAGGTGGGGAAGGCGGAATCGAACGGATCACAAGAGTAAAAATATTTCCTCAACCGGGACTCGAACACCGGATCTTTCCACTTGCCGGGCGGATGCTCTTAACCTGAAAGAATCGGGGCGCTTGGCGACATATTAGACCCACGGATCTCAGGGTAAATTGACTATCCTCGATAGCTCAAGTGGTTAAGAGCATCCGCCCGGCAAGTGGAAAGATCCGGTGTTCGAGTCCCGGTTGAGGAAATATTTTTACTCTTGTGATCCGTTCGATTCCGCCTTCCCCACCTCTATTGTGTTCGTCCTTTATATGTGTTCCTATCCCTTTTCCTTATATCTGTTTCTGTATACTATATGAGTATTTATTCGCCGTTTGGCGGGATTTCGTGTTTGAATGTGTATTTGGCCAATGTGGCTCATCTCTTTCTTCTGGCTATGCGTGCCACGAAACGCACTGTTCCTTTCCTGTATGATGCTGTATGAATTCTAACCCACTGTCCTTTCCTTTCCTTGTGTATTGTCTATTTCTCCTTTGGTGGGTGAAACAGCCCCCTGACGCCATCTCTTGGCTGAAAGAATCGGGGCGCTTGGCGACATATTAGACCCACGGATCTCAGGGTAAATTGACTATCCTCGATAGCTCAAGTGGTTAAGAGCATCCGCCCGGCAAGTGGAAAGATCCGGTGTTCGAGTCCCGGTTGAGGAAATATTTTTACTCTTGTAATCCGTTCGATTCCGCCTTCCCCACCTCTGTTGTGTTCGTCCTTTATATGTGTTCCTATCCCTTTTCCTTATATCTGTTTCTGTATACTATATGAGTATATATATATATATATATATATATATATATATATATATACAGGGTATATGTATATATGTGTGTGTGTGTGTATATATATTTGAATATATATATATATATATATATATATATATATATATATATATATATATATATATATATATACATCGTATATATATTCAAACACGAAATCCCGCCAAACGGCGAATAAATACTCATTTATATAGAAACAGATATAAGGAAACCTCCTGTGCAGGTTTTGGTTTCCAAGGAAGACCTGGTACCTGAAAAATCACTTTAGCTTGGGTGGATCTGTAGGCGCCCAGAGTGCCTCACCCGAGAATCGAACCCGGAACCCTCCGGTCAGCAGTCCAACGCTCTACCCCCTGGACTACCGCGACCCACATATATGTATATATATATATGTAATTATATATATAATATATATAATGTATAACACTTAGCACTAGTGGAACAGACAAAAACACAGAAGTCCCTCTCTTTCTTGATAAAGGTGGCCACGACCAGCGAAAATTCGAAAAATAGTGAGTCTCTTGTGCGTTTCTGTTGTTTTGTCTGTGTCCACTAGTGCTAAGTGCTATACATTATTATTCACGTCCGTGAGACTTTCAAAAAGAGTCAAAACATTTTTTTAATTAACAGTAAGATTATCAATCAAAATAAAATGAAGGTTCAGAGATTATCATGGAATAGGAAGGCTAAATTAAATATTAAAGTCAGGGCACAAACAGGAGTGCGTCGGAAAGTTCACCTATTAGGGAAATATTTTAAGCGAATACTTAAAAAGTAGTAATGTCAATAAAAATAAGAGCTTCGCATGATAAGGATGAGTTTTACACGGAAGATGGTGATGAGAATGTTGAGCTTTAAGTGGGGAGTACATTTTTTTATCACGCAAACTTGGTCGTTGAGGCAAGAGACGTGAAGCGTAAGCATAGGCTGGAGACTTTAGAGCTGTTGATTTGGAGAAGAACGAAAAAAAACTAAAGTGAGCGGTAAGGAAAACAAACGAAGGTGTGCTGCGTATGGCCAGGGAAGGGCGAGAGTTGTTGGGAGAAACTCGAAGAAGACAGGGAATGATGACGTAGGCCAAACTGAGAGGGGACATAATACTAAAGGCTGCGACATAGGAGGGAGAATGTTGGACAAGCGAGGTAGAGAGGAGAAAGTATTAGTCAGGATGGATGAGATAAAGGGAGAAGGAAATAATATGAAGATAATATGATCTATCAGGTCATCGGGTTAGGGTAAGTATCGTACTAGGAGAGGATTACCTTACTTATCAGCGGTGATTCCAGAACTAGAGTAAGTGTTTTAAAAATTCTAAATTACTGATACCAAGCAAGATTGGTATTTTTGTGATGAACAATACCTACGGAAATTTCATTAATATTTTTTTTATATTATTTCATTGAATCCGTGAGTGATTATTCGGTTGAAATAATTCCGTTTTGCTCATTTTCGGGAAAATGGCTAAACAAATCACCGGTTTTGGGGGTAGAAATCAATCATTGAAACTAAAACTTTGAGCTTGGTAGGAATACGAGGTAAAAATTTCACATAAGAATATTTGCAAACTTGAAAAACATATCGAAATTTTCCAAACCGAAAATAAGGTAGCAAATGAAAATACGTTATAATAAAAAGAATAAGAGCACATGAAACCAATTTTATACACATAAATATGTATAAAAATGAGATTCTATTCAAAAAGCTCCCGAACGTTTCGGTCATACCTGCTACCAAGCGATCCTCATAACCTTCGAGGGTAGCATGGGCTAGAAGTAAAAGTCAGAAATTCAATGGATTGCAGTCATTGCTGGAATTGGTTTAAATGTACAACGCGAGGGATATGGGAGGAGGATTAACCAAAAGAAAATAAAATTAATGTGAACCTCGATAATTAGGAAAGTGACCCTCAAACATTAAAGTAAAATAGGGTAAACTATAGCAGGAAGAGCAATTCATGTTATTGAGTATTTATTTGGAAAAAAGGGGCGTACGTAGTGTATTAGCAAAAGCGGTATTAACTAGAATAAGAAATGATGATTGGTACATTGAGTAAATATGTGAAAAAAAGATAAGCATTGAGTATAATATGGACGGTAGACCAAGTCTTTGAGGCAAGCGGATCGTAGATTGGAGACTTTTGTAAACTGGATGTGACGGAGAATGAAGAAAATAAGAAAGGGAAATACAGACGCAGTGGTTTCAAATAGAGTGGGTGAAGAGAAGAAGTTGCGGAGGGGAAATCCGACAGAGGCAGAGAAAGTGAATGGAGGAAATATTAAAAGGCATTGGTAAATTGATAATGCCGCGATATAGAAGGGAGAGCATCGGGAAAGAGGGGTAAAGGAAGAGAGAGAGAGAGGTTTTCTAGACAAAATGAAGGCAGGCAGAAATTACGAAGAAATGAAGAATTGAGTAATAAAAGACAAAGAAAGAGGAAGGTCTCGTAGCACTTGGAAGCAAATAGTTGTTAGAGATGGACTAGCTTGAATAATCAAACAAGTGTTTCATAAGCAGTGACTCTAACTTCTTACATGGTCGAAGGCGCTAACAACGCCGAAACCAAGCAGCAGATATAGGATCCAATTCCATTAGGGATAAGAGATGGTCGATTCAGATTTGATTCACTAAAAAATCAATCATTTTAAAACTATTCCCGGTTTTAAACCGATATCTTCGACTCAATTGTGAATTGATTGGACGAGATGACGAACCAACCAAGTGACATTCGAAATGGATCCTCCTTTGTCTTAGTTCACACACAAATCTAGAAAAATCTAGAAATTCGCAGATATTTCTTTCAGAAAACCAATAAATTTCCACATCAATCCTCTAGTAGCATAATTTATTTGATATTTAACCCGTTAGTGTGATTATATTTACTCATAGTATATAAAATTAATTGATTTTTGTTTCTTGAATATGCACGAATCAATTAAATGGTTTATCTTTCAATTGGTGATACCTAAAGAGGGATCAGTGAACTCGGATATGTTGCTAGTGAAGCGGGGAGCTTCAATTTCAAAGATACATGCATAACCAATATTGAAAGCGTGTTAACAGACCTAGGAAAGAATTTTCAGGACCCGATACCATTAGTTTAATTAGGTGATTTCTAATTCAAACAAGGCTGCCCAAGAAAATGACTGGAGGAAGGAGAATCAAGATGTGCAGTGATGGGCAGGAGAATAAGTATTGGTTGCATGTTACTGCCGGTGTTATTTGGCATGCACTCTGAGGAAATGGTAAGATGGATGTGAACAAAGGCAAACAATGAGTGAGTTAATTAGGTCAGTCAGATTTGCGGATGATAATGCTTCGGCTGGCCATCCTGCCAGGCGTTGTCGAGGGCGTTGCTAAGTCGGTGTGAGAGGCGTGTGTTGATGATAAATCATAACAGAACGAAAGTAATGAGATTTTCAAAGAGCAGGAAGATTAATTTGAGGATTAAAGCAGCAAAACACTCATCAGATAAAGTCTAATATTTAAATTATTTTGACAGCATTTCGGAAGAAAATTCGCATGAAATTTGCAAATTACGGTTACATTTTAATATTTCTGCATCCAATTAACAACAAGAAAATATTTTTTTAATGCAATAAAAGAGTTATTACTGGAAAACGAAAAAATCTCCCGCACTATTTTCTTGGATATTTGAAAGTTTCAAATTCTTTTTAACTTATCTGACAAAACTGAATTTTCACATATTTCCGCGCGTCAATTGAACAAATTCATGTTAAAAAAATCTTAATTCTATCCCCCTGCTTGTTTGCTTCCTGCCATTTACGATATTGATCCTTCTACCGAATGATAAGGTAAAATTTCCCATCGATTAAAGTCTTCTCTCATTTTTAAAAATCACTTAAAATTTAGACGAACTAGCGTAATAAACAGGTATGAAATAAAATGAACGTGAAATATAATGAACGCGCAAATAAAATAAACTTACATTAATCAATTCCCAATCATCTGTTTCCCTTCTTTTATATTCATTCCTTGCCAATCCGTTCATCATAATTGTATTCTTATTTTTTTATAATGCTCCGTTAGAAGCTGAATTGCTCGTATGCATGCAAAGAAAAATTCCACGGGGAAAATGCGATTCGTCATGTCGTACCTATACCTACTCTAATAATTTCCTCCGCGGAACCCTATGTAAATCAATAGCCCTAGAGATTTCCAAAATTCTTAGCATCGCTTGCTTTCTTTGTGCCTCAAGATGTCATCCTGAATTATTCAATCACCCCCTCACGTCTAATTTCTTCTCGCAAAAATTCTTCGTAAATTAAGATGCCCATTTCATTAAATAAATAAACGAATGATATTTTTGTGGCCAATATTATGACATCTAATCTTAAGGACAGTTTCCCGCAACTGAAATATGTTCATCGAGGTTAAAAAGTGTGGCTGTTGGAACAACCTTGTATCCCTAAAACATCAGGTTGTAGGTTCTAAGCACACGACTTGGGATGACCACTCCACTAGTCATGTTGTGGTAAGTATTCATTTTAGGGAATAGTTGTAATATAATTCGTCTGACTGAACGATTCATTTGAATGGTTCAACTCAGTGGTGTGAACTGCATACACACAAGGATACTAATAAATTTAATTTTTGGGAATATGTTCGTGCAAGCAATATTGTTCCTTATGTTATATACTTTGAAGGTGAGGGAAACTACATAAAATTACGTATATGACGCCTTGCTTGGTTATTTTAGTTCATTCCAAAAGCTCAACACTTTAGTAATAATATTAGCGCAATTCTACAAATGTAATGCACAATGAGTCCAAAGAATAGAAAAGTGGATATTCACTATTTATTAAATATAGTAATAATATTAATTCGTAAAAATGAGCGAAAATAATTGCGAAACATCGGTCAGGAGTCTCCTTTTTCCGCATGGTATGTGCAGTATTGCATACCTCCTGCGTTAATTACTCTAAGCACAAATAAGGTATCCATAGAATTAATTACTATACTGTGATATTATTTTCTAAATCGTGGTTTAGTATAAGAATTATTATTTGAAGAAAAATTTAATTTTCTGGGAATAGTTCAATGGAAATGGTAAACTGGGTACAATACATATTACAACTTAATTTTTCCAATTCTACTATTCCCAACGAACAATTGCCTACAAACTATTTCGAACAAACGTTACCCAACAATCTAGTTTTCCCCCACGAACTACCTGTTTCAAGTAAACTAGTAGAGGTAACATGCAGCGGTGAATCAGAAGTTGGGAGGAATCGTTCCTGAAGTATTCGCTGCGAACTGAAGAGTTTAATTCACCGTACACTGCCTACGGAAAAGAGTAATTCACTTAGTTCACTGGGGAGAATAGTTCATGTTGAAATGTTCACTCTTGTACGTACCTCCCTCTTTCACATAACCAATCCGACCCGCTGGTGACTAATAGATGATCTTGAATCTATACGCGCACTCCGCGGCGGTTCTATTTTTCTTTTTATTGGGAGGTAAACGAAAAGTAAAGAGCACTGCTACTAATCGAACGCCTCACCATGTAGGAGGAGGGAAAGGGAAGTTTTTAGTCGGGAAGAAGGCAAACGAAGAAGGGTTTTAATTTGATGGAAGATAGAACAGGATATTCGGAGGGGAGGAGCTGAATAATGCGGAGAGGATATGCGAGGAGGCGTGTGCCACGGGGATATTGATTGGTACGGATACGCCGATGCCATTGACAGAAGGGATGGATAATTTTGGTTAAGCGAGAAAGGAGCGGGAGAGAAATATTTAGGCTGTAAGCAGGGAAGAAGATATCTGGAATCAGAAAGAGGAGCTCTTCCTGTGCGTCACAAAAGACCCTTGGTGAAATTCGGTGATCGAGAATTTTAGATGAAAAAAACGAAAACGGTAAAAGTCTGCGAAAAATTACATATTATAAATGAAAATGATTTATTTGCATTGGATTATAATATCCCTTTTTTCTCGTGAACACCAGAATTTTCAAGTGACAAACAAATTATTTTTATTTCCAATGATCTAAAATTTGTTATATTCCCCAGCATTTTGTTATAATCCGGGAGATCCTTTTTTAACAAAAATACTGGCACAATTCTAAATATTTTATCTAACAAAACAAATTAGGCAAAAATATTTCTGCAAATCCAATTTTAGTTACAGAGATTGACAGCTATGCGTCCTGTCTATTAAACTTCTAAGTGGCGGCTGATATTTTCCAAAGTGTACCTCGGTATATCATGTTCAATAACCTTGCGCAAACTCTAAATATTATTCAATAGAGTCAATACTTTAATATGAGTGTTTATACAAGCATTGCCAACTTTAAGAGGGCTATTTCAAAATAATCAAGCACATGCAAAATGAACAAAAATGGTGTACCATAAAGGATGCCTACTTCGGAGCCACCACCACGGCACGCTGATGCCAATCCCCGACAGGCGTTTCTCCGATTATTCACTAATATTAAGATTTATTAAGAAGACTGAAGGTAATTTTGGGCTGATTATTTGCAAATTCTAATCGTTTACTGATTACATGATTACTCTACATTACAGTAAATAGTCATCGATTTCATGTTTATTTAACAAATATGTAATCTAGAGCATGATACAGTCGGAAGGCATGTACGTATAGAAAGTAATCTGAAAAAAATACTTTTGGAACATATCAGTTATAATTCCAATGAGCCGGAATAACAGGATGCATTCATAAATAAACATAGACAGAATACAAATATTCACTCAAACCATTAGTTATTTATTCAATAAAATATTAAAATCTGATGAAGAGGGTTACGAAATAGGTCACCGCCCGGATCTGCCGCTGAGAGCGTATATTAATTTCAGAAAACGAAAACGTTTTCTCAATTCTAGTAGAACTTAAGAGCGAAGTAAAAAAACCAATGACCTGATTAAATTATTGACTTAATCAATTCAACTGTTGAATTTTATTTTCAATATAATGCAAGATCTACAATTAATTAACCGTGAGGGTTAGATTTAAAAAGATGCTTTCTCATTCCTAAAATAATTCCACATTTTCGGAAGTATGGTGCACAATTTGTGTGTATTTACGTCATTAATACCTGAGGAAAGTTTTACAGTCAACAGATACGGGTTTGAATGTTTCGCAAACTGCAAAATGACGTTTATTATTAATTTGTCTGCAAAATTATGCGAATTTCAAAGATTTTCACCAAAAACAAAGTTTTTCAACATTTTCCCAAGCCTTTCATTCTCTCTCCTCGTCTAAATTTATAGTTTCGAAAACAAGGATGCGTTCCAATTTTAGTTTGAAACAAGTTTGAGACGCTTTTTTTCAACGCCCTGATTCTCTCGTCAACGAGCTATGTATATATTATATGCTATCGCGGTGCGGCCTTGAAGCGAGCGTGCATCCATGAATCTATCGCACGGAACGTTCCAGGCGTAGGTGTTGATGGAAACTGAACGCCGCTCGGGATCGGCGAAAGAGAAACGGGACCATCGTCTGAAGGGTGTTGGCTCTCCGAAACAGTCGAACCATTGGGTGGCCACTCTTATTGCCTGGCTCACACTTTCGACATTTCCCTGACAAACGCCATCTTTTCTCCAATTTCTCTCCCAATTGCTTGAAACCTTATCAGCTGGGTACTTTATGTGAATCATACCTTGTCACACGCTGAGCGTTACACCGGTATCACCGAGGTTTTGGTTTTTTTCCAGAGCCTGAAACGTCCTTCATTGCCAAACACATACTGGTCTCTAATCCTTGAGGTATATCATTCTTATCAAGTATTTCCGATTAGCACATGAGTTATTTCGTCTCTGTTCGACAAACATTGAAACAAAATTTTCATTTATCCCTCTGATTTCACTCAAAATCATTGTTCTCCGAGTCTTTTACCTGAAACAAAATATCCTTAAGAAGTTTTCCAAAAAATATATATTTTTATTTTTTTAATATTCCACATTGTGCTAAAAATCATTCAATATTTTTTTTATTTTCCTTAGTAATCCACATGAATAGTATATTAAAAGCATTGATTTCCGGCAAAATGTAATCGTATATTTTTATTTAGTCATTCACTAAATAGGTTACTTGATTCCTGTATAAAGGTCAAGGGCAAGAATATTCTCTCATTGGAATCCATTTATTCATCTTATTCATCCGTATTTTTTACAGTCGGTTTCTTCGTTCACGTTGACGTTGCCAAACGCATTATCAGAGTCCGCAAATGCCACTCAACTCAGGTTGTTGACGTTTTTAATATATAGGTGGTAGAATATGTACCTATGTCATAAGTATTTTGAACAAAATGGTCAAGGCAGAAGAAACAGAAGAAGAAGAATTGCGTGAGGCAAAGAAACTTTCGCGAGGGGGGTGGAATCGATGGCATGGACGTTGAGTAGGGATGTTAAGATAGGACTCGTCAAAACTTAGATTTGGAGCGAGGACAATTGGTCGCTGTAGCAAGAAAATACGCTTAGAGTGGAGGCTTCTGAAATGTGGGTCTGAAAAAGAATAGATCAGGTGGAATAGACAGAAAGGAAAAAACTAAGGAGTATTAGGCTAAGAGTGGGAGGAGAGAGGATTATTTAGAAAAGTCTAAAAGAGGTAGGAAACTTAGATGCAGAGAATTTTGTTAGGAAAGGAATATTGAATACCGCGATAGAAAGGGGAAGGTCAGACGGAAGAGTTTGGAGGAGGAATATCATGGGAATACTGGTCGGAATGAAGGGAGGAAGTATGTGTAAGGAATTTGAAACGGGATTATAAGGTTTGCATAAAAAGTATCGGTAACAATCTTTTCCTGGCGTGACTGACAACGCAGCGCGCTCGCACCTTGCAGCGGCTTGGTAAAGGGGCGTCTGACGAATTCTATGGTCTCGGGCTCAACTTTGTGGAGGTTCATGTTCGTTTAAATGAATATATTTTGTAACTTCCACACAATTTTTATTCGTACTACCGGTTTCAACGCAACGGCGTCATCATCAGGTACAAACGTTTGTACCTGATGATGACGCCGTTGCGTTGAAACCGGTAGTACGAATAAAAATTGTGTGGAAGTTACAAAGTATATTCATTTAAACTGGGCGTCTGACCTTTAAAATGCGCCAAGCGCCAATCGCCTGCAAGCGTTCGTTCAGTCTAGATCGTGTTTCAGTGGTCCCCTGTCGAGTGATTCGGCACAAATGCAGCGAACGATGGTACAGCGGTAGGGCATCAAATTTTGCGTTGGACTGGGGAAAGCGGGGACGGAGACGTTGGCCATGATTCGAAAAGTGTATAAGAATTAAAGAATGTCAAAAACTGCAGTTTTAAAGAGGTGCAAGATCTTCAAAGATGGCCGAGAGAGTGTGGAAGATTAGCCCCACGCTGGACGGTCGTCGGCCTCAACAACCGACGACAACGTGTGCGCGAAGTGCTAAATTCAGACCATCAGTAAAGTATGAGCATGATTGCAGATCGTATTGGCATTTATAAGATGACAGTGAACACCATTATTACTGAAAATATAGTGATGTGAAAGATATTCGCTAAACTCGTTCCGAAGGTCTTAACGGACGAACAAGAGCAGAGTCGAGTCGAGAGCAGAGTCGAGATAAAGTCCTTCTGGAACGGCATCGCGGCGATTCTCCAACCTCCTTACAGTCCCAACTTGGCACGAGCAAACTATTTCCTATTCCCAAAGTTAAATTCTCCCTCAAAGGACCCTTAGAGCCGTCAAAGAAGTTTGCACGCTTACCCTTAAGGACCTTCCGGAATCCGCCTACCAGGGAGTCTTCTAGTCGGGACAAAACCCCTGGCAAAAGTTTGTCCACATTCAAGGCACTCATAATTAGAAAAATTTTGAGATATTGTCACAATATCTGAAATAAAGCAATTTTGCCTAAATTTTTCCCAATATTTTTTAACTGACCTTGTATTCAATTGTTATATATCAGGTCGTTTTTCGATAGGAGATGCAAAGAAATGTATTCATCAAAAACCTCTACCATAAATTCTACTTATAATTTACGCAGAACAATGAATTACAGATCATATCCAAGATTAGTCTATTTGAGATGACAGACATTGTTATAAACGACTATCATCATGTTTAATTTTTTATTAATGTTGATATTATGAGTCATTAATATACATTGGCATAACTTTCATACAACCGTTACATCAATGACATAGATTTTAACCCTATATCGTGATTACGCCCTGGGGCCATCATTGTTATAAATCATACCATTTTATGGTAATAAATAAGTTGTTGAATATAAATTTTAAATTACGTTTCACAAATGCTCCTAATCGAATCAGCCGAAAACTTTTCAGAATAAATATGTATTTATTATTATATTGATAAAAAATCTCAAGGAAATATAATTTAAAGGTGTAACATTAATAATTAATAAAATCAATTAATCTCTCAAAATATATCAATCAATCAAAATCTCTTTGAATTCATTTTATGCATTCAAACAAATGTTTATTTATTTTATTATTATTATTATTAAAAATACACATGTGCTGATAGACAGTGTCAGGTGGCACACAAGTCCCAAAAAATCGTAAAAGATAATAGCTAAAATCAGACTTCAAAACACAAATCTCTTTAACAAAACAAGCGAATCCCCATCCCATTTACAACCATTAATCAGCAAGAAAAACGATAAATTAAAAAAAATTAAGCTATTACATATAATACAATACACCACACATCAATCAAATTATTACATATATATCTTACATCTATTCTTAAAAGTATACGCTCTGTTAGGAAAGGGCTCGAATATTTTTGCAGGAAAGGTGTTCCAATCAACAATTGTTCTATTTAGATTAGAAAAATTTTTTATTTTTTCTCTGTGCCCGGCATTTTACCTTAAATTTGTGATCATTTCTGCCTATAAAATTTGGGTTCCCTGCCTCTTTCCTAAGATCTGCCCAAGCTTTCTCCCCCTTCAGAATGCGGAACATTCCACAAAGTCTGCTTACTTTCCTTCTAGTTTGTAGAGGTTCCCAGCCCAGCGTTTCTAGCCTGTCAGACACTCTCCATCCTCTTATGCTTCCCCAGTACATATCGGGCAGCCTTTCTTTGCACCTTTTCCAGTTTTTTAATATGTCCTTCTTCATGAGGGTCCTATACAAGAGAAGCGTACTCTAAAATTGGACTTACTAGGGTCTGATAAGCCTTCTCCTTGGTTGCTCTAACGCTCCCTTTGAGGTTTCTCATCACCCAATGAAGAGTTTTGAAAGCTTTCTTAAAGATGTACTCCACATTTAGCCCCCACCCTAAGTCCTTAGTTAAATATACACCTAAGTATTTGCAAGTATCACTTCTAGGAATGACATTTTCTGAGAATTTATATTCCCTATTGTTTCCATTTACTTTGTTGCTAAAAGTGATGGATTTGCATTTGCTAACATTATTTTCCATCCCATTTTTTGTCACCCAATCCGTCATTTTATTAATGTCCCTTTGAAGTTTTTCACGGTATGTCTAATTCAACGCATTAAAATGAACCCGTTATTGGTCAAGCTGAAAAGTAAGAAGTATTCATAATGAACAACCAAAAATGAACTTTAGTTCCCCAAAAATTCATATGAAAAGCGAAGAGTTACTGCAGTTCAATTCGTAAATGGTGAACTAAAACGAACAAAGGAGTTGTTGGTGACAGGGTATGGAATGGTATCACAAAGAAGGGTATCTTACGACGGCTCTATGCAGAAAAAATATCATTGATCTCTTGCACAATCGCAACAATTTAAGAAAGGGTTTGGAGTCCTTCAGCACATGGTGCATAAAATGAAAGAGTTCGTGAAGGGGTGGCGTACAATTTGTACGACAAATCCCACGAAAGAAAATACACTTCGTCAGGAAGCGGTGGATTGAGCAATTTTGTCTTATCGTGAGTTCGATGCAAGCAGAAACATACCTGGTTTGAAGAAAGCACCGTTTTTATAAACGAAGATGAATTTAAGGGTCACATGATTAAAGAGAGTTAGTTAAGCTAATCCAATAGGACGCTATTTATTAAAAAGGCTTTCGCTCTTTGATAATGATCTAAGATTAAAATCTCGATTAAATACGAGTATATTAGACGAAGATCATCCCCCAGACCGCAGCCGTCAAAACATAGTAAGAAAAAACGTTGAGTAATAATTCGTAGAAATAAATAACTCATTCTAAGCTCCAACGACGAGCAAAATTTAGCAAAGGTGCTCATAAATTTACCCTATTAGCTTGAAAGCCAACCCATAATATAAGTAAATATTATATTTATACCGTAATATGCTTGTTGGGCAAAAATATTCATTCACAATCTTTTTATGATTATTCATTTTATATTATCCACGTTAATCCAAGTTTCTGGAAGTAATTACAGTTTTTATATATCATTAAATAATATTTCATCACGTTTTCCACAATAAGCTAGGATACACAATATTTTCCGGCACCCGCATGCGTGTGCTGGCTGAGCACGCGAACGGGAAAATGATAGAATTTCTTGAATAAAAATGAAATATGAATAACTGAGTGATATTTGTCAACATAATTGGGCACATATATTCAATTTGTGTGAAACTCTTTGGCCTATTTGAAGATGAAGCATTTGAGAAACATTATTTAACCTTAGCATAAGATGTTAGTTTTAAATGCAATTCTAAAGATGTTATAAATAGTTCATAACAGCTTCTAAAACCTTGAATAGGGTGATAAATATGGGTGATAAATCATGACTTTGTGCCAAATAGTATTAGAGTAATATTTAAAAACACGATTACCTCATTATGACGCCTCGAATTGCGACAAAACGGGGAAAATAAAAAAACGCATTGATTATAAAATATTATTTTCAAACTAACAATTTTCGGAGAGGAATTTATTTTGAGCAACTTTGAACGAAGTCGGAGAGGTCCAAGGAAAGTATTTTGTTGAAAATGAGGAGCATAACTTATCCCCGAATATAAAAAAATAATTGACCCGTTTTCGTATATTTTACAACATTATTAAAAAAATAGCATATATCCTGTCTTCCTCTCGATTTAACAGATTAACTGATAATTCTGTTGGAGAGAGAATCTGAGCGCACCTCAATTAAACAATCGACGTATCTGACTGACGTTATTGGAAGCACGTCGGTGTGAAGTATTCACGCCCACCAATATCCATTCGACGAGCATCGGACCATATGTGGTATTGATGATTCTGCACAGTGATGAGGGAATATATTTATTAAAAATTGTTTTTTATTCTGGGCAGTTTATCACATTTTCACATTTTCCATCCAGGAATTAGCTTTATCATGAAACATAAGATGTTTCACCTTATTTTACATAAACTTCTGCCTCTAAAGTAATAGGCAACATGCAATAAAAGTTTTTCACCGCTACCTTGCGTGCTCGTGTCACTTATTTGAGCAGTAAGCGAAATGTACAATCACCTGTCGTTTCCTATTTCAAGGACGGTGGTCGTGAAGACTGACTTATTCACAGAAATTAACAAAAATTTCCGCGTGGAAATCTCTTTCCTTTCACACGGTGTGACCAATACAATGTAATCCTACAATTATCTGTGAAAAGTGAAAGCAGCAAATAATACTATTACAACTCATTCACTCATACCTTGCCAGTATATTCAGACTCCTCGTGATTAATCACCTTTATGTAGTAAGTTTACATTCCATGTTTCTTGCCGAAATATCTTTATGATAATGACGGCCAATTGCATTTAAAAAGAGGTAATTCATTACAATAATGAACTTTGCCCATAATGACCTGATTGCGTATCTGATTACGTTTAACTGGATATTCCCCATCAACGAGTGCATCTAGATATACTTATCCGTTTCCTTTTTACAAGTGCCTAGATATGCCTTTAATATATGTGCTCCTGATGCCCCAATCTCTAATTTAAAATTTAACAAATGACAGATAATGCTAGAGTATAGGAGTTTTCGAACTTAAATAAAAGCGAGAAAAATCACAGTGGATTTCGTAAATAAATACATTTTTCATTCAAGCTCATCTCATTTGTTTAAAATCTACAGGGTGTTTTCAATCTAAAAAGACGTTCAATTAGTTTCCAATGTTTTCAGGGAATATTTTCAGTTTATCAAGACTTGCCACACATCCCTGTAGCACTGAATCGTTTGAGCCTAATCCGATTCAGGAATTAGATTTTTCTTCTTGGGGTCATCATACATGTTGCGATTTCAAGATGAGGTCTGACCAACGCCAGATAATACCTCCAAGAAAGCATTTGCTTGCTAATATAAAGAAATTGTTTGAGTTCCAAAAGCTATCTGGGGAATATTTTCTGGTTACCGTATTATACTACATTCCAGTATTGTTGGGTCGATATATTTTAATAAGTGAGAATTTGCAGCATTAGATTGACCTCTTTTCGTGCCTCGTATTCCTTCTCATTATAAAATTTCAAGAGAATTTAATTGTGCAAAATATTTCAAGATTCCAAGAGGAATTATTCACGTCCTAGGGTCAATATTAGTCATGTAATAATAATTTATTGCAGTTTTCAGAGATGACATATAATGTTTTATCACCATTGTGATAACAGGCACCTGATATGATATTTTGCTGTATGCCCGAAGTGCATGCGAGAAGAATATTGAGGAATAACAACACCCATTCATCAGAATTTCCCTTTTTAACTTGCTGTGTCTCTTGTCAATTTAAACAATTGACACTAGACACTCCCCTAAAGCACAATGGATCGTTTGGAAACTTAAACATCAGTTCTGCAAAAGTAGTACTTAAACAAGGATGGAATAACTGATAAGGTCAATATTCCTTGGAATGGAATCATTAAAGAATCATTTCCTTCAATAGATTGGAAGCTTAAAAATGTACAGGGTTCGTCCGGAAAATAAGTGTACTGATTTTTTCCCGCCGCTCCAGGCGCGCCCAGCACCGCTCTGACGGGCTGCGATTGGAGGGGGGTATGTTGGCAAGCGACGCTGAAAAAGGCAGTCGGCTCTGAGCTGTGGTGTAGTGAGGAGCTCTGTTAACGCGAACCTCCACGCTCGACCCACGTTACGGAACGCGATGCCGAAGTTTTTGGAGCAGCGTTATTCCATCAAATTTGCGGTAAAGCTTGGGAAATCGTCTACCGAAACTGTCGGTATGATTAACCAGGCTTACGGGGAGTCAGCCAGTCCAGATACATGATATTTCGGTAGCACAAGATGTTCGTGGAGGGCAGAGAAGAGGTCGACGACGAACCACGGCCTGGACGCCCATCAACGACACTCACCGACGAAAATGTGCGAAAAGTTCGCGATGTACTGAACTCTGTTCGTCGTCTTAGTGTTCGGATGAGCAGAGCAGCAAGTGCTCGACAGGCTTCGAAAACGAGTCGCCCGCGTCCGGCCAGCGATCAAAAACATCTGGCGGCTGCATCACGACAATGCGCCGTCTCACACCGCGCTTGTCGTGTCGGACTTCTTTGCCAAGACGGCGTGGCAACGCTGCCGCACCCGCCCTACAGCCCGGACTTGGCACCACCGGACTTCTTTCTGTTCCCGAAGATAAAGAGGAGTTTGAAAGGAACGCGATATGGGACTTTGGACGCCGTCAAAGAGGCCGTGACGACGTGTCTTCGAGAGGTTCCCGATGATGCCTTCGCGGGAGCGTTCCAGGAATGGGAACGCCGCTGGAACAAGTGTATCGACTCACAAGGGTCCTATTTTGAGGAATATTAGCTTGAGATATGTAAAAGTGTAATAATTTTTTTTTCTGAGCTCAGTACACTTATTTTCCGGACGAACCCTGTATAACAAGGTCATTTAAAGAAGGGAAAATTACCTAAGAGCAAAAATTATCCTAAATATGCATGTAACTTAGTGAAAATTGGCATAAAATAAAACAGTTATAGCATGAAATATAATTTTTTAGAGAATAAAATATTTACGCCATTTTTTTGGATAAATCATGGACCACAGCCACAGGGTTTGCAAGTTCAGTTTAGCGCCTCCCAATGAGGGTCAGGTAGTTCAAGGGATACAAAAAAGAACAGAGATTTCCGCATGAGAGTAGCCCTTCTTATAAAACACCTCCAAACGAGGGGCGAGGTACCTTTCTGTAATCAAATTGTCCTAAGTATCCAGGATATCCGTTAAGTTTGTTGAATTTTCCAGATTAATGAAGTTCCCTGTGCTTTCTAGGTTTTCCCTGATTCTTAGATTGGAAGAAACCCTGAACCCTCTATTTAAAATTTTAAATCAAGCATTTTTGCACAATTAAATCATTTGATGAAGTAAACTTAAATGAACGCAACTCCATCAAACGTGTTTTCTCCATGTAAGGTCAAATGCTGACTCCCTAAGCACGTCACTTAATCCGTCACGTCATGATAGGTATATCTTGACAGTTGAAGAGCACGCGTGACACCGACGTTGAAGTAACGTATATTTTTTCCCCGGGAACTAACTTTAATCACGATAAAACATGGGAGGCAAAAATGCGTGCAAAAACACCCTGGTCGTTTTTCCCCAGAGTGAACTTATAATGACGTTCTATGATTCACTGAAATAATATAAGTCGACACTCAAAATTTACAGCAATGCTACTGAGAGTAAGAAATAAAGCTCTAATTTCGATGTTTTCAGTATTATTTATTGTTTTGCCATATTCTAGAATCAAATTGCAAAATTTTAGCTATAATTGGAGACACAGTGCTAAAAAATCGGCCCATCAATTAGCAATATCTGATTTATTTCAATGAATTATATCAAAATTAATCATCAATGCGATTTGAAAGAAGGCATTTTGCTGAAGACAACTTTCTTTCAAAAGAGATGACAGTAGTCAATAAAGACGAAAAAACTGAAACCATAACTTCATTACAATTATCCTACAAAAAATATTTCAGAGAAAATACGAGTCATGTTCTGTTCATAGGATGTGGGATGTCTTTATGTATGTAATTCGCAGTATACGGGAGAAACCTTCACTATAAACGTCCAACGGTAAGACCGCACGGGACGGGCGAAGCCGTCGAAGAACGACAACTTTGGATGGGTGTTTTTTTCTCATAATTCAACGAGTTCCCCCCTTCCCCTTCATTTGCGTAACGTGTTCGCTATCAACTGCATCGGCGTCCTTGAAGGGAGAAAGAGAGAGAGTGAGATAAACCTCGAGGGGGCCGATTTTTTCATTTCTCCAAAAATCTTTTTTGAGGTAGCGTTCCTTTGTCAACGTGCCACAGGTGGAGCAGAAGGACGGTTTCCTTACTTCTAAAGCGCGAGAAATAGGAATACTACACAAAGTAAGACGGGGAATAGTTCAACCCATTGGGATAGCTTTTTTCCAAACTCAGAAGGATTTTAGTAATTAGTTGATTACCATTCTGGGCACTTTAAATAAAAATTGCGGTCCCTATGACGGCGGGGTAACGTCCACGCTTGAAAAACCAGATGTCCCGGGTTCATTTTCGTCTAGTTTTTCTAAGCCTGCAGGGCCTGGGTGCTTATGATTGCCCTTGTTTTTATTATCTTGTTGAAAAAATCCAATGTGAATGGCAAAAGACTTGGCTGTTTTCGGAACAGTGCAAAATTACCTAAAAGAATGCGTCACCTAATTACCTTCAAAGTAAACCATACAATTTTTATCATCAATTATTTTTTCAAGGTTGCATTATTTTCCGAATTTCTTCTCACTAGAAAAATTTCTTGTATAAGTAGTGAGATGGATTAACTTCTGTCTCAAGGTATTATTAATAATTCAATAAAAACTCGTCATAATCGTCAGCAAAATACTCCCTGGATTTGGCTCAACTTAAAAAATCATTTCGAAGGGAATTTTTATATTAATTGTAGCTATATCTCTGATCCTTATAATTCAATTATTAATTTATTGACATGATTTGTAACTTAATCAATTGATCTAATTAATACTTATAAATCAATTACGGGAACGAAAGATTAATTTTTAAAATGACAGGAAATAAATTGAAAAATGTTAAACATACTCATTGTATTGACAACGCTTACATGGAACAAAGCCGCTACCGTGTATTTAGCAAAAGGGGTGTACGGGCATATAAGATGAATTTCTAAGTTTGAGTATAAGAAAAGTAACCAGATAAACACTGAAACTCTTAGATGTTTGCTTCCATATGTATTTAAAATACCCATAACATTGATCTCCCTCAAAAAGGGTACATATTAGTAAAACACATTCCACCCTAATGAGGTAGTGAGTGTTACGATAGTGGTGCAACTCAAATTTTATTAGAAAACTGATAACATTTTCTCATTCATAGATAATTAATGGCTTGTTTGTCGTCCGTATTAAAAGAGTTTCTAATTTTCCATGACTTAATCCCACAGTAAAACGCGTTTTACCGACTTACGGCATCATCTGGTACAAGTGACATATACACTGATGACTCCGCAAGTCGGCGAAACGCGTTGTACTGTGAATTAAGGTCTGTAGAAAATTACGAACTCTTTTAATATGGACATCAAACAATTCCTCAAAGTGAAGGCTGAAAGTGTAAAGCATATGTCACTTCTTTGATTCGTGGCTTTATTCTTATACGTGCTATATTTATTCTTATTCCTGTACAGGTTACGGCAACATAACTTCCTTTTTTGTAAAGCAAAACCTCTTTAAAAAAAGGAAGTTATGTTGCCGCACCCTGAATGTCATGAAAAATATAAACATTTATTGCCAAAATATGAGCACCATATACCCAATGGCACTTATAAAATTATTAAATGCCATGAACGTTATAGCTATTAAAACTAACCACACATTCAATTAAGGCCCCATAGCCATATCTTAGACACAGGGTAATTTTCGCTGACCTCTTTTGGAAAAAAATCGTCCGCTCTATAAGTCGGAAAAAACGGCAATACGTATGCCTAGGCAGTATGAAAATATTGGCCTCAAACACGGCCCTCAGGACCAACTTAATTTCTAGTTATTTATTAATATACATTTTACCGCGTCAGTCCTCAAGGTAGCGTGTGGCAGGGGGTAATAGCTTATGATCCATTACGACCATTACTACGTGCGTTCAAGTTACGAGGGTTCCTATTTAATTTGACAAGCTAAGTACCAGTAGGTTAACACTTCGGTTACTTCTCAACACAATTCCCCTCTAGGCGTACGATTTTATTCATATCGACGAAGCCATGACTCCATGGCGGCCGCGGGAGTTTCTGTAGAGGTTCCTTTTGACCACTTATGAAGCAAGAATATCCCATCCGGAATAAAAAGATTCGGTCATCTTTGAACTATCTCACCGACGAAAGAACATTTTATACGCATCCATAGTGTCATCACTGTAAGTATCATTTAATTGCTGATGAATTAAGATGGGTGTTAAGCAAAGCAAGTGGAGAAATGGATGGAGAAACACGCTGTTATTGTGTACCAAACGACACCGTTTAATGTTTTGATAGATTCTCACTCTAGCAGCGGCCAAACGAACTCTATTCCGTGTATAGTCCAGCTATTTGTTGTGATGTATTTATAAAGAGTTATTATGTATTTTAAACTCAAACACGTCTTTCGATCTACAACCAGTGCCGAAAAAAAATTGGGTGACCTTAGAATTCAAGCCTCGTAGTCCAAGGAGATTCGGAATGACTAAATTTTCTGGCAGCTCGAATTTCCGAGCGTGATGGCGTTATGATCAAATTTTTCGGGCAGGAAAAAAAGGATTCCTTCCATCGCTTCGTTCGCCAGTCAAAAATAAGTCGAATGATTATTTCCCCCCAGGCGCGAACGGCTGGAGTGGTAGGGGCGTTTTGTGATAGAAAAGGTGGTGGGAGGTCTTGGAAAAGCAACGCGACTCGCGTCAGTTGTCTGCGGGCCGTTATAATGTGCGAATCGCAGCTAGATTGGATCCCTGTTTAAGGCTCACGTCATGAATTTATGATGCCACATTCCATGGAGCAACTGTACGCGAGAAAATTTTTTGTTAAGCTTGGAAAATCCGTTTAAGGAGATGAAACTATAGTATATCCCGAGGAATGGTTTTCGCCTGGCACAAGATGCTCCGGGAGAGTAGAGAGGAGGTTGACGACGAGGATGTCCGGTAACAATTCAGTGCGAAAAAAACGTGCAAAATGTGAGAGACTTGCTCAATTCCAATCCGAGTGTCAGAATGTTAGCAGAAGATTGCAATATTCCGAAATCCATAGCGTATCGCATTCTTAAAGAAGAACTTGTCGTGAGAAAGATGTGCGTCTAGATGTTCCCCAAATTGCTGTCGGAAGATCAGAAGGCTGCTCGCGTGACAATTCCACGTGATCTCTTGGACCGATATGAAAGTGAACTACAGACCTAACAATCTTACGATTCGATTTTCGATGCTCGTTCGTTTTTTTTGGTGGATTTCAATATATAACGTATTTTCTTCATGATGAGATCGTGGGACTGCTTCACAGTGCTAAACGAACAGGCCTGATCACGAGAGAGTGCTCCAACAGGTCCTTGGGATTTCTGTATGGAGCGATTCCTCCCCCTGCCTTAAAACGAAAGATCCTTGCCCCACCACCCATCCCTACCCTCCTCCATCCCTCCCTTCATCCCCTGATTTCCCCAAACAATGCCTCCCCCCTGAGTGATGAGACGCAAGCGGCGATCGAGATCCTGATCCATGGCCTTGTTCTAAGAAAGGAGCACCTTCAGGGAAATCCGATTTTCTTCTCCAGAAGAATAGTGAGTGTGTTGAGGGTATACATATCTTTCCTGTTAGTTCAATGGAAGCGAGGAAATAATGCAGGATAAATTATAATCATCCGTTTTCTATCCTCACTTGCCGTGGTCCTATCTATAAGACTACTTACCGTTACGATTTATTGTGTCAAAGATGTCGATCTAATAAGGTTTACTCTACCCCGTGAAACTTTGTGGAAATGCCTTATAAAGATGAAACGAAAGCTTAGCTTCTTCACAAAATATATAAGCATATTTATGAAGACCTAGATGTTGTTGAAGTTCGACATCACATACACCGGATTTGCCGATACGGAGATCGTGAGAAAGATATATTTAGTGGAAAAACTAAGCTGCGCTTTTCACTTTAATACTTCGTATTTAATCAATGCCATTCGTTGGTACAGTGCAGTACAGTACAATCTAAATACTTTGATTATCATTGACGTGAGATTCTGGAAACAGAAAATGTGCGAGTTTTACTTTTCGAAGTGGGATGAAGTGAAAACATGATTTAAGATTTACAATTAATCAAAAATGATTAAGTTTCTTCTCAATACAACTGGAATTAGCATTGAGAATGTTAATTATTGCTAAGTTTCTTTACTCCAGACACACAGTAACATCCGTTCTAGTTTTTTTTGAAAAAGGTGGAGCAAAACCGAAATAGCACCAAAATTTGCTAAGCACATCCAACTCTCTATCTCTCTCAAGGCATGAGTCAACCCAAGGGTGCTCTCAAGGCGTGAGTCGACCCGATTACCTCAATAGCTGATGTGCTAAACCAAAGATCACGTGCTCGAATTTGAGTTCATGGATGTTGTTCGGTCGTTTGATGTATTTCTATCCATTAATTTTACATTGTGGCATGATGTAAGCCGCTGGAGAACCATAGAAACCAAATCACAAAAATTAATAGCTATGCTTAAACCCCCAACAAAAATATTTCAGGTGCTATACGATGACTCGTGTATATTAGTTCTGTGATAGTATTATCAGTTTAACATTAATATTATATATTATTATTTATCATTATTTATAATATATCCTTATACTTATTGTATGTATATATACCTTTATACTTATTGTTATAATATATTTTATTATTCAAAATTAAAATATGTGAGACAGTATTTCAATTTTAATGTGCGAGTAATATTCATTAGCGGAATCGGTGGGGAAAGAAATTGCGTTGCTCGACTAAAGACGAAGTAGGCAGGTTATTTTGACACCGGGCCTTTTATTCAGAATAAATAGTTTAGACATACACTTAAACACTCATAAAAAAGCTTATATAAAAATCTCGCGCACATACATGCCTGCATACATCATGCAATGCTTGTGGCGTGTGACCAATTCATCAAATGTTAGCGTTCAAGCTAATTTAATTTTTTCTTGGGGTCTTGGGTTCTATTTTTTTACGACTGCGTATCGATCGAGGGATGATGAAGTACTTTAGTCTACCCGCGACAGTGACTATATCACGTATTTTATCCCGTTGATGGAATAAATCATTATACTAGTGCAATGGAAATTTTTTCTCAGTGTCTCAAGGAAACTGTGTTGTCTTGACTATTTCTAAAAGCCTTTAAATTTTGCCTGCTATCTTCGAGAATAAGGAGGCTTCCAACGTAATTCCTCAAGCATACCCGCGACGCTTACTCTTTTCTCAAGACAAATTTTAAGAAACCGAGCAGATTTTCTCCGATTCTTATCTTATTTCATAACCAACTTTTTATCCCATGTATCTCAGATACTTGGGGCGTATTCTAAATGTGTCCAAAATAAAAAAAAAATAACAGCTCTTTCTTACTTTTTCACAATACAAGGTTTGTATAAAACGTATCGGGAAAAGTTTAGGAATAACAGATTTCTTTTTGATAATGTTACAATGCCTCAAAATTTTTCAAAATGTATTCCTTTAGTGTCGACACACTTTGTCCAGCGATTTTTTTACTACTCGAAGGCTCTATGGTAGGCGGATTCTGGAAAATCCTTAAGCTTGCAAGCTTTTTTGATGGCACTTGGGGTCCCGTGGTGGTGGAGGATTTCCCTTTTGGGAATGGGAAATAGTCTGCTGGTGACAATTTAGGACTCTACGGGGGTTGGGGAATCGTCCCGATGTCGACTTTCGCCAGATAGTCGGTTAACTTGTAGCAGGTGCGGCTGGGTGCATTGTTGTGTTGCAATTTCCAATTTCCGGCAATGGCTGGCCTCACCCGGTTGACACTTCTCTTCAGTCTTTTTAGTACTTCTGGGTAAAAAACAGCATTCACTGTCTACCCCTCTGGTACAAATCCGTAGTTGACTACCCCGTTGTCGTCGAAGAAAACGATGAGCATGGCTTTAACTCTGGATTTGCTCATTCGAGCCTTTTTAAACGCGATGATACCGCAGTGTGCCATTCGGAATTTGGCCGCTTTGTTTCCAGGTCGTATTCGAATATCCACCTTCCGTCTCTCGTGACTACGTTGTACAAGAAGTCGAACGCGTTGCAGAAGGCCTTCGCAAGCAGACCATCGACTCTGCTCTTAGTCGTCCGTCAAGACTTTCGGGACGAGTTTTGCGCAGATCTTTCACATTGCCAAATTGTCAGTGATAACAGTGTGCACTGTCGTCTTATCAATACCAATACAATCTGCGCTCACGCGCCTTCTAAACCGAAGGTCTGAGGTCAGGACTTCAAGCACACATTGCACGTTGTCGTCGGTTCATGACACCGACGGCCATCTTAGCGCGGGGCTCGTCCTCTACACTCTCTCGGCCAGCTTCGAACAGCTTGTGCCTATCAAAAATTACAGTTTGTGACATGCTTTCATCCTTGAAAACTTGGAAAATAATGTCTCCGTACCTGATTTCCCCAGTCCAATGCAAAATTTGATGGCGTGCCGCTGTTCAATCGTTCGCTGCATTTTGAGCTTGCACCGAGTCACTCGATAGTGATCCACTAAAAATACGATCCATCTTGAACTAACGTTCGCAGTCCATTAGCGCTTTGTATATGTTCAAGGTCAGAATCCCCACCACCAAGCCTGCGCGATGCGAGCGCGCTGTGACGTACAGTCACGTCAGGAAACAATTGCCCCCGATACTTTTTATACAGACCTTGTATTTTGCTATAACCCTTCAAACGAAGCCTTGCTTCTTCAATTTAAATCCACATAATATTCTATTATGTGTGCCTCATTTAAGTTTTGATGATTTGATGATTAACACCTAATATTTGCCTTATTCTGAAATGCTCAACTCCATCCCAGATATTTTATCACTTACATCTTGTTTATCTTTTCTTTTATTTCAAAACTTTAGCGTTGTACATTTCTAATGTTTAGTTCTAACGATAATATAAAGGTTAAGTGAATTCCCCAAGCGCACTAATCAAACCAAGGTCGTATCCAATGAAAAAGACAAGCGTCTTTTTCATTGGATACAAGCGCGACGGATATTATTGTTGTACGCAGCTTCTCGTGCATTTTACCGCAATCCACTGTCCAGGTAGGTAAAGTACGCCAAGCGTTTTCCGATTCACTCGCTTGTTTCTAGGTGGCCCTCAGCCAATCCCTACCGGTCCCCGAGTAGAGGAAGCGCTAAGTTTTAATGAACAGGATGAGCCAGAATAACCTTTCGTTTGCCTCATCGATGGGTTGAAAACGTTGGGCATTCAGATTCATTCAAATATGTAGCGATAAACAGAGTTTCATTACTATGGTACATCCGCAGCAGCCTTAAATATTAATGTTGGTGAGAAAATTAAAAATATTTTCAAAAAATTAAATCTTACGGGTTACATATGGACTATCCCAAAAGATGTCGCCATAAAAATAAAAATGAGATGAATAGATTTACTTATTGTAATTGAATTTAATTAAATTACACCGTAAGAAGTTTCTTTATTTTTAATAAACCACTTAATACAGGTCCCCCGCATCATAGCGAATGCATTAAATCCCTCTCCATCGGTTCTTGATCTCCAAGTCATTCAAAATATGGTGTATAGCAGTCAGTACAATGGTGGATGGCACGTGGCCCTCCATCGATTTTTATATGGATAACGTCCACTGATATTGATATTAAAAATATTTCATTACAATTTTTATCTGTTGAATTTAAGTAATGAAAAACTTAATTCTGTCTTAGATTTTATTAACTATCAATTGTTCATTAGGAATTGCCATTTCTTGTTTCCTTCTTGAGGCTACTTATTTAATAAAGTAATTCAAAAGAACGAAGTAATTTTACATTTTCCCACAATTTGATATATGCGGTTCGTACCTCAGAAGATAGCTTCTGTGCAGTCCTCCGATAGAAAAAGGTAGCGCGTCACCGTGACGATATACGAGTACTCGTATGTATCGTTTAAACTTCTTCGCCCATGGTCCTTCCTATGGCATTTTTAGATCTGCAGTTTTCGAGCGGAAAGGTGTCCGTTTCACTCAAAGTTTCACATCTTATGATCATATGCTTGTTTCGACGGCCGCGCCATCGAAACATCAAAACTATATGCGAGTGTCCTTTCTTTGTGTTTCTGTGTTTAGATGTTTCAATCGATATTTTTATATATTTGTGCGTCTCCGAAGAGCGTTCTGTTTTGAAGATATATGCACACATAATTATATATATATACATTCGAATAATTGATATATATATATATATATATATATATATATATATATATATATATATATATATATTCGAATATATCAATCACGTTTAACGAGATAGTTTAATTAGACTACCTATGTCTTCCGATAATATTTCGAAAAAGCAGTCATCAGAAATATACTCCAGCAATTTTGGATGCAACACACAATCTACATGATGTATACTTCATTGACGTAGAGTTCACTTTATATGACAAAAAGATCAATAGGGGAAAATTAGTAGCCATGTTGCCTAATAGCATATAGGAGTAGCTAAGTTTTGAGATTTTCGATCCCTTTGTACTTCACGCTTTATTTATAGGTACTTTTTGTAAGCATATACCTTTTTCTATTTATTTATTTCGTACGCTTTTGCCTTGTTTACTTATTTTTTGCAAATTTATTAATAAATCAAAAAAGATTTAAGAGACACAATAAGATTATTCAAATGCATGTTTAAACATGCATTGGTTTAATTGCAAAAATTACAATTATCCCAATTGTCCCGCAAAGTTTCATTAATTAATGTGTAGGATTAGACGCCACAAATCAAACAGGTTAAGAATTCTTTTTTTTTTTAATGATACGTTCGCTTTTAATGACTAATAGGCCTAAATAATTTCGGCAACCAGCAAGTGAAGGCTCATCCGAATATTTGAGAGTGATCATTGCCATGGAAATGCGTCCAACACGCAGTGTTTAGCTTTGAAATCTATCGATCAAAACAGGAAGTCGAGTGCTTGTTGCATTTATTTATTTTTTTTTCAAAAATATTTTAAATCCAAAAAAACGTATTCACCGATAGTATCTCCTTGCTCCCCAAGGCCAAGGGGGTTGAATGAATTAGACTGTTTTCTTTTTTTGTGAAAACCCGGGAAGACTTATATTCAGCTCGCCGTCCCCCCACTACGCATTTCTAAAAGAAGGCCGTAAGAGTGAGTAAAAAGTATAAACTGGACGAAGAGAGAAGTCTCTGCGAGACTCTTATAACAAGAAGAGGGAAACTATTGCCTGAATCGATGATTTACTGAACGCCACATTTTAGCTTCATGTTCCAAAAGACTTTTTAACGACATTATAACGCAATGTTATGTAGATTATCTCGCAAATTCACAATTTGTTGTCACGAACAAAAACAAAATTGTTAAAATAACATGAAAAATATTAAACATTCGTTAATTAGTTCAGTCAATCAAATCTTTTTATAATCGATTGGAAAATTTTAATGTTTTATCATTATTGTTTCCATAACTAGTACTACAATGATATTAATTTGATCAAAATATGTTATTTATATTTTTAAATATTTTTGAAGCATTGAACTACTGACCAGAGGACCCGGGTTCGATTCCCGGGCAAGCATCTCTGGGCACCTTTAGCTCCACCAAAGCTATGCGATTTTTCCGGTACCTGATCTTCCTGGGAAACCATAACCTGCACAGGGAAAGGAACTGGCCCCCCTACCCTGATGTGTGAATTTCACACGCCGTATAGGGCTTAGTACTGGGTGAACTCTACCATCACCTACTAAACCGACCTTCGGGTTGATTACTGGATTTATGGTTTTTTTTTGGGTGAGTGCACATTAATTTTTTTACTTGGCTAGGGATCCTGGTGCATTTTTGTTGATAGAGATTTTATATTCTTATCAATGAATCCCAAACACAGGAATCCCGAATAGAGTCTCCAAAATTGAAATCTTTGTGGCATATTGTATTTGCTGAAGTCAACCAATATTTATGGTAATTTTCGGAGAAAAATTTAATTTATTCGCAAAGCATGAAGGGAAAGAGAATGCAGGAAATTCAATCGAAATTCATGTAGAGTAACTCAAACTGTATTTATAAGGAATTTACGAGACTTGGATAATTGAATGGAAGCATCCTCTAAATTTGACAGTCGGTGAAAGACTTCAGTGCAAGAAGGTTTTGGAGGGCTGAAGTGATTTGCGGGGAAGAGTACATATAGCCTGGAGGGCTGATACGAATTAGCCCTCCAGTCTATACTGTCTCCCGCAATCCTCAATCCCAAAGTCAAGTTACCCAAATCGACGATGATCGCGAAAATGGCCGACACTATATTCAGAATCATCGAGAGAAGGGAATGGTTTCACCGCAAACTGCTAATTAGGCGCCACCAATATGGGTTGGACTGCGTGGACAAGATAGAGAAACAAATGACTCCCGAGAGCACATCCGGGCCAGACAAAAGCATGCTGGTGTAGCGTCAAGAGGCAAATGGCAGATTGTTTATCATCGCTCGAGAAGGGGGAAAAAAAAGACGAAGGAAGTGATTGTGACCGCCAAAACCTCGACCGAATGCGGCTAATGCGCAGCTTCTGTTTCTCTTCCGAGAGTTCTTCCTCGTGATGCTTGAGCGGTGAAGTCCAAAGGGCGTGAGAGAGTGCGCGGTTTCCGTTTCATTTTTTTCCTCGACCAGATGGCGACGTCTTGTTTATTCGAATATTCCGGTTTAGCCCTCCTGATTCCCTCTCTCCATCCCCACTCCACCGAGAGTTCTCGAAGGGGAACGTTTGAAATTGAAATAAAAAATGACTCTTTTCGGAGCGTAGTATTCGCAGCAATCCGACAAATATCCAGTCATTGCTTGGCGATGTCCAATATAATCAAAAATATGCAAGAGTTAATTTCGCAAATCCTCGAAAAAACCCAGCAATTTTAAGCAAAGTATAGGAAAGGATTTTGAAGTGTATTCTAATATTTAACCCGAAACCTATATTAATATTCCTGATATTTTTCTAAGAAATATCGTTATGCTATGGACTCCTGTAATGAATTAAAAACTATTGACAGTTTCTTCAATACTCCATTGAAAGGAATATGTATTAGAGTTTGAGGAAAGTTTTATCTTTTAAACAGTATTCTGAACGAAAAATGCGACATGATTGGAAAATAAACTTTGACCAAAACAGGGAAGCTGGTTCATGAGAATAACAATTCCCGAATCTCTCCATTTAGAGAAGTGAAGAAAATATTACTAAATCTCCATTAAAAAAATAAGAGCTTAGCGTTTCGTTGTAATTGCAATTGGTCTTTAAGGGTAAACTCGTCTCGTAGGGTTGACGTAAAATTGGAGAGTTCTGAATGGCGGCGAAGTCGAAGGATTGAGCGAGTAAGCAGAATGAAGAGAACGACAAAATACAAATTAGGAGAGAATCACCAAATCGTCGGAGAATTACTTTGAAAAAAGAAAAAGAAATGCAGCAGGAACTTTGAAGTTTCCACATAAAGAATAAAAATTCACGTGTAAAGTCCAAGATTAGTTCATTTACTCCAGATTTTTAAGGATTTACACACATTTTTGCCAGAATAATGTGCTATACTAACGGATTTTTACAGAAGGTAAAATGCGGGAAATGAAAACTCAATTTTGTCGGAATGGAGAGGAGGGAAGACTGTATGTATAAGGATTTGGAAAATTGATTTATAAGCTGAAGTTTTGGCTTGACCAGAGTAACTCACTTAGTTCTTACAGATAACGCATAATATAGGACGGTAAATATTGTTGGCTGCCATAGTAATTCACTAACCAACTCCACTGAGTAATTACTGAGTAGTCCACTGAGTCCCTCTTCTTTGCTGAAAATCCATCGGAAACTCTGAACTTAACGGGGATATGCCACTTACTGGATATAACCAAACAGAAGCATGATTGGTCCGTTTGAGAATAATCCTCATATATGTGGACTGGAAATTCCATTGGAATTCCAGTCTAAGTGGCAAACAAACACCCTCCTAAACAAGATTTTCTATCTACCAAAAAGGACATTTGAAGATTATGTTTACGCTAGATGAACGGTGTGTTTTTAATTAATGGATACGATTGTTCATACTTTCATACATTATAATTTACAACATTATTTCATTTTCATTTTTTCTGTCATTTTTTGTTACTCATATTTTTCTGTGGCTTGTTACAAATATATTATCTTTTCAGCACGATTTTTAATTTATCCATTTTTATAGATTTCACTTCTCTTTTTCCTCGCTGTTTCCACTTATCTGTCGTAATAACCTTGCATAAATAAGTGAGAGGGTTATGTACGCAGAATACTTTTTGTTTCATTGCATCCATTGTAGACAACGTGAGTCATGATAATTTATCATGCATAGTAAGTAGTTTTTCTGGAAACTGGTATATATGAATAAAATTAAATGAATAAATGAATATTGCAACGTTGAAATAATTCCCCACCAGAGGAAGAGGAGCGTGACGGGGAATGCTGGCCAGGTGGATTACACTCTCACCCGATAGTCCAAAGATCGCGTGTTCGAACCCCGACTTGGGCACATGGCATTGTGTCAACTGTGGATGTTCGACCCCAGGAAATCCTATTGACGAGCCAAAGGATTATTAGAATCCTAAAGGGCGCACCACAGGAGTCCTTAGAGCAAAAAAACTACCCGAGTAGAAATTTACAGAAAATTTAAATACATCCTCACAATACCCCAACAGCTGCTTTAAGGGCGTGCGGCGGGGGGGGGGGGGGTGTTAGAGCACCAGCCACACATAAGGAAACATTACATCATACATTCATCATAATATATATTAACTAATATACAAAATCACTGGTGCACATAAACATATAGGTGCATAATACAATAAAATATGTTTTCAAAAATCTATAACTATTGGAGGTAATAAAAATCTGAGACCAAAGTAAATGACCAAATAAATAAAATAGGTTGGTAGAGTAACAAATGAGGAAGCATTTCCTTGGAGCGTGTGAAGAGGTAAGCCTATGGAGCGTATTTTTCAGCTAAGTTACAATAGAGAGTACTTTTTAGGAGGCGTTAGTTTCCCGTGGACGGAAACAAAGGAAGTAAAAATTAAAGAGGAAGACTAAGGATGAACTTAGAAACCGAGGATGACTCAGAATGTCAGGACAGGGGGCTAAAAGAAAATGAAGAAATTGGGAAGAAACATGGTTACTAGCAGAGCAACTAAATTAAAAAATCGGCCATTTTGTGGCTGCTAAACTTGGGCATTCAGGCAAGAGAATAGCTAAAGATAGAATAGAGACTTTAGAGATTTGTTTAGGGAGAAGAATGGAAAAGTTGACCTGCAGAGAAAGGAAAACAAGCGAAGAAGAGCTAGCCATGGTGGAGGAGGACAGGGGTCCTAAGTATTATTGGGTTCATAGGAGAAAAAAAGCCAGTAAAATTGGACACAGGAAATTTGGAGAGGTAATGGTATGCTGAAGCCTGTGATAGAGGGTGTAGAGTTGTATGAGTAAGATTGAGGGAGGAAAAAATTGGCACTTCGGAAGGAATGAAAGGGAGGCAGGAAGAATTTAGAGTTCAAGAAGGGTTTAGTGTAATGCGCGTGGTGTTATGGACGTATTTAGTAGCAGTTGTATGAAATTTGGATTAAGAGTGTAGCACTACTTAGTCATTGAGATCATAAAAAATCTACAATTAGCGTCAGTCTACCCTTAATAACGGATATTCGATAGAAGATATCCGATATATTGGTCTAAGTAACTACGTGATGTAGGAATGTGGGACGCGGAATTGTATCGACGGTTCAGTGGCCGAGTTTGCCGCCTTCGCCTAGTCTCTGCAGCGATTGCTGCTCCAATTTCCTCTTTCCACTTCTTTGAAGGGAGAGATGCATGAGAGGACTTAAGTGATGAAAAAATTGCCCTGTATGGTGAAACAAATTTTTACTTTCGAGGTGCAAACTTTTAGTTCTTTACATCTTCATAGAAAGAGTGCTTATTCTTATACCTAGAGAAGCCTGCAACACAAATATTTGCTGAATTTCTCATGCTCAAGAAAGAGATATTTACTTAAGTTTACAGTTTGCTTAATAAAGGCTAGCATTTCCCACGTATAAAATAATAACCTATTAAAATGGCCTTACATTCTTGAATAGGTTCTCTCGATAAATAAGGTGGAATTGAGTTCTAGTCTAATGAATTTCATTTGAGTTTAATATTTGTGTAAGAATTTTAATTTTGCAGATGAATTAAGTCACCTTATCAACACTCGGATAATCAACGGAATCCATAAAAAGACTTTTTTGTATTGAAAATAGTGACGTGAAAAATGGAGAATGCATAATTCACGTTCCTCATCTCGTGATTTACCACTCACGCAATAGACTCGCATTTGCGTGCTAATCCAATCTTGCCGTTTGCATTTCTCTTCAGTGAATAGAGTGCCAACCGTTATCCCTTGCCAGAATCGGGTGATAAGTGACAGGGTAGTTCACTTGAATTATAGCTGAAGCAATTTCCCTTTTCCTCAAGTTTCCCCTTGATTTCGATCCCATATATCAATTATAAATCAATGATTAAAGGCAGAGAAAAGATGAAATGTTAGCTTTGATGCTCAAAGCATGTGGCAGATTCTCCAAATTCCCGCTAATATTTCGTGCGAGGAAAAAGAAAAAAGTTAGTTCACAGGTGCTATTTCGCACGATATCTTTGAAAACATCATACGAGGTGACACGGAAGGGCTTAAATTGGCTTTTCTCGTCTATTTAGACGAAAATTCAAGAATTTGCCCCCGACATTTGAAATAAAAATGTCCGTCGTCCATCGTGTGTGCTGGGTGAACAAAAAGAGTGCTGGGTAAATGTGACGAAAAAGTGAAGGAACGATGTTTTCTTGCCCTAGTCAGGCCCCACCTAGAGTATTCTGCCAGTATATGGGATCCTCAAGACATACATTTGATAATAATAATAATAACTTTAATTTCGGAATTGGATCGAGTTCAGCGGAGGGGGGCTAGATTTGTCAAAAATTGTTATGACCAACGCAGTAGCGTAACTACTTTGTTAGAAAATTTAGGCTGGGATTCCCTTACACAGCGGCGTTTACAATATAGATTAAACTTATTAAAAACATTTAAAGATGGGTCCTTTTCCGATGACATCAAGAAGATAATACGAACCCCAACGTATTAAGGGCGGAGGGATCACGAATGTAAGATTAGAGAGATTGACTGCAGGACAGACAGATTTAAATGGTCATTTTTTCCGAGAACAATAAGAGACCAGAATTCTTGTACTCGAAATCCCCCAGGAGCCGGCTCGACATAATAAGTATTAACCTACAAGGTAGCGACTGCGCAGGGTTATACGATTATATTTATATATTTTTTTAAATATTGTTTTTGCAGGTTCCCCTTACCTTTCCCCATCCATTTGAAAAACCCTAACCCCCTCATCCCTTACCCTTTCCTCCTGGTGCTGCACCCCCTGCCACGCACCTTTTTGGTGGCTTGCAGGGTATTGATGTGGATGTCTTTATTCCAGGTCTAACTTCTCGTCATTCTCGCTCATTGATACCTTGCTACAATACCGCGCTGCAGCTCACTTTTGTGTCCAACAACAACCCCTTCACTTTATGCCAGTTTATGATTGGTACTGAGAAAATGATTCCTAGTGAAGAATAGAGTATGTCGTAAAATACAAGTATATAAATCAATTATGTACGATTCTCAAACTATTTCAATATTATTTACGCATTAGAGTCATCTTTTTAATGCTAGCTGAACGAAAATGTGGGTCGTGTGGCATGACATGAACAGGTAAAGCAGTCCGTTGACGTTCTAAGAAGAAAAAAAATAAGCGATGACAGATGGAGAATAGAGAAAATGTTATGAATTTGCGTGCACGAAATTGAAAATAATGGGAAAGAGGGAAAGAGAACGGGTAAGCGGGGAAGATCAAATAGAATAATAAACATTTTAGCTGGCTTAAAGTATATTTGGAAAATGAGAGGAGAAGTTAATCGTACAGGTATAAGGGAAAGGTTATTTTGGCTGTGAGAAAGCCTCTGTCCACTACGCTCGGAAAGTTATCACCTAAATCTTTCATATGCGAGTGTAGTGTAATCTTGTAATTAGTGGAATGCATGCAGTCCATAATTTTTGGCACTTTTGGAGAAATAAATGGAATGAAATACATTTTTCAGCCTAAATTGGTCATACAATTCGCCCACGCCACAAGCAATACTTATTAAAATAAGTAAATATGTCAACTTCGGATCTTTTACCATACTTCTTTCGGATCCATTAAGTTGGTTTGAAAATAACAAAAATATAAAAATAATTCCTTCATTTTTCTTTGAAAATTCTCGGATTGCCAAATTTGTTAGTAATTCGGTCACTCTATGCAATTATATTTCATAGACATTTGGTTTTAAATAATTCCTCGTAAATCATTCTTTGATTGCTTCTCTCCCAAATATTGGTTTACCTACTATGAATAAATAATGGAGTCTTACTCTTGATAGCCAATTCAAAGTTTATGACCTTCTCTTCAATTCAAATTACGAGTATTAAAAAAATAAATCCATTCTCAGCATTTAAATCCTTAGATTGGTTTATAGCCGTCCTCTATTCCTCTCTATTCATTATTGATTTCCTCACTCTCAGAGAACTTCTCTGTTTTACTTACTTCTTAATTTGTCCTTTGTCCATGTCCCTTGGTTTTTCTAGCGGGATATCTCCCCCAATTTTCCCTTCCATCATGCTTCTAAGTAATCCATTGTGCCTCAAAATGCGTCCAAATCATCTAGCTCTCCTTTACCGGGGTTCTTCTACATATGGCCCTTTCCTCTTCTGCTCTTTTATACACTTCCTCATTCCTCACCTCCTGCCTGTCCATTTAGCCTTCGGTTTTCTTCTACAGTATCATCTTTCGAGACTAATATTCTACGCTGGTTCACATTTCCAATGTTTCATGTCACTGATCCGTAGAGTGGTGTAGTTCGTGAAACCATCCATACGAAAGTTTTAAAGATCTGCTTCCTTGTTTGCAATCTCAGGTTCTTTGAACAAAGAAGTCGCTTCTTCTTTATGAACGCCATCTTGGTTTGAGCTATTCTTCGCTTGATGCTCTCTAGTTTCACTCCTCAATTCTGATATATGCCTTCAACTTTTCTCTTCTAAACGCAATAATTTTAGTTTTCTTCTTGTTGATGATCATATAATATTCCCGAAGCACTTTGTCCACAGCATTCAGAGTGGCTTGTAGGTCCTCTCGCGTATCAACAGCTACTGAGGTACCATCTGCAAACCGGAGCATAAAACTTTATTCGCCACTCACCTTGCCTCCTTCGATGCCAGATTCCTTTACTTCCTTTATTTTCTGGATGTAAACTGAATAGCGCCTGCGAGAGATTGCATTTTTGTTTAGCTCATTTGTTTATTTTTGTTACTATATTCCTTCCATATTTCATTTGCATGTTTGTTACCTGATTCTTATAAAGGTGATGGATTATTCTGCAGTCGCTGTTGGCCAATTTAAGTGCTTCTAGTATCTTGAATATCTTTTTCGTTCAGCGTAGTCAACCAACGTTCTCCAAGTTCACGAATGCCACATATAATGGCTTGTTCATGTTTAGCATTTTCTCATGAAATTGAATGGTTTTCCATGAATTTTTCTTCCACATTTCCTTCCATTCTTTGATTAATTTTCCGAGTAAATAGTTTCGGTGAGTAAGACATCAATTTCAACGTTCGTTGCTCAATGGAGAAATTATCAAGGTACTCGGGGTCAAAGCAAAATGCACCATCTGTCGAATAATCAATAAATGCTACGAAAGTGGAAAACTTCCAGAGGATTTCGAAGATAGTGGTGTTTGGAAAAGGAATTCAGAGGAATTATTTTTATGATAGTTCACACACTCAGTTCTTGAAAGTTTTTTACTTGAATGACACACATTTCTCCGGCTTCGGATAAGCTGTATATACATTCAGTGTATTCATATCTTCTGAAAAATGTTCATTGGTTGGTCGTTATAATTCAATGTCTTCGTTGGAAATATCGAATTTCCCCGTAAAAATCATGTTTAACACACGTTTTCACCTATTTCTGTAATTTTGATGATATTTCTTCGGAGTTATCTCTATTACGCCGATGGAATACTAATTGACGATATTCGCGTTTCAGGTTGCCTAAACTTAGGCCACATGTCTAAGCCTAACTTGCCATATTCTAAGTTGAATTTAGGAAATCCATCATAAAAATTGATTTTTTTGGATAATTCATTACATCATAATTATTGCATATGTCAATGCGCTTACCAAACCAAATTGAGGTTCTCGCACACTAATAGGAAGAGAGAGGACTTGAGTATTAATCCTTTTGAACAATTTTCACCTTTAACATTCCTGAGTAAAAAAACGATGTTTTGCTCCGTCTTACGCTATCTGAATTCATTGTTTTTTTTAAGCGAGAAATCCGCTCGGAGCGTCTGGGTGTTACGGAGATATATAAGCACCAACTGTCTATTATGCCGCGGAACGAAGCAAAGATTAACTTCTGTCGAGAACTCCCTTCTTACCCTAAGGGCCCCGGGTACGTATCCCGGAGGTGGCAGGATCTTTTTAAGTGTTATCCCAATTCCTACTTGGGATCTTTTGTGAAGAGCACTTCAAGCGGAGTACGCCATCCGTCAGATGGGATGTTCAATTTTGTGATCTCTTGGTCCCTCCCCTCATTATAAATACGTCTGTCTCATTTACCCCAACGAAGCAAAGGCCCACAATACGTTGATCCCCGACAGACATTATCCAACCCTTGGGTCTCGTCCTCCCTGGACCTTGAAGGGCACAATTTGAAGGTTCTCGGAAAAACTCTTAAGGACACCGCTAGATGGCCATCAAATCTAAGCTCAAGGAGAATCTGAGCCCCTCCGGCACACCTGTCGTATTTCATTTCAGTCACTTCCACAGATCTCCCTCTAAACGTAAACGTCTGGCATGGGCAGGTGCGAAGGGATGCAAAGTCAAAACTTTCCGTGAGATGGTTTAAAAATAAAAGACCGCCCCCCGCTGCGCTTCCTCCCTTCGGGGCGTTACTTGGGGGAGGAGGGGGGGAGGCGACGGAAATTGTTGTTGCGTCACGGATAGGGGTATAGTCATCATCCGGATCACCCTTTCTCCCCGGGTTGTGTTCCCGAATGAACGAGGCGGCGAGCAAGGGGGCGGAGGTGGTTCGGGGCGCGCGAGTCATTTCTCTTTTGCTGCACCGTGGCGAAGAAATTTCGCCGCTAGGATGACGTCATCCGGATCGATCTATTCATCATGTAAAAAGTGCGAGTCTACTAAAAAAATGAGCTCGGCCGTGGGTAAAAAGACTTAAACAAAGAAAAATTTTTTTCCCTTGGTTTGCATGCCGATCGAAAATGAGAGGCTCGCTCGAGACTCGAAGAATTAATATTTACTGTTGCGAAAGGGAAAAGCACTCGAGAAACAATCCAACCCCACCTCGATTGAAACCTTTGTTTCAGTTTTGCACGTTGAAGTCTTTGACCGGGAACAATGCTAAATAAAAAATTTAATACTGCCGTTTGCTAATGAGATATTTAATCACTTAAGTGCCAAATCCAATTGAACATTATTAGTGATCAGAGATTAGCCGAGGAAGTGGAAAAAATGCGGGAAAGACAATCGTGGAATTGAGTCTAAGGAGAGATAATCTTTTTAAAACCTGGTGGAGATAATCACTCCATCAAAATAAAATTAATAATCAAATCCTCTCACATTTGCTTGTACCTCTACATGGCGAGTGGTGCTAACTTATTACGGCGATAGGAGTTTTCCTTTTATTGGTTAAAAAAACATGAGCCTACGCATATAGCTTAGATTAATCATAAAATCAAAGTAATGTGGGAGGAATGTCCTTGCAACGGAAATACGTATGAAATTTAATTTAACGTAAGCTTCTTTCTATCATCTCCACCATCTCCACTGAAATCAGCACATATTTTGGGAGGAATGCAGAACGAGATTTTTTGTTCTGGTTAGGGGTGTAGTGGATGAGGAGCGTTACTAACGCTAAGGCGTTTGAGAGTAGACGTTCATATTTTCCTTCCCGATTGTATGCTTACCAATCGATAAATATAACGGCAACATGCAATTAATGAAAACAAAAAATTCAATGTGTAAGCTAAAGGCTCTTGCGCTGATGTCAGATTCGCTACCTCTAAATCAGTTTCTCAAAGCTACAAGTCAGTTAAAAAGTCCTTACAATTTGTATCTACGAAGTCTGCCTATGAAGATAAATTATGCGGCACTTTTATTTTCCCATACTTACAAACTATGAGAATTTTTGAAGTTTTATTTTATATTCTGGACGCGTTTTTAGAGGTCATGTAAATGAAATTGAAGTTTTGAGAAACGGCCACAATGCCCCCTGAATGAAACCGTATGAGGACGGGAGTAACCGCCAAATAGCGCAATAGAATCGTCGAAGTGGGGCACTTAACTGTTTGAAATCGTCCCTAGTGTAATTCATGGAGCCAAGAAACTTGGCGCCGAATATTCCACGGATCATAGGCTGCATATGCCATCGTTTGCAGAAAATTGTCAGCCACAAGTCAAAATTTATCATCTCCATGTTTGCGGAGAGCCATTTGTATTTTTAAAAGTTAGAAAAGTACTTTTTTGAAATAAAAATATCCTACAAATACATTGTTTTTTATCGTAGTGAGTGCAGTGATGCGACCAGAGTTCAGGGGTTGGAAAATGTTTCCGTCGCTAACATATTGTTATTGAAAACTTTGCCCCAACTTCAAGTCATTGACGACACTCTATTAGGCATTTACAGTCACATTCATTGATTAGAAATACATGTCAAGTAATGATCAAAATTTACTCGTAGAGAGAGATGGTCCCAGGTTCATATCTGGATGGTGTCTTTGTATAACCACTAGTACACTTAAAGCCCCTTTCACAAGAATTAGGGACACTTTTAGTAAAATAAATATTTAAAAAGACTTCTTGTATGTAAACGTAAGTCCAAGATGATCCAACTCCAAAACTTGCACAGCAATTATGATATGGATTTCACGTGAAATACATAGTTAATACTTAACGCGAACTATTTCAAGGACTCATAATGTATTCCGCGGCGATAAATGACTTAATGGATAGCAAACGTTGATCTTTTGACGATATTTATAGTTCTCTGTTGGCATTAAATTTAAGGATAACACGCCGACCTCACAGTCGATAAACCAACTCTTTATTTTGAACGCGTTTTTTAGGTTAACAAGCACGCTACGTAATGATTTGCAACGAACCGATATATACCGAATTTGATTATCGATTGACTAACTCTATTCAATAGCATTATGCATCCGAGGTTTTTCTAAAGGTATTCTAAGCAAGGACTTTGATGAAAAATGAAATGGGTGATTTTATTTCACTGTGCGGATACCTCTGGTGGTCAATGCGCCCCCTTGAGATACTGATAAGCTTTGGCTTGCCGTCAGGGATCGAGCCAGTAGAGCGTTGAAACAACATCCATATGCCCGAGGTGGGACGCGAATCTTTGGTTTCGCCTAGGTACCTTTTTCAAAAAACTAAAATTGTAAATAAGAGAAAATAAATTTATTGCAATTAAACTATTTCCCTGTGGAAATTTCCAACTTTAGGACCGAAAGTAACTTCAAAGAAAAGGAGTTACGGAGAGCAAGTTTTATTAGACTTTCGTTTGCTACAAGCCACGACGAAATTACCTTAATTGGTTTCATCTTAAGTTTTTTCTCATCTTTTAACACATTAAACTGGTATTAAATTCTGCAAAAATATATTGTACAGAATACTTCCCGACCGCGTTTCATAAGTTGCGTCTTGCATAATTAAGAACGAGGCGATCATTCATACGTGCATCACGATTTTAAAATTTCCTCATTAGTCAGCTGTCGGCATTAAACAAATATTATTTCCTATTTGGAAAAACTACATTGTAAAAATATTGCCAGGAAAATAGCCACCAAAACACGATTCGTATTTCATAAAATATGGTCTACTCATTGATAAGGAGTGATTTTTCGCAATGAATAATGTGAAGAATACACCAAAGCTTCAACTGTTCAATTAGCTAGACAAAGATACTTTATCAGAAGTCTAGTGTGTTTTGCCTTCACAGTAGCAGTAATTAACTACAGCTGCAATTGTATACATTTCCGCTCGCCCACGCACTGACATGGAAGAGATCCATAAATGCAAATAAGATAGTTTTCAACGAATCCCCCATTCCTACATCGTGGACCTCGTACTCAGCGGCTACGCCTGCCTTTTACATAAAGGATGACTAGGTTATCAATGACGTGAGGCTTATGAGGAGCTGGAAAAGGGTGCTGCTCAATTTTTTAAACTATTGGGTGGGAGATTTATTCAAAAACTTGTTCCCATATACCAGAAATTCTTAGGAAACAATGACGCCTATTAAAAAAGCAAGATAAGCGTGAATAAATTAAAAATAGAGGATACATTTTTACCATTGTTCCTTTTTTTTGACAATCTACGGGCCATTGCTAGCGAAACGCGCCTATTCAATTATGTCAATATTTATTATTATGGAAATTGGGCTTACCAATGACGAACGTCATTTTGACAAGAAATTATATGATCAGTGCAACTATATTTGAATTTTGACGGTAGAAGGAACTTCTTTCTTCTGTCGCAACACCATATCCATGCCTAAATCGAGAAAAATTGCATGCTTGCACAAAAAGTGGCTGGAGGGTACTCTTCGGGCCAACCTGCGAGTTTATAAGTCCAAGCAACTTTGTGCAGACGGCCAAAAATATTACTTCACGTTCATCTGAACGCCAACATTTGCGACTTCATTTCATCCAGCGGCTCTCCATCGAACGACGAAGATAGAATGATACGTATGGAAAAAATGTACGAACTTTTTTCAACCAGGAATTCTTTGGACTCAGGAATACCACCATTTGCACTAACGGAGTAATTTTCCATGCGTGTTTGCAGCCCTCACTGCGCTTGTGTATTGGGATGACGCCGGGGTTATTTAAAAACATCGACATCCACTACATATTAACCTGTCTGTAAGTCACCACGAAGGTGTCTGGCAGAGGATGCTAGATAATCAGCTAGTAGATCATTTGGTGATATTCTATTTTCGGACAATATTTCGGGTGGTCACAGGGTGTGGGAGGGAAAAAGGATTTCGAAAATCTCTCCCCTTGCCAGTCATTTTTCCCTAACTTCACTTTGTGACCTGCCAACTTAAAACAAGAATTAAAAGCTTCTCCCAATATCGGTATTAAAATCACACGACATGCATTTCAGTTTAGTATTTTAATCCGTCCATGTAATTATTGTTCAATATTCCAGTGATTCCAAAGTCAGGATTCCCAGCAATCAGGTGATGTTTTCTTTTCCTTTAAAAAGATTTATATTTAGATAAGATTTCTCGACAAGCGGGCAACTTTTATCACTACTTAGCTAAATTCGGGAAAAAGCTGCTCATCTTTGTATCGAATGTCGGGGATATTTCAAGAATTTCACTCCCGGGCAAAGATTTTCCCATTCATTTACGATTGAAACGCAATCAAGGAACAGCAGATTTTGTTAATTTAGTTATTTCAACGTTCATAAATAAAGAAAAATATTTCTATTCGTTAATTAAAAAGCATTTAGGCACACCGATATGTGTTTTAATATGCCAAGTGTAAGCGAACAAAAGAAATTAATTATACAAAATCACACAAAATTAAATTAAATATGACCTAATGAAAACAATAAATGAATGCCTTCATGAACACACTAATGACTAAAAAATGGTCAGGAAAAGGGTAGTCCAACAGGTGAGAATATTTCCAGTGCGCATTATAATTTTAAAAAATAAAATATACAAACAATATTCATATGCTTCAATGTGGATGGAATTAAAGATGGATATTAAATTTATTTACACTTTTTTATTTGCAAAGTTAAGTTAATATCAACGTTCACGGAAGGAAGAATAAAATCAATAAGATTCCTCGTGAATGAAAAATTTCACCTCCAACAAGCTTATATATTTACTTTAAAGGAAGGAAATGTATTCCGAAAAAAAATATCGACTATCCGTTTAGCTGGTTGATATTTCGTCAGTCAGTTTTAGATTTTATGATTGATTTGATTACTCTCATTAGGTATATTTTTGGACATCAAAGCATTTTCGATACAAAAGAAAATCAAGATGCACGAATTTTGACACCGCAATGTGAGTGAGGTTCCCATTGCGATCGGAAAAGAACGAAAGGTGTGAATGTTTTATGATTAAGTACGGGAAAAAACAAGTGCTGATTCAACACCATGAACAAGACCGATTTATTAGCACCATGATAATTTTACCGATTTATTTGAAGACCTTACTTGTATCGAGAATTCAGTATATAAATGAATGTGCTGTCTGCAATTAAAATGAGTCGTGTAGCCTTAATTTCTCTAGAAGACCGCAGTCATTATTTTTAACTTTATCTCACGCAGAATACTTTAATACGCACTATATACCCTGAGCAGCGTTGTACCAAACCTTAAATGCTCACTTGAACCTTTGAAAGATGAACAATTATTTTGAAAAATGTTTAATTGTCTGAAAAATGCTATATCAATAGCGGAAAAATCTATAATTATCAGCCCTTCAAATGAGGAGACATCGTCAATTGAAGTTAGCCCTGCTAAAAAATAAGTTTCTTTAAGAATTAGCTTTAGGAAACTTTAAGAAAATTGAACAAAACTGAGGACATGATAGCGAACGCCGTTTGGAACTGAAATGTTCAACGTGATATATTCAGTTTCCATCAAATTTCCAGTTCGAGTCTCCGATGTTTCCGGTAAATAATTTTATTGAATTGAATCAACTGATAAGAACTCAATTTATGAAACCTCGAAGGTCGATACCCAACTGTTGTTTTCTGTCAAATACTTGTTTGCTTGTTTATCTTAGGACACGTTCAAAATAAACATTTCGTTTATCAACTGTTGAAACCAGCCTATTATCCCACAATTTCATGTCAAAAGGGAACTTAAAGTGGCGTCAATCAAACAATTTCAACTCTCCACGAAGCTCTTTATAACTTACAGTGAATTAGAGTATCTAGTTTAACTACAGAAATAGATTAAAATGGTAGCAATTGTCATTAATCAAAAACATGTTTCTCCATTTACAATGGAGTAGTAGATATTTCCATAAAAGATGCTTTAAAAAAGCTTGCTAAATATTTCTGGTTAAAGTTTCCTTCTTTCTTTGGAAGGGGATATAAAAGATAAAACGTTTTTCCCGTAGATTTGCGCTTTCAATATGTCCGTACAATATTTTGCGATCACTCCGTCAACAGGAATAATAATGGCGGAAGGTGACACGCACCAAATAATTCTCCAAAGACGAGGAGTGAGGACCATGTGATCATGAATTATGCACGCTTAATCCCTTGTGCACACACTTCATGGCCGACATACAATTACTACATGCAGGCAGTTTTACACCATGCTTATTACACGACTGGAATCAGGATAGTTAAAGGTATGTCGTTTCAAAGGGGCAATCTCATTTAATAAAACAGGTTGAATTCTGAAAACAGAAAGGAAGGAGAAAGTTACTTATATTATATTCGATTCTTGTATCCAACAACCAATCACTGATAAGAAGTTTTTCAAGAGACAGCAGATTTCTGAGCTGTAATCTACAATTCTTTTGGGAAGCCATTTTTCGCTATTCCGCTGGCAGAAACGTACACTTGGATGGTTGAAGCCGTACCAATATCATAAATCTTCAAATTTGCATATGGAAGACAGTCGCACATAATTCCTCTAACTTCCAATGTTCTTATTCAGCAATTTATTACGCACCATCACCAAAACCAGAACCGTTCCTCCCTTTAATTTTCTTCGGTAAAAACAATTTCATGCCCAAATTTTATTTCCCATTTTCGGGGTTGTAAAATTTTGCCAATTAACTTTGCCCGTTTCCTCGTCAGAACTGTGTACTGAATCTGATGCGACGACGACTGCTCGGTTGAGATGAACCGTAGACACTGACGTCGGCGAAAGCAAAAAATAGAAGAGTTTGCCCATAGGCAAAATTTTAAATCTTCAAGGAGGGCTGTATCGTGTAAAAGTTTTCATCAAAGACTCAAGCCTCAAGTTCACATCCAATATTGAGCATCCTGATTTCGATAAATGAACTACGAGAAATACGATCATGACCAGTAAGGCGTTTAATATGAGTACTCGTAGTCGATAAAATTTCAATGTGGTATTTTAAAATAAAATCTCTCATCGCTGAACCAAAAGCCATAATAATCTACTCTAAGGACGATTTGATAGGAGTAATTCCAGCTCACTTCTTATCAAGCCTTTCAAACTCTGTAACAGGGTCATGTGGAAGAACGGTTTCCCAGGAAAATCTTCCACAGAGAAAATTTGCACGGTTTGTGTGAATATCGAGCTATCCTAAAGTATTACTCGGATTTGCACCCATTATCCCGGCTCGGTAAGCAAGCTAGCGGTCCACCCACTACCTGGGCCGCCACGTCACCCTATATTTTACCCACCATGGGGAATGTAAAAAAATAAATAACAGTATTACAAAGAGCGTTGAGGTTGGGTGCGCACTAAATTCAGTATGTGGAACCAATCCATTTACAGTTCCTCTGGGAGATCCATTTACGTAAATGGATATGAAAATAACCAACCACAACGAGAATAATAATACGCCGCCATTCAATGAGATAAAAGATTTAGATTGATGCAATATAACTAACGACAGTAAAACAGGAGTTAAATTTGAATGGTGCATTATTATTTACATATAAATGTCAAAACACAAGAACTCAAAGTGTCCATACCACGAATGTGGGACACACGAAACAGGATAACAGGCGGCCCCCCTCATATTATCCTCTCGTAGGTTGTGGGCAAATGAATACAATGAAAAATGAGCAATGTCGTATCCCGTCTATTTAAGCAACTTTCAGAATTTAAGAAAAGCAAGTGGTAGTAGGTGTGCGGATAAAGCTTGGAATTTGTGCTGGGTTTGTGAACTATCTTTGTGAGAATAAAGTAAGACGCAAATTACATTTGCATCATCTGTCGGTCACCTCCTCCAGCAACGAACTAAAAAATGAAGAGTGACGGGATTATTATCGAAAAGAGAAAAATATTATCTTCAGCCTGTGATTAGAGCAGTAGAGATCAAGAATATTTATAAAAAAATACTCGAGATTTATTAAGAAAATCACTCGAGTTAACCTGTGGCACCAGAGAGAGAATTTCAGGACCTTATGCGATAAATTCATATTTCAAATGAAAGAGATACGTACTTTTCCACAGAATTTATTGGGTATGAAGTGTTTCATTGTTATACGGCATCATTAGGAACATATTTGTAATGAAACATATGTGATACATATACGTATGCATAGTGCGAGGGGTGGGAGTAAGTTGGAGCTCAAACGTAATTGGTTATTTCTTAGGAACCAGTAACCAATAGAAGGCAACATTTTAGCTATTCTGAGGGATAGATAGTTCGGGGGGGGGATGAAAAGGAAATCAGGGGGTAGTAAAATGTGGGGAAGGGAGTTGTGATCAATGTAGGGTGGTGGGACGATAATGAGACAATGCGGAGTACGTTCTCACTTTCATTTGAAATATGACTACACAAAACTTTCAAGAAGTGAATCCTGACCCTTAAAGGTTACTTATAATAATCTTGGAAATAAGGCGTAACTTTGCGGTCATTATGGATAACAATAATCAAAAATAGCTTTGTCTTTCTCGCACTTCTATCGGCATGTGGAGCAACGAGTTTCACCATAGCATATTCACAGGCGATATATCGCGTGGAAATATCGTAATAAAGCCCTTTGGAGAGAAGGGGATAAGGAAAGGTGTGAGATTGGATAGAGGGTGAGGAAGGAGTGAGCTGGGTTCACTTTTTGTGCAAAAAGTACCTAGATATGGGAAACTGAAGGAGAGGAGATGATACATGACAATTATCTAGAAAAGTAATGAAAATAAAAAAATATCTCAATGATACCGAATATTACATGCCACATGAATTATTTCAATATCGTTAGACTAGACCAATCAGATGGAATAAGAATAATACACTCCAGTCCAAATGTTAAATACTCTCTCTTACCTCGCAAATTAGTGATTACAACGAAAAAAATATTAAACCCTCCAACAATTATTATTGAGAAAACTTGTCATCTCCTATTTCTCGTTGGAAGGCATCGGCATAATTTTTATACTAATCACGTAATCAATAGTTAGAGTTCTAACTTTCTCGGCCAAAATCAACCGTGACGACAGACAGGGTTGAATACGCGTCCTGGAGGTCAAAATTTGCAACTAATGTGCTTGAAACTGTCAATTCTTCGCCGAAGACAGTTTGGAAACGAGCTTATGTATGATAAAAAATTAATGGTTGATAATATTTACCCAATTATAATATTTCATTGAGGGTGCAATCTCACCTATTATCATTATAACCCATGGCTTTATTTGGCTCAAAATATTTTTGTCATCATTCAGGTAAAATTCAGAGAAAGTAAAAGAGTTTCCAAAATGGAAAACAATGCTTAACGGGAAAAAAAACTAAAAGGGAGACCCAATTCCATCACCCGTATAATTTTGAATAAAAACAATGCCATACTATAAAAAAGGCATCTTGACAAAGAAAATCTCAAACAAAGAATTCAGAATAGTGGCAAACATATTTTAGTCCTTTGAAATTAAACCATTTACCTTAAAAAATATAGATAAACGAAAATTTTATGGCAGCGGCTAATGAAATTGGTAGCAAAATACCAAATAATCACTTTTTTCCACACGCAACGCATTCTACTCATAAAATATAAATGGCCCGCATCAAAAGTTGAGTATTTACGCGATAAGGGGGTTTAAAGTGGACAATATTTCTAAGTTTAAAACTGCCGAGTCTGTTATCTCTTAACTTGGCCCACCTCTCGTTACACTTGACTAGCGCAGGGCGTAAAATATTCATGAAATTACACAGAAACACCGTAGCGTGCCCGATGGTTTTGTTTGGCGGTGACGATAGAGCTCAACTTGTACTAAGGGCTACTCGGCGCGGTTGAATTTTTGCATTAACAAGAGCTCAGTTCACTTCACTATGCCGCCTGTGTTTTCCAGGAAAATCTTCACCCAATTCAGCCAAAGCTGAGGGTTTTCCGAGGTCATCAGAATTTGAACCCTGATCCTCCGGTCAGTAGCCAAATGCTGAATAAATCTGCGCGTATCTTAAATTCCTCTCCGGGGTGGGGGGATTATTTACCTTTAAAGAGAGACCGGTGTCTTCGTTCAGCGTTGGCTGCGATTCCGACCTGACGCGCCGGGTCCTAAACCGAGTTCCCCGTCACTTCTCTCCGTCGCGAGACTGCGAAGGACCACTTTGTTTACAGCCAGACGGTGTTTGGTTTGCACACCTTCTGAGATCCCCCAAGAGAGTGAAACAGTGAGGGGGAAGAGAGAGTGCAGGGAGGAGGCGACGACCTATAAAAATCCTTCCCGAAAGAGCTTTTTGAGAAATTTGGTCCCTCTCCCACACCCATCCCCCCGCACCTATGCAGCCGATGCGGGTCAGGGAGCGTGAGGACGCTATTTATAATCAGGGATTTCACAATATCGTAGCCTTCTCGGAAAAAAACATGATGCGAACGCTCGCAAAAAAATGTTTATATATATATATATATATATATATATATATATATATATATATATATATATATATATATATATATAACACAATACATATATATAAATAACACATAATTCATATATGCACAAGCATATATGAATTAAATACACTTGTGTATATAGGCGAGCCTCACGAAGTTAATCATACACCAGCTTTCCTTAAAAGATAAACATGAGACATGTTTTACATTAAGGAATGTCTATATGATTAGTTAAGACGGCTGTGGTTTCATGAACATTCTCAGCACTACGTTCTCTGACTCGTGTTCTTTAACTCTGATGTTGCATCCAATGACAGCATACGTTAACATACCGTGATAGACATTTTTAGGGGTCTAAAAATTGTGGTCGTTGTTTTCTTGAGGGAGTGGCGATAGATTTCCCGGAAGAACGCAACCCGTCGAAAATTGATTGCAGCCCGAGCGCAAGAGGCGGTCAGGCGAAAGTGGTCGGCGTATCGCTTCATTAGCGCGGCGCCTCTCTCTGGCTTTTAAGGACGGAGGGTGGGTTTGGTCGGGGTTGGGGACGGGGTGGGCGGCGAGGTCTCGGGTCAAATGTTACACGAGCGAGTCTCCCCAGAAAAGTGAGAGCAAGCGTGTGACTGAACCCCCGCATCAAAGGAAGCCGAGGAACGTACGACCCTATCGACATAATTTTTCTACAGAACAAAATGGTTCCGCAAATATCCTTGACGGAAACCCTTCGCACCTACACACTCGTGCTAAGGTGGCCCTTTCTTCATTACCTGAGCATCCGAGAGTTAAATTTTCTTATCGCATTCTTAACGTACACGTTATTTAATTCATCAGTTTCTTATTAACCATTACAAAAGTTAAAAAGTCTGATATTTATTTTTTTATTGATTGACGATACTTTCCATAGTACAAACATATTATTTATGGATTGCGAACGCGTTGTCCGGGATTATGAAGCTTAATTAAGCGTTAATAAGGAAGCGTTAAGTGTTTTGGAAGGAAGGAAAAACGGTTTCTCGTAAAACTCGAACTCAAACCTCTGAGTATATTGCATTTGCACATTCATACTAATGTCCTGAAAGGTGTATATTTTGCGATGCCAAATTGTAAAAAAAAACTCAAAATGATTCTTTAGCAGCTAATAATTGAATTTTTGCCAAGACATTAACCTGAGAGCCGTATAAACATAGGCCTTATTCCAATCAGAAGCCATTCTCTACTTCTTGGGGTGAAATCCGAAAATACTTGGACTTCACCCGGTAATACCCACCGATGTTTGTTTTTAGATGCCATAATCGACCGCCAGAGTTAATATAAAACAAAATCTTCGTGAGGAAGAATCACAATAAAGGTAAGCTAAGAGGGACAGTCTTTAAAATGCCGAAGTTCCTCGTCTTGAAAGCAGAACCACCTTAAAACAGCCCTTTCAAGGCGTTTGAGAGGAAAAAAGGGGTCGTTGGCATTTGCCTTTTTCCTTTCGTCAACACGTGGGTTGGTATTGCAAGCAAGCATTTGGTCAAGTAACGGTTCCAAAAGATTTGCTTTCCTAAAAAGTTCTGCGTGGAACCGAGCATGAAGACAAGCAAGCGTCGAGGCACACACGCGAGTAAATAAAAACCCTTTGATATAAGAGCTGCATTAAACCTTACCGAAGGAAACAATTCCAAATCTTGCTTTGATAACGGGGTAGAACGCTTCTGCGTACACGCTCTCAATATGATTTTTGTGTTTGCAGGTGTGGTCATAGTCATAAAAAATGCATTGGATTTGTTTAGCGCTATCGGGAGATAATATTATTTGCGCCCACGGCCAGTGAAAAATGTTTGACGCACATGAATGCAAACTGTTGGTTTTCGCTTGGTTAAATTTTAGTTGAAAAGAGGATACGGACGGAGGGAGTGAGGAATGAAGAGGGGTTGAGTGGCTGGGAGAAGTGTGACAAGCTTGATAAAGATGATAAGAAGGAAGAAAGCGTCTCGTTTGGGGCAGGCACCGCGTAGGGGAATTTTTACGGAGAAGAATCGTGGAGGAGGAGACAGGGAGAGGAAGAAGTTTCCTTAAATCCAATCATTAGTTAACGTTCGCATTTTCTTAACCAGTGAGTTAACGACGTGCATGATTGTATAAACAATTGAGACTGCGCGTTAGTAAACACGTACATGCTTACCGTAGTGACTCCGTCTTTAAGTTAACAAGAAATTAAAAGTTCGATTTGGATTTATCTAATGATTACAAAATAGATTTGTTGCTTAACTGGATTAACTGGAGCTTAAAAATTAGTCTTAAGTCTAAATATAAATTATTTCAACTGGGCCTGAAATATTTAAATTTCTAAAGAACCTAATCGTTAGAGGTGAAAGCAGGTCTTCGACATTGAAAAAGGACAACTTATAGTGAATACCGGCTAAAAGACGGATTCACAGAAGAAGAATAAATTGGTGCGGAACCTATTCTGGAACTGCGGTATTACTCTATCATATATCACATGAATACTTCACACCTAATCAACCTGCAAATCACTGTGAGCACTTCACATTATTCAATCAACATTTAAATTTGACTGTAAATCTCTTTTAACTCTATAAAAATATAAGTAAGAATATAAAGTCACTTAAATTAGTACTGTTCGAAACATTGCGCCTTTTAATCTCTGTTATGAAATTCAAATTTAACGCGCCCGTTAGTCTAATTTCCCATAAATGAGTGAAATGGGTCGTCAAAATGAGGAATGAAAACAGCGGGGCCTTAGCCCTTCAGGCCATGGCCTAATTAAGTACGATATATTGTGGAAATGTGAGATTCTACCTCGATTATATGTTTCGCCTCTTTATTTAGGGGCAGAATGGAAGACATATCCTTATACGTTGACCGAGATATCCGATACTATAACCTTGGCATTTGAAACTCAAATGTATTTTTTTAATTGTGACTTTACATACTCAGAATTAATGTTTCACAACAAAATATCGTCTTGAGAGCTTTTTTAACAAGTATTGACTTAAACTCTATCGGAAAGAAAGCCTTTGCCATTTAGAAAACTGGGAGTTTTGGGGATGTTCCACTAGTGTTAGGTGCCCTCACTTAAGTACCTACCTTAAAAATCTGATTCCAAGGCAAGTAAGTTGATAATGTTACATGGAAAGTGTGAAGTACAGTCGGCAATAGATAGTCATAATTGAGATTCCCCAACACGTTTCCACCAAAAATTTGTTGGAGACATAATTTCAATAATCCCTTAATACGCTTATTTGAGATGAATAAGAAAGTTGTGGAAACAACAGTATTTGCACGCCTACCCCATTACTAAGCAAAATAGTTATAGATGCAAATCTTTAAGTTTTTCGTCATTTAAGGTGGAGCCAATGACGATAGAAATATAATAACTCCTCTTGGCTATAAGGGGAGTTCACGAAGAAATACAACCATGGAAGGGTAAAATAAGACCTAAAATTAGCTTAAATATTGTAGTCCAAGCAGGGAAATTCAATGGGATCTGCTGTGCTTCAACGTTGGATTTGTTGAAACGATATTTGAAGAAAGCTTTTCACTTAACACATTTGCGAATTCTTTTGCTTTAATAGTCCTTTCAAGGAAAAATTTAAAGACTTTGAGAGAAGCTGTCCGGGCTATTCGGACCCCTTCTCCTTTCTATTTGTTGCGCCAAGGAGTTCCAACTCAAGAATACCGCAGGCCCGACCACCCGCCACAAAATAAAAAAGAAAAGAAAACACCTGGGAGGAAGTCATTACAGCATCCTGTGGCACGAAAGCGACGCGTTGTTTGGGTGCTATTCGAATGTTTTCAACAACTTCCTTGGAGCATAAAATAGATGGAGCTCTATCCTCAGCAACAACGGAGTAACTCGTGGCGCAACGAGAGCATTTAATTTAAGTCTCTTGCCCTTCTAATTCAAACATTCCGCGCTGCCATCCAGATAAACTTCCTATTCTCCGAATCGCTAACTTCTTAGTATCTGTTTTATTATATTTTTAAGCTCGTGTTGCTCAACCCGTTCTATTATGTCAACCAGCAAAAGTTTGTTAAAACACAGCTCAGAATGTCAATATTTCGATCAAATAATAAACAATCCTAGAAAACTACCAAACTACAAGGCACCGCCAGATGACAACTAGGAGTTTAGTCCATCAATTAGAGAGAAACCCGATGTCAGGGCGGACCGATTCGTCGACAGCGGGGAAATTACTTTTAAATCTTCGATCTTTAAAATAAATTGAGTCGCCTTCGAGTTGAGGCTTCGATGTCCACAAAAAGGGAGCTGCGAGAAACCGATGACTCAACGGAAAGCACATGTTATATCCATCAAAACCAAACTCTCCTTCTGATTCGTAACACAGTAAATATTTGAGTGAATGTTACTTTTTTGCCGTCTTTTAGATTAAATATCGGCGAGTAACAATTATCAGAGCGACTTCATTATCAGCTGACATGTTAGAGGCGGAAGAATAACGTTGGAAATCAGGCCGCAGTAGGTTAAATGGTGGCCGCCAGCACTTCTGTTTACTCAGCGTGCCTGTTTGCCTTGAAATTATGACAAAACCCTCGACGACGATCTATTCCCAGAGTACTTGAAACCAAGGTGTACCGTTTGGAAGGAAGGGTGTAGCCACGTGTCTAAGACGCCGTCTCCTTTTATGCGATCCTGTATGACAACGATGGAAGCCGCCTGCCACCGTGTACGACACCACAGTTACTCGACAGGCTAGAAACAAACGAGGAGCGTCGCACCTTTATCTCATCCGGGACGGAATACGGGCCGGGTCACGACAGTGGCGCTGCAAATAATCACGTGTTATCTCGCGACAAAAAAAAAGAAAACTATCATGTGTATAATTAGCATGAATGGAAACGGAGGTCTCCCGTAGATTTTCGAGAATTTGTCGGTTCGGGGACCCGTTTGGAAATAATGCGACCTATGTAGTCCACGGTTGGGGAACACTTTCTCTTGACGCGGAGGGAGATCTTCCTCTCGAATGAAACTCACGACACAAGCTCAACTCGCGGTGATACAGTAACGAAAGAGAAAGAATAAGGAAATAATCCACCATGTTGATCTAGAAATCAATTAGCAGAGTAGACGAAAGACGGGGAGACGTTTCCTGCTTGTTCGGTCTGTTCTTCTCCCGTTACACGCTCTCTTAGCGTGCCGTGGAGTGCGATGTACGAGGGTCATCCGGAAAGTAGTACCCGTTCGTGAAATAAAGACACAAAAGTAAATATTAACAAACATAAAAAATTTTATTTGAAAGAGGATACTTTAAACTACTTCTCAACATAATCTCCAAGCAAATTAAGGCATTTGTCATAACGTGTGACAAGTTTCTGTATTCCTGCTGCATAGTCCTTCGCCGCCAGCTCATTGAGATACGCGAGGGACCCATCTTGCACAAATTTTTGCATAATGCAGATGGTGTTTAACAATTTCATGAACAATTGTTCGAGAAACATTGGGAAAATGCTCACAGATGTCATCAATTGTGACGCGCCGATCGTTCCTCACGAATTCGTCAACTGAGCTCACCAGTTGGTCTGTAATGACAGACGGTCTCCCCGAACGCTCATCGTCGTGTGTGTTCCCCCTCCCCATGTTGAAGTTGCGACACCACCGCCGAACAGACGACTCGTCCATTACATTGTCTCCATACACCTCCTTTAATTGGCGATGAATATCACATGGGCGAACGTTTCTTGCATTGAGGAATTTAATCACTGCCCTCACTTCACAACTGGCGGCGTTCTCAATTTTTTTAAACATTGTAAACAATCACAGAAACAACACAGGCAATGCTAGCGTCACGCAACTTGGCTCAGAGAAGGCAGACAAGCCACTGAAGCTATCTGACCTCGTCCAGCGGCTACTCGCGTCGTCAGCACTTCATGCGGCACGAACGGGTACTACTTTCCGGATGACCCTCGTAAATTTAGATTGGGCAGGGTACTCGAGAAGGAAGATGTTCATTTAAAAACAGATTGATTAGTTCAGGCGTGATGCGGTGGAATCCGAACATAATAAAGAAAAGATAGTTACAATTTTCCACTGGGTAAGTTTAATATTACGACCTGGTTTCGATGTATTACCGCATGATGTACATCACCTTCAGGTAGACCTTCAGACGATGTAGTACATCGAAACCCGGTCGTACTATTAAACTTATCTACTGGAAAATTGTTACTCTCTTGTCTTTCGGATTAAAATTTCGGAGAGTTCCCAGTGAATGTGTTTTAATCTTCTTTGGCTGCGAGATGTGGACACGCTAGGCTCAGCAGTGGATCAGAAAATCGATGGAAAACTGAGCTACGGAAGATTGATGAAAATTGAATGTATTTAAGGTGTGGTGAATGAAGTATTCTGAAGAGCGATTGGAAATGGAAGCCGGTTGATGACGCTCACAATTAAAATAGGCACACTAATTGGAGAAATCTCGAGGCACAGTAAGACCACATTTGAAAGAAACGTCGCACTTTTTATTCCCCGTTCTCATGGTTGGTCGGATGCAGCTCACCGATTCCCTCTTCCCTGTACCTACTTATTCATCTGCTGGCACGATCCGAAGTCCAGAATTATAATTAATTGGCTGATCTACTGCCTTCTTGGCCGAATTCTATGATTTTTCCCTCGTAGTGGTCACTCAATAAGAAGTAGACCTTTGGTGTCTAACTCTACAGGTGTCTAATTCTAATTGTATACCCCTATCATTCTACTTCTTCCTCTAACCACTGTATTCCGTAGAATAGCCTTAAATTTAACTTTAATATATAACTCCACCCTTACTACTCAGCTTAAAATAGTTAATTTCCTTTGAAACCTAATTTTAATCGCTTCCAATTGTCTCTCACATCCTTGATCCATAGCGCGCTTGTATCACACTACCCTCTACGCAAAGTTGTGTCGCGATCAAGTTTTGCTTCCCATTCAATCCGATACTGCTGCTAGTGGGTGGTCCATAGATGCTTATTTTCGGGAAGGCACCACAGCAAACATCAATTGAACTATCATAGAAAGGTGGACTGGTTGGTATTCAGGGAATCGAGGATGAATAATGGAGAGAAACTTAACGTCGGTAGCATTCTGGTATGAAAAGGGAAGGAACCAAAGAATCGCACAATTTAACGTCCCATTTGACGGACTGTGCTCTCCACTCGAAGTGCTTTCCACGTGATACCCAAATAGGATCAGGATATCAATGCAAAATCCAGCCACTTCCTTCAAACCCTTCTTTTATCGCTGCGCCTTTGGTTTTAAAGCATGTTCTCCAAAACCTGATCACATTCCTAGCGATTGTTGCCCTAGTTTTCCAAACATTACTCGAGCGAATTTGCGCGCTTTAGACTAATTCCTTGTAGCTCAATTTTAGAATGGAAAGTGTCCATAAATTTTGAAAAAATATCAATGCGTCGTTTATATGCCGGCAAATGCTTAGTAATGCCTCAATAAATGAAAGGAGTTCTTTTTGCCGCAGTGCCTCACGCAGTCCTTAGCGAGCCGCCTTATATCACGAGCCCGGACAAGTGGGATGGCTTCCCAGGGGACAGCGAAAGGAGATATCCCCATAATGGCTTGATTTAAGCGGCACATCCCCGAGCAGAGACCTGATATTCACAATTTAGGCCAGGAATGATCGGCTCTGCCTAATTTGTTTGCCCCAAGTAAATAGGCTAACTCATTCCCTCTCCCTATAGTCATAATCTCTATCAGAAGGTTAAAATAAATCAAAAGGTATGCATACCTGTAATATTTATATATAAATGAAAACAAAACAAATATTATGCGGTTTTCATGCAAGATCAAATTTGAGTTAAATTTTAAAATAAGAGGTCATAAACTAGAGCAGGTGGACCATTTTATATGTCTCGGAAATGATTTTGACCAAAATGGTGAAAGTAGTACGGAAATAAGGAGAGCAATTGCGTTAGGAAAAGAAGCTATCACAAGGAGAAAGGAGTTGATGACAGGAATATTGAGTAAGGAGGTGAAGAAAATGCTTGTTAAAACTTTGATATGGAGTGTAGTTATGTGCGGCGTGGAAGTATGGTCATTGAAGCTGGATGATAGGCGTAAATTGGAGGCTTTTGAAGTGTGGGTGTGGAGAAGGAGGGAGAAGGTGAAGTGGGCAGCAAATAAAACAACAAAAGAAGAAATAGACATAGTGGGGGAGGGGAGTTCGTTGGACTCCTGACCAGAAAGTTTGGGTTCGATTCCCGGGTAAAGGCTCTCCGGGCACCCTCCGCACACCCGTCCAGTGTGATTTTTCGGGTACCAGTACTACCCGGGAAACCATAGGGAAAGTAACTGGGCCCCCTTCCCTGTTATGTGAATTTCACACGCCGTATTGGGCTTAGTACTGGATGAAATCTACCGAAACCTACCGAATCGACCTTTAAATTGATTATTATGTTTATGGTTTTTTTTATTTCTCGACGGGAATATCAATTCGCAAAGAGTTTTATCATTATTTCTCTCGAAGACATTTCTTCAAGGACTGCATTACTTACGGAACGATAAACAATATACGATAGTCAGCAAAACATTCTCACAAAATTGTAAGAGTAAATATTTAAAAGATTATTCCATCCCGATTGCAGTTATTTCTCTACCAATTATGACCCTATAGATGAATTTAAGTTACTAGAATAACCGTACCACTTGTATTGTTTATGTATACATTTACACAAAACCCCTAAAACAATTGTAAGGGCCTGTGATGGGTAGTGCTGGTGCGCATATACAGATGGCGATTGTCTTTATGCTTCACCCAGGATCCAAACACGGGACTGTGAAAAACCGCAGTATCCGAACGCTCCGTACATCAGGCGAACACTATAACTGTCAAACCGACATTTAGATTGATCATTGTGATGTCTCATTTCACGTAAATTTATTATACTTCTGACTTCTGTTTAAATTCACGCACATTTTCCCTGTGTGGGCTTTGAAAATCGAAAAAGAAGGAAATCATTTCTCGGTGCCAAACAAAGTACTCTGTGACAAAATATCGAAAAATTCAGTTTAAGCTCAATGCAGTTGTAAGAGAGATTTACCCTTGGACAAAAATTGAACGGAGCCACTCATGTCAAAATTGAATTCAATTGAATTAGCATGGATTTGTGGCGCACAATATGCATTTGGGCGGTCCGAGGATCAAACCCCGGGTGACTAGACAATTTCTTTTTTCCAGTGAAATTTCTATCAGAACTCGAATCGCGCAGGCATTTCAGCCATGTCGGCTCGCCTCTCATGGGAAGAGGAGGAACGGTTGATTAAGAAGGAGTTGAGATCAAAACCTCATCCGTGGTCCCGAAGCTTGTCTATGGCGGGCTGTATATCATTTTTATTCGATCAGTGGAGACGGTGAACTCTGATCCCTTGGCCCCCTGGGAACTAACCGTGACACTCGTCCATGTTTACTCAGACTCTAATTGAAAAGGAGAGAATTGGTGCGAAGGACAGTCTCACGTCTCGCCAGAGCTGATGCCACCAAATCCAATCCTTTGTCATTCCTTGCACCGGCTACGGAGCATCGGGAATATTAACGAGGAAAATTTGAATGGATGTGCCCTTAAAACGAGGACCAATTTTGTTGATCGGCTATAGGGAAAAATCATGAAGAACTCAGCTTGAGTTTTAAGCAAGCGTCAAAGGGAAAAACACTCATACAAGAAAAATCACTATGGATGAGATAGAGAGGTTTTTGACCAACTATTCCGATTGATGTCTAGCTAACTAATTACGAATTTCTTAAATTAAATTTCATCTAATTTTATCATTGTAGACACAGCTTTGTAAAAATTCATTTTGATATTATGAACTACAGTTTTGTAATTTTACAGGATTATCATTACTAGTATAATTAGTTTATTGCGTGATTATGGAATGGTTTCACCAATAAAACGTGGTAATATAACAAATCCTCCTTCAACACATGTAATTTCATCTTTTCTCTTTATTTCATGAGCGTAACCGCATGAATAATTCCAAAAATCGTTTAATTAAAATATAATTTCACAGTGATTACCGTATAAAAGTACGGCTTATGTGCATTCTTCATTAATAATATTGTTTGAAATCCAGTTTTAGAAGAAGCGTCAGAACAAAAAATAATTTGAGACCCTGCTACAGCGATTCTTTCGTTGTGCCCACATTATTTGCTAGGGAAACCATGCATTATAATTTATTGCCTTTGTATCAATTGGCAGTCAATTATTTTAATCACCATCGTTCTTTACTGAACCGTTTATGGCTGTTGAGTCAAAGGCCAACCAATTTATTGTTGCTGGGGACGAAAATTGGTCTGTTGCTGAACACATTGATCGGTTTGCGAAATGATCACAAATCAATTTTTGATTTTTACTGTTGAAGCAGGATATATAAACCTGTCGCACGCGATATTTAAACGTAGCCTTAATAAAATTAACCGTCCCCATGGACATTGACGTGGGGGAAGAGATTGTACCCATACAGCTGTGCCGGCAATTGCAATGATATTTGCACATGGTAGGCCACCAATACTATGTGGGCCGGATAGAGATCAGGCGAGACGTAGTCCGCGCAGCGTGTTTCTCGATGAGACGGCTGCGAAGGCATCTGACTCCATTGGGGCGGCCATTGTGTGATGGTGTCTCATCAAAAACACCATTGAGGAAGGCAATAGGAAACACATCAATTATAAATGTTAAAATGAAATGATGGGCAATATAATCACAATGAGTCCTGGAAACTACGGGGCAAAGCCTAAACGGCCGAAGGTCGTGCCCGACAGCGCGAAAGGCAAGACATCCGCGTTCGTCATCTCAGAAAATCCTTGCAAGGCGAAAGAGACAGAAGAAACGCAGAAGAGACCCGAACTAGTAGGCAATAGGGACTTGGGACGTCAGGACTATGTTGAGGGTATAAACATTAGAAATTTTAAGCGAGAGATTGAGAGAAAATATAGATAGAGCCAGCAAGAGATGACATTAATATTGAACCAAAAGGTCGGAAGAAGCTAAGTAAATATAGAGGAAGATTGTGATAGGGTATTCTTGATAGAAGTAAAAGCTGAACCAACGAACCTGGTCATTGTTCAGTTCTACCTGCCAGCAACCAAGCATAGGGAGGAAGACATAGACAATGTATGATAAATTAGAGTAATACATCTCTTGAGTTCTTAAAAGAATTCATGCAATAGTGATGGGGTAAAAGGACGCGGCGGTAAGAGCGAAGGGAGAGATGATAGTGATGAAGGGGACTGCGGTTTAGGAATAAGAAATGACCGAATGTACACGTCCTTAGAACTCCGCGGTTAATAGTAAGAAATGTTAATTGGCCGACGACGGGTTTACGGATACACCCGAAACTCTAAGGATAGAGTAGCTTTCGAAGAGAGCCTAACTGGTATACATGGAACGACACTTGGTAATTAGATTTGAACTTAAGAAGAGTGTGAAGGTGAATTTTTGGAATAGAAGTTGTTCATTTGCGAACGCCTACTGCATTAGGAATGCCGAAATAGAAAGTGTAGACTCGATTAAATACTTAGGCGTTAACTTCATTCACGAGCTCTTCCGGGTGAAACATTTGCGGGGAATATGTGGACTGGATAGCAAAAAGATTAAGATTTATCAGATGAGTATTTAGGAGAAATAACAAGAAGGTTCAAAGAGCAATTCTATCTTTCGCTAGTTAGGCCTCATTTGAAAAATGCTGCCGGTATTTGGGATCCTCATGATGTTGGATCTATTGCCGAATTAGATCGTGCAGCGTGGAGGAACTATATTTGTAAAGCGCTGTGATGTTAAACTGAGTAAGGTGTCAAAATTATTAGAGAAGCTAGGTTGGGAATCACTCAAAGAATGAAGTTTAAAATACAGAACAAATGCCTTGCATAAAACGGGTGCCTCTTTAGCGATGGTGTTGAATATCCCCAATATACAACGGTAGAAGAGATCATGACAGTAACATTAGAGAGATAAATTGTAGATCAGGTAGATGCCTATTCTCCCTTGATCGATAAGGAATCAAAAAAGCGTTGTCCGACCGCGCTAAGAGAGGGGGGAAGTATTTTGTGTCAAAAAGAGTCTGATGTAATCACCTCCTGCCACACATCCTAGCGGTGGCTTGCAGGGCACCATTTATGATTATATGTACGTAAGAATAAATTTTGCTTCGCTCAGTTAACCACCAAACAAGTAGGAAAAGTAATTTACTGCACAACAACCAATAATTGCTTTAATGTCTGATGGGCTATCATCCCCTGCCACACACCCTTGTGGCCGCTTTCAGGGTATATTGTAGATTTAAGAGAATATCATAATGATACAAAATGGGTAAGGTTATATTACCTCATAAGTCTATACATGCAGTTCCTTGAGGAAATGTCAAAAACGTTTGCCCTTTGGCTTTTTTACGATAGGTCTTCGATATCGAAGGAACGTCTGCACCCTTTAGTTGAAATTTATGATCTTCGGAATGTAAAGATATGGATTACATAATAAATAAGAAAGGAAATATCTGTCTTTTTATTTTTTATTACCAATAAAAGTTTGGGGCCCTTGAATGACTATCCCTCTCAATTGCGGACACGTCCCAATAGCAATCGATTTAAATGCCCCAAAGGGTTTCCGCTATTGGTTGGTGTTAATGTATTATTATTTGAATTACTAAAACCGCGAAAAATCTTACATTCAGGAAGCTGCAAAGTTAAATTCAGAACCTTTCAGAATGATAACTTTAGACCGAAGTAATGCATACAATTTCAACGTTCATTTTGGCCGAATGTGGCGTCGAGCGTTCATTCGGAAGTACTGAATAATCTAAAGATTTAATCATCTCCACCTGGATTATTTATCCTTTGGTGACCTTTTACCGCAGCCTTATGCTTTTGGAGGAATCGTATGTTCCCCCACGGTACGCGCGATGACCTTTGGCGACCTTTTTTCATCCTTTCCTCCGCGGTATCGATCAGGGCCCATTCCGAAGACTCCGCCGAGTGCAGCGATGGGGAATGACAGCGGCAGGCCCGTTGGGTCCGCCGTGTCGGGGCATGCGCCCCCCCTCTTCCACCCCCGCATGCATATCGGACGGACAAATTTCGAGAAACGAGGGAAAACGGAGCCGTGGGCCTATGCACAGCCTAATTAAGGACGCTCGGGGCACATCTATTCTATCAAAATCAATCCTTGATATAAAATACTCGAAAATATTAATATGGTGACGAATTATCGACATGGGATAACTTTCGGGTATATCCAGCAATATTGGTTAAATTGAGAATACCGAATAACATCGACTATATCGTCCGTGCCGTCAAATCAACTGAGCAGTCCATATAGAGTTATCGATTCAATCATTTACATTTAAAAAATTTCCCTTGCAGTAATTATTGTACACTTCGAAAATATAATTCATACCGGCCGTATGGATAATATAGTCAATTGCCAATTGTCGATCTGTCTAAACCTTCATGTTGACAATATAGTCATATCGAGTAAAGGCATTGATTGACCCACGACAATTCGATTTCCAAAATTGATCCATATTTATTTTTTAAAAATGAAATACTATCGATATGGTGTTAAATATCGTCACATTGCATCGCCCTAATGGCGATATCCCATTGGAAACCTATCGCAGAGGATATAAAAGGTCACGAACGCCAAATGTCATCAGCAAAGTATCTTGATTGGAATTCTCACTCTTTCTCTATTTCCTGTACCATGGGAAATACGACTGGGGCAATTCTTTTGAGCACTAAACAGCTTGCACACGACCTCGAATTCAGACAGCACAAAAGGAGCCTCGGGATAATTCAGGCGCTTTCACCGGGATACAAGCATTCTTAAAAGTGACTTCAGGTGCTCCCCAGGGAGGTGTTATCGGACCTCTTTTATTCCTACCTTACGTTAACGACATTAACTCCGTAGTTACTAGTAATACACGTTTATTTTTCGACGATGCAGTGGTTAGCCGTGATATCCGTGACCCTGAGGACACAGCAGCTTTATCAGATGACTTCAATGCTATACAACGCTGGGTCGACGCTTGGGAATTATAATTTAACTCATAAAAGTTCGTAGTCCTGAATTTTAGGAAAAGGAGCTAATCCTTCCTGAATGTCTCCTCCATCGGGAGCACCGAAATGGAATGTGTAGACAAGTTTAAATGCTTACGCGTTGCCCCCACTCACTACCTTTCCTGAGTCGAACACCTACGGGGAATTAGTGGATGAACTAACGAAAAAGTAGGATTTATTAGAAGAGTACTTGGTAAATGTGATGAAAAGGTCAAAGAGAATCTTGTTATCTATCATTGGTTAGGTCTCATTTAGATTATGCTACAAGTATATGGAATCCTCACGAAGTTGGATAAATTGCCAAATTGGATTGCATACAGTGTAGAGGAGCTAGATTTGTAAAATGTTTATGATAAACTGAGAAGGGTATCTAAAATATTAGAGCAGCTACGCTGAGAATCACTCTCGGAGCGAAGGTCAAATTACAGATTGAAGCTCTTGCATAAATTTGAAGGGTGTCTCTTTAGTGGTTATGTTGGAAATGTATTATTACCCCAATCTTACTACGGTAGGAGAGATTATATCAATAAAATTAGAGAAATCTAGTATAGAAGAGATAGATTTAAGATGTCTACTTTTCTATGAACTATAGGGGATAGCATTGTTCGACCTCGGCAGGGTCATATTCGGGTTAAAATTCGTCTAGTGTGTCCCCCCTGCCACACACCCTGCCGGTGGCTTGCAGGGTACTAAAAAATACAATATCCGTTATCCCACTTAGGTAAACTTCTGATCTCAATCCACCCAACCTTTAATTTTTAACTGTTGGATGTAAGTAAGTTCTCATGGCTTCGAAATTTTATGTCAATTAGTTAAAGACTTTCTCATTCATTCGCTTTAAACTAGGTTTTTTCCTCAAAATGCAATATTATGGCAAGTATAAATTGTATGGTATGATCTGCATATATGTGTTCCAAAATGTTTCGTACCTAGTGGGGCCATTTTCCTTCTGTATTAATCTTAATAAACCAATCCAACAGCCATCCATATTTCAAGGTTTATCCAATTCCTTTACGTGCATAGGTACAGGTTTTTTTCTATTCCACTATGTTCCTAGTGCTACCACAGCCACTATCTTCTATATCCTCGTCTCTCTAGTTAACTATTTGACTTTCAGCTCAAGCCTCGAAGACCACTGCCACAACCACAAACTCAAATGCTTGCCGAAACTGTTTCGTTGCCAGTAAACTCATGTTCATTGAGCATAAATTTTATAGAAAGGGTTTCTAATAATAAGCTGATTTAAAGGTGGTTGAATCACTTGCGTTGTATTCCTCAGATTGAAGTATAAGATTTACCTTCAGCATTTCTCTTCTACTTAGGAAGATTTTAAATTTCTTAATATTGATTCGGATGGCAACTCTGAAGTACTCGGGTAGTGGTCAGAGTGGTCCCTCCAACAGTTTCTTTGATTCATATTCCCGACTTTCTCATTTTTTTCCCATCAAATATGCGGTTTTTCCCCGATTTTCTCCCGAGATTTCTCTCCAACATTACGAATTAGTTTTACATCTAGAGGTTGTTTTTATATATTTTATGCGTTCCTTAAACTTTTCATGGTATCTATATATCTATATCTATTCGAATGAATATGTGTTCGTCATTTGGCAGGTTTTCGTATTTGAATGCGCAATGTACGAGGTTAGACCCAAAAGAAGTAGGACTAAGTCGATAAAAAAAGTGTACCACCAGAATTGATACATTCACTCAAAAGTTTTCGAGGTAGGAAACTTGTGCGTCTACAAACCACCGTTAGTTTTCCACGCCACGTACGCTTTCTGGAAGGCAGCACCCGGAATACTGCTAAGCTCCCTCGTCACGGCATGTTGTAACGCTTTCACCGAGTCGTAGTGACGTCATTGTATCACGGATTTGAGGCGGGGGAAAGGGGAAAAGGTCTGGTAGAGCATTGTCTAAAAGATTCGAATCCTCACTCACATGGCCGAGAAGCTCTTGGCAGATCCGCGTCCGAGTTTCCTTTTGTTCGTCCGAGAGCACTCGCGGCGCCAACTTCGCACACACCTTTCTTATGCCCATGTTTTCGGTCACTTTCGGTCGGTCACTCAAAGCCATCACTTTTGCAATATTTTCGTCACTTTTTGAGGTCGAAGGGCGTCCTGAATGTTCGGCGTCTTCAATATCTTCTCTATCCTCCCGAAAAAATTTGTGCCACTCATAAGCCCCCGATGTACCCATGGTGTTATCATTATAAGCTGGATTGAGTATGTTATGAGTCTCTTTCTCAGTTTTGCCCATATTCATGCAAAATTTGATGGTGTAGCGTTGTTCCAACAACCGGTTCACGACAGAGCATAATGAGGTCACGTTACAGAGGTTTCGCAAACGAGCAATCCGCATTCTGCAAAGGCTGGGAGCCAACTTCCACTGGCCTCCAGCCTTTCCTTAGACTCCCCTCTCTCGAACCCAGCCAGAGTAACCGCCATCCAACCGTCCATCAGGAAAGAAATAAGTCCTACTACTTTTGGGACAGACCTTGTGTATATAATTAAAAGCATGCATATGTATATATACATATATATAGTCATACATATATGTATCTATATATATGTACATATATATTTACTCGCCTGAGAGGTCGCCTAGCTCCTTTATTTACTTTTCTATTCCTTAAATTCTATTTGTTCTCTGTATTTCATTTACGTAGAGGAATATGATTCTCGTATAGTTGATTGATTATTCTCCTATTAACGAAATCTATTTCATAGTTTTCAGTCTTGCCCCACTTAGACCTTTCAAAAACCATCTCCAAGTCCCCTTTATCTGATGTAAGATGGGAGAAAGAAAGATTTGAGTGCCCAGTGAGAGTGCCGAGATTTCATCCAATTGGGTCACTCACAGTTAATTTCATCCCACGCAGCTGGGTATTGAATGCGGCTTAAACAAGGAATAACCACCAAACCTGATTTTATCTTGCTCAATTGTCCAATAAACATGGCTGATTAAATATCGAACATATAGATTTTTCTAACGCATCGGAAATAACGCCATATCTACGCTATTTATCGTCCCTTGATGCACAAGATTGATGTTTTAAAATGCTTCGTGACATTGGTGATACGAAGAAAACATCTGAATGTTGTGATTATATTTTTATGCATGAAAATAAAGCTAATCGTTATTATTCTAATACACTCAATTAACTCATTCATGTAGTTAAATAATATATCCGATCATTATTATTAATATGTGCCAAAAATGCGATATCCTCTTTCTTCATCTGGCTCAAGCCATTAGTTTTTTTTCCGACGTTTACAATTTTTATTTGTTTCTTTCATTACTTATTCATTAACTAATGTTTCTTATCTTTTTGCCTTGTTTTCAGGAAAAACTTGGTGAAGCATTGCTTTCAAAGTTTTGCCTACAGAATAGTTTAAATGTCGCCGTTGTGCGCATTTCCAAACGCCCTCTCCCTTAATTAAAAATGATTTTCCTCCGATAAATTCGAGAGTTTTGTGACGGTGCACCTCTTCTTTTGTTCGCTGGGGCAAATCAGGTGCCGCCAGGATGGGGAGGATGGGGGAGGAGTTCCACCCAGCCACACAACCATTAGCCGCGAGACTGGCATGGTTGTAAATCGAATATTAATGATTTTTTCCGGCAGTTTGTACTGGAATTCTTATAACCCTTTCGCAGTTCCGCAGTCTTTAAAAGGTATTTCACAGCATTAATGGGCTATTTAGCACAATTTCATATACCGTATCCATCATTGGAACTGGACGTTAAAAATTGATCGCTTTGAAATATATTAGGTACACTTCAATTGCAATGACTCGGCCGGTTTCAACGTCCAACGAAGTCAATTACAGATAGCGGGCGTTGAAGCCAGTCGAGTTGTGCAATAAAGGTGCATAATATCACAAATCCTCCTGGGTGAATCATTCAGGGAATGTGGTGGACAAGCTAACAAAAATTTAGGATTTTTAGAAGCGTACTGGATAAATGTGGTGGAAAGATTAAAGAGAAATGTTATCTTTCGCTGGTTAGGTCTCATTTAGAATATGCTGCAAGTATATGAGAACCTCAGGTACTTGGGTTGATTACCGAATTTGATCGAGTGCAACATAGAGGACATAGATTTGTTAAACGTTGTTATGATAAACTTAGCGGCGTATTCAAAATAATAGAGCGGCTAAATAGGGATTCACTCACGGAGCGAAGGTTAAATTACAGACTGAAGCTCTAGCATTAATTGGGAGTCCCTTTAGCAGTGACTTTGAAAGTTTTATTACCCGCATCCTACAACAGTAGGCGAGATCGCGTGAGTAAAATTATAAAGATTAATTGTTGAACAAATAGATTTAAGATATTATTTTTTCCACGAACGATAAGGGATCATATTAGCTTATCCGGCCGCGGTGGAGTCATTCGTATTCGAGTCAAAATTAATCTGGTGTGTATTCACCCCCTACCACACACCCTAACGGTGACTTGCAGGGTACTAAAATATCAAAGTTTTGCTATTCCGCTAGTGAATATTTCACATAGTCACTTTGCTTACAGTCGTCTTAAAGAAAAATAGAAGTTAATATGAACTTGCGCGATTATGTCAGCTACGCATTCATATATTATGCGACATTTTTCGTATTCTGAATAATGCTTTGGGACAATCTCAATCTGTGAACAATCACCTGTCATAACTAATATACCGGTTGATTACCGTGAAATTTCACAACTTTCAACTTAAATATTTTTTTTTCAAGGTTTAAAAAAAAATTGTATGAGGGAAATTGACTTTTAAAGCAATGTCTCTACGATACTCGTGGTAGAAATGGCGAAATTAAATGCGTGATTCATCGCTGATGATGGGGGTAATAATACATTTCCAACATAACTGCTAAAGAGACACCCTTCAAATTTATGCAGGAGCTTCAATCTGTAATTTGACTTCCGCTCCATGAGTGATTCTCAGCGTAGCTGCTCTAATATTTTAGATACTCTTCTCAGTTTATCATAAATTTTTTTTACAAAACTAGCTCCTCTACGCTGCACGCAATTCAATTCGGCAATTAATCCAGCTTCGTGAGGATCGAATATACTTGCAGCATAATCTAAATGAGGCCTAACCTGCGAAAGATAACATTTCTCTTTGACTTTTTCATCACATTTACCCAGTACTCTTCTAATAGATCCTACTTTTTCGTTAGCTCATCCACTAATACCCCGTAGGTGTTCAATTCAGAAAAGGTCGTGAGTGAGAGCAACGCGTAAGCATTTAATCTAGTCTACACATTCCCTTTCGGTGCTCCTGATGCAGGAGACATTCAGGAAGGATTAGCTCCTTTTCCTAAAATTCAAGACTACGAACTTTTATAAGTTTAATTATAATTCCCAAACGTCGCACCAGCGTTGTATAGCACTTAAGTCACATGATAAAGCTGATGTGTCCTCAGTGTCACGGATATCATGCGTATCACGGTTGATAGTTTTTCCTTGTTCAAGATAGTCAATGAAAATAATGCCACGCGCATCCCAAAAAAACTGACGCCATGACTTTGTCTGCAGATGAAACGGTCTTCGCCTCCTTTGAAGGCGGTTCTCCCTGTTGAATCCATTGTTTTGATTGTTCTTTTGTCTCAGGTGTGAGGTAGTGGATCCATTTTTCATCCATGGTTATGAAACGGTGCAAAAATTCTGCTTTGTTGATGTGAAACTTTGCCAAACACTCAATTGAAACATCTTCACGACACTGGTTTTGCTCGAATGTGAGCAAAAGCGGCAACCATCTTGCACACAGCTTTCTCATGTCCAAATTTTCAGTTAATATGCGATGAACCGCACTTTTTGAAATGCCTACCATGTCTGCTAGCTCGCGCACTTTCAGTTGACGATCATCCAGGATCACTTTGTGGATTTTCTTCACCGTTTCTGGAATCGTCACCTAATTTGGTCGACCAATGCGATGCTCGTCTTGACAGTTCGTACGACCTTGTTTAAACTCTGCTACCCAATATTTTACTATTGTAAATGAAGGAGCTGACTCACCCAGAGTAGAATCCAGTTAAGCTTTAATATTGGTTGGGCTGAGGCCTTTCAAATAAAAGTATTGTGTCACATAACGATGACCAATTTTATCCATTTTCATAGAGTCACTGAAAACATTCACTATTGATGGCTGCAAAACAAATACTAGACAACGTAGCGTCTTCAAACTTGAAACAACTACCGCCATGTCTAGGTCAGGCCGGGTACTTCTGGGACTTCCCACGTATTTCATAAGCCCGGAATGTTGCAAGAAGTCTTTCATGGAATGTCTTCATGCTAACGCCTGGGTGTGCGGTGCACGATATTTATACATTACATCGAATATCTACGTATAATAAGTATCACGTAATATCGATACATAAATATGCCAATAATTCTCGAGTATAGAAAATAAATTAACTATACAAGCTACAGTGAGTAATATTGACCATATCATTTATAGATTTTAGCGTTGATATTATAATATTGAAAATATTGTTTCTTTTACTATATCAACAATATTATCACGTTTATCTATCCTCTGTATCGATGTACTTATACCTTAAAATACTAGTAAACCATATCGATCTGTCATCGAGCAACGCTCCGTATCATTTGTGTGTGAGTATCAGATATTAAAAGGGGTCGTCTTTCAGAACGGCATTCTTCCAATTTCCTTTCTTCGAGGTAATTCTTTAAATGGTATCTCTTTTTTCTTGCTTCTCTAGATGAAATGTGTAATTGCGTAAACGCTTCTCTCGAGAAAAATACCAGGGCAGATATTGCTGGTAGTATTGAAAACTGTTTCCACATTGATGCCTGCTTCCTTACGCGGGTGGGATATCACCAATTACGATTAACGGAAAACTCATTTGCAAGCAATTATATCCCTTACAAGATCCATCCCCAAAACGAGTGGAATAAATCTGGGGAAAAGCATTCATTGCAGATCAAAGTACAAATTGCTAAAATTCTTCGCAAGACAACCCTTATGTATCGACACACCAATCCAAATAGCGACGTGGTATCTATACATCTACGTATCCCACATCCCTAGGGTCTGATTCCTATGGACGTTAGGTATTGAAGAGTGGCGCAAAAAGCGTAGAGGAAGACGTACAAAAGGAATCAAAAATTGCTAATGGGGTGGGAGGAGTCGAGAAGGAGGGGGAATGAGGCGACGTAATGGGGTGGATTAGGGGAATGAAGGGGGTGGAGACGAATCCATGGGCGGGAAGAGGTTGATGAGGAATCGATATTAAAATTTGGTGCGAAATATTCGGATCAGGGTGAGAGAGATGATTGCCTTATTATCCTATGCTGTAAACGAAATTGAACAGGAAACTTTCCAATACACCAAATATTTGTTCTTTGATACGAATGACGAAGTGTTTTCACCACATGGTCAGTGGGTGTAGTACCTCACAGCCGATGAAACGCTCGTTATCAGACCTGACTATGTAGCATGCCTCCACACAGAAGAGGAAGTAATCAATCACGTTATAACTTCCATTTTGTGATTAGTAATTCACACAACCTTGGTTGCCAACCATTCTATCAACTCCAGATTCACATGATCTGCCTGAAGCTGACATACAAGTAAGGTTGACAATCTATGAATAAGGAAAAAGTAGGATTTGCAAACTTCTTGCAAATTTTCTAAGAAACGCTTCATTATAGGTGAAAAGACACACTGGATAAGTAAACGATACGTTTAGAGAATTACTAATTCACTTTAATATGGAAATCAATGTCCTAAAACTACTCGGCAGAGTAGATCAGTGAGCCAAGTGTCTGACCTACTGATCCCATGACCTCGGCTGAGCGTTTTTCATTTTTGATTTCGATTGTTGGTGTAAAGTAAATATGGAGTTGGAGACGAAATATCAGCATGGCGATATTACTAGGAGTTAAATAATATCAATAAAATCATATATGTGTATATATATATATATATATATATATATATATATATATATTTCTATATATATATATATATATATATATATATATGCATTCAGATGGAAATAGATTTAAGGAAAAGGGGTAGGAACAAGGGACGAACGCAGGAGAGGTGGGGAAGGAGGAATCGAGCAGATCACAAACGCAAAACTATTTCCTTGTCCGGTACTTGAACACCGGATCTTTCCACTTGCCGGGCGGATGCTCATATATTGATATATAAATATATGAGATAGATATATATATGTATATATATTTATATAAATATAAATTTATATACTATATATATAATATTCATTACTTCTATTTCTTCCGATGAAGACGGAGCTGAATTCCGTCGAAATCATCATGAAATAATGTGTGAGTGATCTTTTTATGTGTTCTTATATTGTTTGGTGCTGTCCAATTTTGTTATATAATATATGTGTATATATATATATATATATATATATATATATATATATATATATATATATAGAGAGAGAGAGAGAGAGAGATAGAGTAATAGTAACAACATGTCTTATGTAGATGTTATCGTCATTAAAGACATAACGAATGCATCGTCCATTTCGCTTTTATCGCCGTATTGATGTATCATTGGCATGGGCCCACGATAGTTGATCGGGGGCTCAAGGATATTTTCAACTATGTGCAGGAATAGTGTGTAGTGCCGAGGTCCACCGAAATCCTACGCTGAGAAACGGCAATAAGAATATTGTTACACTATCGTTTTGATATCGCGCAGGGATGCTATAATTGAGAGGAAACTAGAACTCCTACGTATGCCATTGTTAATTAGTTGTTTGAACTTCGCTCGCATGTACTGAGGAGATTTGGCTACTCTTCAAGTTATTTGCTTTGAAATCGGGAGATGGAGTAGACGAAGGGAAAATAGCGTCTATATTCACGAAGTTTGGCAATTGCTGATGCGTTTATTTTTTCCAAAGTGATCTTTCGATGTCATGCTGCCAAATGACCATTGTGAATTTCTAACGATTAAAAAGGGATAAGTGCGTGTTTTACGACTAACGTTAAACTTTTTGACAAAATATTATTTGATTATTGATTTGTAAAACAAATGAATATTATTTTTCTCTCAACTACTTACAGCTTTCTTGCCAATGGTGAGTCAACACGCTATCATTATTGATTATATTTTATCAACGAAATTTCATCACTTGAAAGAATTTCGTTAATGACTTTTATTACAAATGTGGCAGATGCTTTAATTTCAACGACGCAAAATTACTAAAATACGATTGATATAAAGCCGGCGAAAAGAGTAAATATATCGCTAGATTCTCACATAGTCAAGCAGAAATGCTTGAAAAAATATTGTTTTTTAATGAGAAACCCCCGAAGTAAACGGTGTAAAGAGTATTAACAGATATGTTTAGCACACAACCCATGGCAGCCGTAATGCCACTTCTCACAAGCCATTTTTATTCAGAAACCCTTCACACGTCTTTTCATCGGCTTCTGGCGGGAGTGAGATGGCGTGGCGGCTCGCATCGATGTGCGGGAAACGGAACTCGACCCCCGAGACACCACTCCGCCTCCCCGATCCCAACCCGAACGTAAGTTGCAATCGCAAGCCAGGCGGGCCAGCCAGCGCGTCATCGGGAGCGCGTGGGCGCTTGGGGAGAGAAGTGTGGGCGTGCGGGAACCCTCCCTTCGTCTGTTATTTTTTTCCTTCGCTTTTTTCGCATCCGCGGCTACAATGGCTCGAGGGTTGGGTAGGGGGAAAGGGAGGGGGAAAGGGGCGAGCGAAAATATGAGCATCATGGAGGGAGGGTGGGATCGCCCCATTTTAGTTAAAGGTCAACTCCGTCGACGAATATCTTCTCGGAGGCGAAAAAACTCCTTCCCTTCCAACCCTCCCCTCGAATGCGCTCATGGATCCATATGGGTATATCTACTGAATAATGCTCCGAGCATTAAATAACTAGAGGCTCCCTAAGTCGGAGGCGCATATTCCAACAATGGAGCCTCGAGAAGGAGCTTCAGATCGTCTTCATGCGTCACAAGAATCCTTTTTCTCTCCCACACTCACATGCATATATCTCTGCTTCATTCACAATCCGTTGCGTAAATTGGAGCATCTCCCGATTATAACTCATTAAGAATTCAATATTTTTCTAGGAGTTTTTTAATGTTCTTTTCAAACTGCTCTTGATTTTGTTTATAGACAGAGTTATTGTGAAATCTCATTCTAACTAACATTGTCAATGATACGATAAAAATTTACAGCTTTAATTTGTTTATTATTTTCCCTTCCAAAAACGCTAAAATATGAGGTTAAAAACAAGAGCAGACGGAACAGTTTACTTATCTTGTGTCTTGGACTAAGAATGTCAAAGAAGTACGAAGATAAGAAGAAAAATCGTGTTAGCCAAAGAAGCTTTCCCATGAAGGAAGGAGTCGATAACAAGAAAACACTAGTGAAAGCTTTGGAGTCGAGCGTGGAGCACTCTGAAACGTGGTCGATGAAACAAGACGATAGGCGTAGATTGGAGAATTTTGAATAGATGGGTGAGTAGAGGGGTGATGAAATGGACAGAGAGATAAACAAACGAGGAAGTATTAGGCATGGTGGCGGAGGAAGGGGTATTGTTGGGAGAAATCCCAAGGAGACAAAGGAAACTTGGATGTAGAGCTTTTTGATTAGCAATGGGATATTTAAGGCTAACTATTTATTTATTTATTTCACATTAATTCGAAAACAGCACTTTAACCTTTACATCGACCTTTTAACAAAAATATTAGAACCATTTACAAACCGCGACCTGTGGGTTGGCAGGTGAGGACGTTTCCCAGTTGCCACCGGGGCCGGCGATAGAGGAGAGAACGTTAAGCAAACAAGGAAGTGGTAGGAATAGGATAGGGTTGTTTGATGGAAGGATGTATGAAGAATTGAAGTGGGGCTTATGGTAAAATTAGATATCAGAGGTTGTTTTATTAGGAGAGGCTATGAAATGTAGGACAGAACGCTTTCTCAAGGACATAGCGGCGAGTTGGTATGATATGGGCTCACAAAAACTTCTCCAGTGCCTACAAAAATGCATAAAATGAAAAATTGATTAATTATAATAACGTAAAAATATTTACGCTTAAAATATCAACTATTATCAAAGTATCAACTGCTGTGTGTGTGCGCAAGTGCGTATGTTTACAAAGTATTTTTAAAATATATTGGAAACATTTTATTTATGCGGGTTGTAAGACCCACTTGTCAAAATTTTTTGTTACTGTCTTAGTAAATTTATCTCTGATCCATCTTGATAAAGGTAGACGCATTAAATGCCCACTTCATTGTTAAATGACGAAATGTTAACATGTATTTTGGTGAATTCAACGAATTTTTTACTCGCGGGGAAAATGGAATAAAGACCCAGCATTACATTTTTCTGTAACAATTGAGTAAAGCGAAGAACCATTTTAAGAATATTGAGCATTACTTTTGGCAAGTCTTCCGTGAATAAAATAAATACTGAAAAGTGGTAAAAACGTGTTCAAGATGGCCGCGAAGACACCGAAGGTAATGAACCCCCTAGGCACCTGAACATATAAACAACCGATGACGAAAATGTGAAGGGAGTGATTATGAGCAATCAACATCAGGGAGGTGGCCGTAATTTTAATACGTAATTTTGCCCATGCCAAGCAATTTTTGTAAGTGTTAGTAGTAGTAGTTTTTAGGGGAGGCGACCGACAGCTAAGGTCATTTGCGCCATAGGGGATGGACAGGAAAGGATGAAGGGTGGAGAGAAACCTGGCGTCGGCATTAGCCTACTCTTTACGAAAGGCGCCAAGGGGTCCGCAGTTTAACGTCCCATCCGACGGACGCCGTACTCACTCAAAGTGCCCTCCACAAAGCACCTCAAGTAGGGATCGAGATACCTCTGAAAAATATTCAACACCGCCGGGATTTGAACCCGCGCCCTCAGGGTGGGAAGCCAGTACGTTAGCCCCCGCACCATCTCGATCCCCTTGTAAGTGTTGTGGGCATGAGACGAGTGAGAGCGGTATCCGTTCCGATATGATTGTATTTCGACCAAAAGTAGCACCGAACGGATTCTGTCCCTGGGTCGCTTGAGCGATTCCATGGCGATATAGAACTGCTCAAATGGCTCGTAACTGGTGATGAAAAATGAGCGTATGGGCATGGGAGGTCGTAACTACGACCCGGAGATCCAAATCCTGAAGAATGAATGCATAGGAAAAATGAAGAACGAGGAATAATAAAGACGAACAAAAGAGGAAAGGACCCTATGGAGAGAAGTCTACGGCAATGAAGAACTAGATGGATTGGACACACCTTGAAGTACAAGGAATTAATTAAAATCATAGCAGACGGGTAAATTGAAGGGATGGATGAAGCATCTTCCCGCGACAAAGACCAATAGACATGTATATACGACCAATTAAGGACATAAAACAGAAAAGCCATCAGGGGAATCAACTCTGTGTGGAGAAGAATGGATGACTGCAGTAAACCAAAGTTAGGGTTGAAATACTGCATGAGAAAAATAAGAAATATGTATTCATATAATTATATATATACTTATATATACACTATATTAATTATTGATGATGAATATCAGTAGGAGTCACTTTTTCAGCAGTTAAAAAATCGATAACAGCACACGGTTTAACTTGCCTTGACATAGCACTAGAACACGTCTCCATACTTCCGCTTCTCAAAATACACTGGAGGAATGTAACGACCTCCATCCTGGGCATGCCTGTTGAGGGGGAATGTTACTTCCATGTGCCACCATGAGTGCTTCTGAAGATCATTTCGTTCGTGGTTTAAAAGCATGTGTGCATTAGTTTTCAGTCTACCCTCGTACGTATGTATAAATATGTTTTATTCAAGTGTTAGTACAAGTGCTCGAATCTGCATAAGTACTCGTAGTAGTGCAATAATGCAGAGTAATATGATGAAGATGGGTTATACCTACTGCCCATCCACATTCGCGCGGAGGAAAGAATTGGCTGCGCCGCCAGAGTCCCTTGCTCCCCTTCTTATCGATTCGATGTGGCGTGAAATTCCATCGCTTCCCCGAAACCCCTACTCGACCATGGATTGCCTACGCACAGTCGTCAGCGGTCGAGTCCTAAAAGATTAAGGCGGTCGGAGCACTCCAGTGTGAGTGGATCAGTTTCTTCCCCCGGTATGGGAATCGTTCAAGAAGTGAACGAACCGTTTTTGGAACAATGAACGAACGCTTCAGCAAAAGAACGGATTGTTAATTAAATGAAGAATACCATGTATCTTTCCACTGTCCTTTATTCACGTACGACTAGTTGAGCGTTGAAACTAGTTGTACGTGAATAAAAGACAGTGGAAAGATACATTGTATTCTTCATTCAATTAACATGAATTTCCACAAAGTTGAGCCGGGAACAATTGAACGGATTGTTCCTAAATGAACTGTACCGCGTTTGCAAACGAATTGATATCATGCAAATTAGGTCAGCTGGAAAATTGTGAAGAAATTTGAGATTTTTTTCAAAAGATGAGCGAGAAAGGAATTACGTGAGAACAAACAATAAAAAGGATCGAGATACAATGAATGATTTTCACAATTATATAGGCGGGCCTTAATAAACACATTTAGATTAAAATTACTCAAGTTTCCCCATTAAGTTTCAATATTGAAGAAGTCTATTGCATCCATTGTAGCTTTAATGTCGAGTAAATGTGAGAAATATTTCTGGCCAATCATAACAGAGAATCATAGCATAGAGTCATTGTCTCGGTCTTGGAATTACAAAAACTACCTCATTCGTTTTTTAGCGAAATGAAATATTTACATTCCGACATTGTTGCAGGCACAAAATAATTTGACATCGTTAACCAAAAATATGGCTAAATTTTTTTATTGCATATTTGCTGATAGTTTTTTTGGAGCTGAACAAGGTGTTACTTATTGAAATGTAATGAAATAATTGACTTTGTAATTCCACACACTTTATTTAAAAAACACACGACCCAGGTTTCGACGTTGAACGTCATCATCAGGTGGTCCTCATAGAAGCACGCTGGCTATATATACCTTCTGATCATAGGAGGGGGGGGGTTGGTCAGAGAGGGAGGTCGGAGGGGTAAAAAGGTTACAATGTAGCTGGGAAGAAAAGAGAATTACATTTTTGATTTAGAAGAGTGGTAGGTCTAGGAGTGGGGAGTGGGAGGGATACAAAATTTCGTTGGCAAGATCATCTTTCCAACGGACACATTTCAAAATTTCTAACTGCTCCAAAGCATCGAGCCTTTGACCTTTTTCTTCAAAATGAATAATTTTTGTCACAAAGTCACTTTTGTGATCACTTTCGATGAGGTGTTTTGCAAAGAGGGATGTTATGTTCTTATTTTTTACACATGTTTGGTGTTCTTTAATCCTTTCTTTAAATTTCCGTCCTGTTTGTCCAATATACTTTGTGCTACAATCCGAGCACTTTAACTCATACACTCCACTCCTCTCGTTTCCGGGTACTTTGTCTTTAGTGTGAGAGATCAGGTTCTTAAGGCATGAACGACTGTAAAAGGCACATTTAATTTTTTCTTTAGGTAAACTTTTAATTACTTTTTGAGAAATAGTCCCAAGATATAGTATTCTCCGCCATTTGGCAGTGGGATCTTTTACATGTTCGGGGTTGTAAATGTGGCTTAAGGCTATTTTTGTAAGTTTATTCCGGTAAAGTTTATTTATTAGATCTTCTGAATACCCATTGTTTACTGCTAACGTTTTAATTACATTAAGTTCCTTATTTACATTGAATTTTGACATAGGGATAGCGGTCAAACGGTGGATCATTGCATGAAATGCCGAAAGCTTTTGGGTGAAGCAATGCCTTGAAGAGGAATTAATTAATTGGTCTGTATACATTTCTTTCCTAAAAATGGAATACTGTAACCCATCTAGAGTAAACGAGAGGAGTGGAGTGTATGAGTTAAAGTGCTCGGATTGTAGCACAAAGTATATTGGACAAACAGGACGGAAATTTAAAGAAAGGATTAAAGAACACCAAACATGTGTAAAAAATAAGAACATAACATCCCTCTTTGCAAAACACCTCATCGAAAGTGATCACAAAAGTGACTTTGTGACAAAAATTATTCATTTTGAAGAAAAAGGTCAAAGGCTCGATGCTTTGGAGCAGTTAGAAATTTTGAAATGTGTCCGTTGGAAAGATGATCTTGCCAACGAAATTTTGTATCCCTCCCACTCCCCACTCCTAGACCTACCACTCTTCTAAATCAAAAATGTAATTCTCTTTTCTTCCCAGCTACATTGTAACCTTTTTACCCCTCCGACCTCCCTCTCTGACCAACCCCCCCCCTCCTATGATCAGAAGGTATATATAGCCAGCGTGCTTCTATGAGGACCACCTGATGATGACGTTCAACGTCGAAACCTGGGTCGTGTGTTTTTTAAATAAAGTGTGTGGAATTACAAAGTCAATTATTTCATTACATTTCAATATGTTATGCAAATTCCACAAAGTTACGCCTGAGACAACAAATTTTAAGGTGTTACTTCATTAAACAAAAACCGTTAAAAAAACCCGGTTTCTAGGACAGCCAAATACATCAGAATTAAAGGTTTTGAAACGTGCTCTCGCTCCTCATGTATGTCCCGGAGGAGACTGAGATGTCAGTGACGTCATAACAGCTGCGCAGAACAACATGTAAACAACTCCCTTAGAGACAACCAGCGTGTTCTGCGAACCTTGAGGAAAACTTGTTCGAAGGCGACGAGTAGAAGGAATCAGTCAAATGTGAACAGGCCGTCAAAATAAGGACGAACAGTGAAAAACAAATGAACCATATGAAAAGAGACACTTTGAAAATCTTTTCCCTTTCATGAATGAATTCATCAGAGAATCAAAAAAAAAATAAACCGTAGCGAGAGCTTTGAAATTACGTTCTCAGCTTCAAATATATAAATTTAAGATAAACCTCAAATAGTGTCATTCTTCTCTACTGATTTCTAGACTCAGGGTTATATTGTAATCTCAGAGGAAATGACGAATAATCCATTATCACAAGATCTACTTCAAAATAATACAACTTCACCCAATCTGCATATTACCAGAGGAAGTTACTTTAGATGACTATGATTATACTTTTAGAAGAAGGGAAGTTAAGTAGTAAGGATATTCAAAAAAGAATTTTGCTGATTCAAATTTGTTTGTTTAGGTAATGAAGTTTTTTCAAATGGGATCGAGTTAAAGTTTGTTATCTGTTGCGTAACTTTACGGAATTGGCGTAACAATTTGAAATGAAATGGAATTATTGACTTAGTAATCCCACACACTTTATTTTTTTAAATACGACCCAGTTTTAGACGTTGAACGTCATCATCAGGTATGATGGTAATTATGTTACCTGATGATGACGTTCAACTTCAAAACCTGGGTTGTGTTTTCAAATAAAGTGCGTGGAATTACCAAGTCAATAATTTAATTTCATTTCGATAGGATGGAGTTGATTGCCATAAGTATATATTGATAGAAAAGACTAATCAAGATTTTAATGTTAAGCGTAGTGTAGTGTACGGTGTGTAAAGATGGTCATTGAGAAATGAGGATAAGTACATGTATCCTGGAGTTTTTGTGGTTGTGAAAAAGGAAGGGAAAAAATAAAATCGACAGAAAGGAAAGAAAACAAAGAAGTACTAGACATAGCGGGAGAGGAGAGAGGGTTGCTAGGATAAATCCAAAGAAGGTAATAAAAGTGGATTCAGTATGTACTGAAGGGCGATGGAGTGTTGAATACTGCGATACTGAGGGGGATTATCAGGCAAGAGCGATAGAGGAAGGAAAAAACTGGGCATGTTGGAGGGAACGCAGGGGGACAGAATGTGTGTGAGTTTGAAGATGAACTCATTGCAATGCATGGTTGTTTTAGAATATTTACGTGTATTTAGTGTCGCGTGAGATGAGCCTTAGAAATGTAGCAGATTTTGTGTTTTGGATCCATCAAAATTCTATCTTGACTGGTAGACTAGTATTAATAACAATGCTTATAGTTCATATTAGCCTAAACACCCTTCCTTATTCAAAATTAAATGAAGCAATTGATGAATGCAGTGAAGATACTAAATGGTTGGGAAAATGATAATTACATTATCATGCGGGGTCATGCAGATCGTTCAAGAGTGGCCGATAGGTTTATATCCCAGGAATTATTAGATGGGTATGAAGGTGGTAAGTGAAAAGAAACCATTCGATATTTATAAGAGGGATTGCAAGGATTTTATTCCCAATCGTTAACATGAGGATAGAATATTCTCTCGAAGGAATCACGTTGCGCGAAGCGGGGAGAGATGCTATTTTTGGCCCATCGATAAATCACCGGCGTACATACTAAGAGTTAAGGAAACTGCTCCGATGATTCAATGTATTTTGATTCATCAATAATTTAGATGCGGCGTCCTAATATTGGTAATAAGTTCTAAAATACTGATTTTTTTGTCAGTTTGTATAATATAAGTCGATTTTCACAGCCTGGATATCAAAATAAGGAGTCTAGGAAGTAATCTATTTTTCAATGCCTGCGCAGTAAAAATTAAACAGCCAATTCCTATTAGATAATTCTGTAATAATGAACAAGTTTATCAGGAAATATTTCCACTCGCTCAGAGGAAAAAATACTGTAAAATCAAGACAATGTTCCAAGGTTGCTATCCAAGTAAAACAGTAAACAAGTTTGCGTATTTTATTCGTATAGTAGAGGCGGCGACAAAAATTAGCTTATCTTATTGTGGTATTCAAATTCTAAAATGAGTGTTCTCTAAATGCAGCACTTATACATTGAGTACAAGCGATGACGCATTCCAGCTTGAAATCGCACGAGCACGCGTAGAATGACGGTGGTTTCCAATTTCTCACAAATCGTTATAATTGATCACTCGTCGGCAGGGGCCTGCTCTGAGTCAGGACTTACGAAGGGCGGCCTATGCTCAATATTTAGAGACAGCTTCGCATGCGAGCCACTGATAGTGTCACCACGTCCCCTGGAGTGTTGTGTTGCATACATTTTTAAGCACCTGCCCAGCTTAGGGGAAGGCATTACGAGAGAACGTCCGCCATATGACCGATCCGTCGTCACGAATTGGATCGAATGATTCGGATCATATGAACGAAAGAGCTAAAAGTTTCCCTTCTCCCGCTCTGGTGCAGTACGTACCCACTACGCTGGATGTGAATGGGAAGGTGGGGTGCTGGACTGCGGTGTGAGGAGAGGAGCCGCTCCATTCACGTCCAACGAAGTGTTCCCGGAAGTTGAGGAATACAAGACGCGTCTCGCTTCAATATGGAGTGAAAGGGGGGGGGGGAGGCGAGGGAGGGGCCGGCGCGTTTGCTCGGTTACCATGACGACCCGAGACGTTGGAGAGTAAATTGGATACATACGGAGAGCGCGGCAGGGCTGCTAAACCGGCAACGGGGAAGAAGTGATGTCGGCAGCATTCATGGGAAATGACATATGAAGTGGATGACCATTTCCATTTGGGGAATTAAAATAATATATTTATTAAAAACTAAATATCCTGTGTGAAGTGAATTATTGGTATAACCAAGTAAAATATAACGTGCATATGTAAGAAAGGGGTCGCGGTAGTCCAGTGGGTAGAGGGCTGGACTGCTGACCGGAGGGCCCGAGTTCGTTTCCCGGGCAAGGCACTCTGGGTACCTGCAGCTCCACCCAAACTATGTGAATTTTCGGGTACCAGATCTTGCTGGGAAACCACAATCGGCACAGGGAAAGGAACTGATCCCCCTACCCTTATTTGTGAATTTCACACCCCGTCGTGCTTAGTACTGGGTGAACTCTACCACCAACCAAACCGACCTTCGGGTTGATTACTGTGTTTATGGTTTTTATATTAAAAAATCATTGTACTAATTTTTGGCTCCTTTACTCAGAGCTAAGTTACACACCATGTCTCTAAGTACGATGGTAAATTCTGCTAGATACTACACTCATGCATGTAAAACATTCTAAATCATTTATGATGTGAGCATATACGTGACTAGTGCTAGAATGGATTAAATGTCATTTAAGTCCGGTAAATGGGAATATTAGGCTAATCATTCATGACTACATCACAAGAAATGTAAATTAACTCGTAGCTTTAAAAAACTTAGCCGAACGGTTCTCTCGATCGTTACGATGCGACTTAATTCGTCGATCTGCTAAGTTAGCTCCATAGTAATTAGTTTATAACGAGAATATCATCGCCTTTGTCCTACGAAATACCAGCGTAGCAAATTTAATCATTAATAAAACACGAATGGGAGTAGATGTAGTTAAGAGGAATTAAATAGATTGCGAAGGATTTACTTCGCACTGCAGATGCTACTTTGGAGATTCTATTGCCGCTTAATCCAGAATTGATACAATGCCCTGTTACCTTCGCGATGAAAATCAGCAAAGCACAAAGTCAGTAGTGCTGTTATTAATTTTGCGCTTTCAGCGACCGATGGGCAGATGAGCAAAACTTTTGCTCTAAATTCACTTCGGCAAAAAATAAATCACACACATGTTTATGAATAAATTTGTAAGATTTTTGTTTTGTCTTTTCCTGTATTGTGAAGGTAAGTGTATAATTGTGAATATAAATGTATCCCATCGAATAAAACGTGGTATGCTATTATTGCTGGCTGAAAGAGCAAAAGATATGCAGAAGACCCTGGATGGTCTTAATGATACCAGTGAGAGAGTGAATTTAAGATTAAAAGCTTTCGAAACGGAAATAGACACAATTCATATTGAAAGAGTGGGAAAAATGACTGCATGGCGAGTGTAAATGGGGAAATAATTGACCAAGAGGATGATTTTTTTGTATTTGAGCAGAATATTTATAAAATATGACATTATAGATCGAGGGATTATATATAAGGCATGTGAATGTTGGTAGAAAAATTAGATGGTGCCATCTGGAGTACAGGATTCGTCCGGAAAATAAGTGTACTGAGCTCAGGAAAAAAAAATTATTACACTTTTACATATCTTAAGCTAATATTCCTCAAAATAGGACCCTTGTGAGTCGATACACTTGTTCCAGCGGCGTTCCCATTCCTGGAACGCTCCCGCGAAGGCATCATCGGGAACCTCTCGAAGACTCGTCGTCGACCTCTTCTCTGCCCTCCACGAACATCTTGTGCCACCGAAAGATCATGTTTCTGGACATGGCTGGCTCCCCGTAAGCCTGGTTAATCATACCGACAGTTTCGGTAGACGATTTCCCAAGCTTTACCGCAAATTTGATGGAATAACGCTGCTCCAAAAACTTCGGCATCGCGTTCCGTGACGTGGGTCGAGCGTGGAGGTTCGCGTTAACAGAGCTCGTCACTACACCACAGCTCAGAGCCGACTGCCTTTTTCAGCGTCGCTTGCCAACATACCCCCCTGGGAGCGGCGCGCCCAGCCCAGGAGTCAGTACACTTATTTTCCGGAGGAACCCTGTATGTACGAGTGAATAAGTGCCTAAAGCAGCCACAGTTTGGATGTAACTTATTTGTAAAATTTTGGAGCGAAATAAATCTACACCCGCATTACTTAAGGAAATTAAACTCGTAAATGTCACAATGGGCACGGATGTCGACCGAATGCGGCGGTTTTCTGAGGGGATTAATGGTAACAATATGGGAGATAGGGTAAGGAGGAGTGGATGGGTCTCGAGAGAATATACTACATACATTTGTGCGCCGTTGGTAATATACAAGTACGGAGGAAGTGCGCTTCAATAATTAGATAACTTTGAGAGAGGGGATGACAGTTGAATCACCAAACAAATATACGGGGTTATTGATCATGGTTTCAGAGAGCAAGTGGCAGATGGAGAAGTCAAGGGTGCATACGGTCAAAGGGAAATTCGAGATTATTGGAGAACCCCCACCCAGTCCAGGAAACTGAAGATCAAACATTGAACAATGAATGAATGTGAGAGAGATGAAATAAGCATGCAAGAATAGAGTAGTGCGGAAAAATGAAATGGAGGAAGTTTACTGTAATGATTAAATATTAGCCTTTTCTCTCCTGGAAAATGTCTTCAACTTTCTATTGAATTCCACAGGAAATCACCGTTTTCCACCAATTTTCTCGGAAATAGTGATACTTTTCTATTGATTTCCATGGTATACATGAAAATATCTCTTGTGAGGTTGTGACTTTGCCACCCGGCGAATAGTGCATGGAAATGGAACAGCGAGTAGTTGATGTACAGGTATACTCGTATATACAATAATAAGTTCTTATTAAATTCAAAATCATACACCTAGCAAAAGGCAACTTACAACGAGTCTTGTGGCTCAGGGGTCCCAAGTAATAAGTATCAATCATCTCAATTCTATTAAATTTAAAATTATTGACATAAAACTTTAGTAAATAAATATCTATTGACAATGCCTCAAAAAATACGATATCCTGTTCAACTCTAGGTTTCCTTCTTCTTTCAACGTACATTCTATCCGCTCATTGACAGTTTAATCTTGTCATTTCAATCTTCAACAAATTTTTTCCATTCATCTCGTCTGATTTCGGAAAATATGTTATTATTTTCTCTCAGAGGTCACAAGACTTCGAATCAAAATTGGATTACTATATATCTTGGATTATTGGTCTGATTGAGACAGTAGTTGAATTATTCCATTCATCAAAAAACCTATGGAAGAGTGCGAAACAAGGAGGCGAACAAGTCCCAGAAAAATGTCCTCGATGACTGTCTCTTTGGGAGATTTAAAAGTATCCGAGATGGTCCATGAAAACTCAACGCTCACCGGAGTCCCAAATGTGTTCGCACGGGCAACGAAAGGTCCATAAACATAACGGTTGGCTGTTGCCGACATCCATCTGGACCTCAAAAAGGCCCTTGAAAAGGTTGTACACGTACACTGTATATCTGTGACCCTTCAATCCACCGATAGCGACGGAAGGGTTCGGAATTTGTAACAAAATCTGTAGCGAGCATCTTTTAAGCGGTGGGAATACGAGATACTCGTAGATACAACGGGTAAAAAATTTCAAGTGGTCTGTTGAAATACTACAGATGATTACGGTCTCTCATTACATTGCACATGATGTTCTTACACGTAATTATTCTGAAATAACACTGACCATTTGCCATACAATGTTTACAATGAATTCACTGAGATATCAGCATAATTAAGAAAAATCGAATAAAAAAATGGGCCAAATAAAGTAGTTTGTGTAAAATTTCAACCTACACAGTTCTAATACATACACACATACTATAGTGAAAAATAACAATTGTTAATTATCATTACTCTCCAAAATGGAAAATTTCCACGGAGTTAAGCCTGAAACGATACGGTTCTTCACAGTTGAGTTTTTTTTTAACTTTAGTGAATTCAAGGTGTTCTAATTTGTTCCGTACGATTCTTTCCGGCAGTAAAATGCACGAGTATTTCCTTCAACCAGAGTACTAGTATAATTGCAGTACTTGTTTCTATCACTAATTCCTGAGTGATGAGCACTTTGATTTGAAATGAGGTAGCAATGGACTCCATTTCACCCAGTAGGTCAGTACCCAAAGATTGCAAAATTCCATAAAAATCACACACCTGGTATTTTATTCTATATTAAGGATTTTACTGGATTACTAATCAGACAACCGGTCCATATTAATTTGACCTACAAAATTTACCGATACGCATTTGATTTAAGTAGCTTAGCACAATACATTGCGCAATTACCTTATTTGAAAATTTTGAATTGCCATAGGTAGATAAAAATAAACATCGGAATTGGATTTCACACTCCATTTGCCACGGTTGAAGGGTTGGAATAATTTTCCACTAAAATGAAGTGGCAATATGACGAAAACCATGTTACGAGGTAGCGGATTTATTACCAATTAAAATCACCAAGTTAAAGAAAATATATCACTTCCTAAAATACTCCAAGGTCTCCACTTTTAGAAAACTCATTGAAGGTGGGCACTTGTTTGAGGACTCGTTGGTATAATGCGCTGGGAAGTAGCGCGATATGTACAATCGCGAAATAAAACACAAATAGAAGCTATTTATACACGCACTTCTAAACAATGGGCACAGGAAAAGTATGAGACCATATAAAACAACACGTACGCTGTTTCGATGGCGAAATGGCGATGACCGTCTTACGTGGACGGAAGCAATTCTCGGTATCAGCTCAATCGCAATGGGAGGCCTGCTCAATAAAGAGTAGTCATAAATTTGTTATTTACATTATTTATTGTAAAAAAGTTGAATTTTGTTATGCATGTTACTTTAATGACTAGCGTGTGCGTATTGCAAGTTTAATTAGACTCCACTATTGCATCAGCGGCAGAGTCGCAAGTTGAAACATGTTCAATTCGTCTACGCATACTTTTGGTGTTGAAAAATACTTTCCCAGATGATTTTTCTTCACATTTGGGACAGAAAAAATCCATATGACTCTAAGTCTTGACTAAGGGGAGGATGAGGAACTTACTTCACAATGATTTTCGCGAGACAATCGCGATTAATATGAGCACCTTGCGTAATCAGGGCTCTGGTGAAGTTCTTCTGTTATCATCATGTGGGTGGGTGGCAATTAAATACTCAATATTTTTGATAGTTCTCTTAACATTACTCGACGATCACTTTCTAAAATAACGGCACCGGTGTAAATATTTACTCAAGTAATAACAGTGGACAGAAGCTCAGGGTCCATCCTCTTTTGAAATTTACTGTTTTTTTAACATTTAAAACATATTTTAGCTGTACTATAAGGAAAAACAGAGACTTAATAAGCCTTCTGTTGCATTACGTAGTCTTCTGATAACGATTTGTTTAGGCGAAACCAACAAAAAATTGCGTCATCTGTCACATGTCCTTATTTGTGATAGGCGAGCTGAACATGTTTCAATTTAAGCGGCTACTATTGGTGAAAAATAAGGGCAAGTCAGTGAAATTTGTACTTCATATAAATAACACGTTAAGCTATTTACATGACGTTAATTTTTATTTTTTTACATTAATTTACGGGAATAATGATAGTATGATTACTCTTTAACGAGCAGCACTCGTGTATCTTGCAATTACCTCTTTGTAAGTACAAGTTATGAATATAATCTACCGCCTTATTTAACACATACTACGTGAAGTGCTTAAGTATTGCTTCCGGCACGAGTCGGCATTCTGGCGTCACTCAATTCCTCAGAGCGATTTCATTCACTCGCTGACCGGGGCGTTAAGGATCACGCTGAAAGTTTTCACCGAACAGTCTTCGACGTCTTTTCAGAAAAGGACTATGACGAAACCGGTGGGAATAAGTTGAGTCAGACCTTTCATTCAAGCAAGCCTCGTTCTACTCGGAAAATGGGCCGTGGAGCGTTAAATGGAGGAGTTTGTTTGTGTATCGGCTTCCAATTATAGCACTCTTCGGGCGCTAGCCCTTCCAAAGAATTCGTTCCTCCCCCATTTATAAATCCTGCTCTCGTCTGCAGGGTTTCTCTTCCTGATATTTTAACCCCTTCGAAGAATCGCTTAACAGCCAAAGGAAGAAAAATTGACGCAGAATAAATCGAATGTCAGTGGAGGGTACAGTAATCCACGCATCAAAGTAAATAGGATGGGCAGTTCCCAACAAATTACACAGGTTGGGTGAAGTGGAGTCTACCCAGGGCGTCACCTGGATTCGAACCAAAGCCCTCAGGTGAGTAGGCCAACAATATGCCGACTGAACCACGAAGTAGACAGCGATAGAAGGAAGGCATGAAGAATAAGAAGTTTCGTATGAAGGGATGACAGTTTCAGTTCATTAATTGGTAGTCTACCATTTACGATGAGTTTGGATGGAACACAACAACACCACAAGCAACTACGCTACAAATTTTACGCTACTAAACAACGCCACATATCTTATCTTCGTCTAACAAGACCCAAGCTGACGTCCCAAACTACATTAAATTGTTCTTTAATTCCTCATGCTCGCTACCTTTCTTCATTCCATCTAACATGCTCTCTTCTTTTTTACTCTCCCTACCTCACCAGACTAACGTCCTCCCCTTTATTAAGTCTTCAACATTCCAACGCCATTCAAAATGCTGTGCATCCAACTTTCCTCTGTCTCCTTTGCGTTTCTCCCGACAATCGTCTACCTTCCACTACCATGCCTAGTACTTCCTCAAGTTAACAGTTTCAGGCTTACCTTTGTGGATTTCCTTTATGATGAGGGTAAAAAATAACAGAAAATTTACACTTCCACACACTTTTAATCATCATCAGGTACAATATAACGAAATGTTTCAACTTATACAGTCAGGTGCCAAGAGGGGTGAATTTGTAAGCAAACACCCCCCCCCCTTTTGTACCGTCTGAGGCAGTAACCGTCCAATACATACCCTCACCTTCCCTTCACCCAACAATGAGTACCGAAACTTCACTACGCCCCCTCTCCCTTACTTCCCCTACCTTACTCCCCTCTTGGCGCCTTACTATATGAAATACTTACTATATTACTTACTATATAAGTTGAAAAATTTCGTTATATTGGACCTGATGATGATGCGCAGCATCGAAACTATGGTCGTGGGACATTAAAAGTGTGTGGACGTGTAAATTTTCTGTTATTTTTTACCCTCAGTACTTACTCGTTCGTTTTCATTTCAGTCCTATTTCACCTTCCCCATCCTTCTCAATAGCCTCCCATCTACGCCTTTCATCTTCCTTCAAATACCACACTTTCCACGCCGCATAAAGCCACGCTCCATGACAACAGCAGGCGGAATACCAGTTGCATGGTAATCGATGATGGTGAGGAGATAGTAGAAGTGGATGGGCGGGGAAGGGGACACAGACGTTAGTGAGGGTGGATTGAGGGGGGGAGGCTAATGTACTCGTTTACCGCGGTGACGGAGAGAAGAGCCTTTGCTGTGAAGCACTATATCTTTCTTTTTTATAGGACGTCGACTTTCGTGCCGAGGTTTTGGAACTGGAGTATTTGTTGGCGTGAATTTGATACTGAGGTCATTGGCATGATTCATGAAGATGTTTTTGGTATGGGGAAGTGTGGTTTTTGTGGGTGAAAGAATGTTGGTATTCTTTCTCATTGTTACAGTAAAGTAATTCCGATCTTGCCGCAAGGTACTGTATTATTACCTCCGCTTTGGAGTTCGTGCACTCCCGAACTTGAAGAAGGACCCAAACCATCGAAACTATTTTGATAAGAAAAATAAATATTTCAGAGGTTTTATAATACTAATTTATCATTCTAAATAATTACTAGGAGCAAAAATTTTGATCTCGTGGTAATGGGTTAACGTTCGTCAGTAGGTGTGGTTGTTAATGTTTCTAGAAGTCGAAGAATAAATATTTTTGGTGGCTATTTGTTATTGTGCCTCATCACTATTTTTTTCTGCGGCCCTTCACTAACACTTTTTTCTACAGCCTGCCATTATTCCTTTCTTGTCGTTCCGCTTAATGCTTCTAAATCCTGTTTCCTCTACCGGCTTCTAGGCTTTATCCTCTTGAACCGGATGTTACACCTCATTAGTATTAATTATGATCTGAGTTTGGTGTTTAAATCAAGTGTTCGTTATGATTACGCCCTGTCTCCGGCAGAACTCTATGGCTTTTCCCCCGCGGTCATTTCTTGTTCCTAAAACGTGGTTCCCTTCATCACTATTATTTCCCCATTCGCTCTCATTACCAAGTTATTTTACTCATCACTATCACATGAATTCTTTCAGGAACCCTCGTGATTTATTTCTCTAATTTCGTACTTTGAATATTTCTTCCTCCCTATGCTTAGTTGCAAGCAGGTAGAACTGGAAAATGACCAAGTTCGTTGATTCCGTTTTTACTTTTATTAATAATATTCTATCACTCTCTTGCACTATGTTTACTAAGCTTCTTCCTGCCTTTTCTTTCAATACCATTGCCACCTCTCGCTGGCTCTCTTCTCCTCCACAGCATATTACTCTGTAACTATCGCTCCAGTGATCTCCGCTATCCTTCCATCTCAACTCGCAGAGTCCTAAAATACCTACATTCCCCCTCTCCATCTCTCGCTTTATTTTGTAGCTTTCCAATTCTCGACATCGTTCTGTCATTCCAAGACTCTTTTCTAAATGGTTTAATCCTCTTTTGTCTTCTTCGCTGTTGCAGTCGATTTCGGTTTCGCTTTGAATGACGTCGTGAGAAGACGACCGTGGAAGCCTCTGTCTCCCGTACGACACTGAGCCGAGTACCGTTGTTGCCAGGACTCATTCTCAAGTCTCATGTCCATTATTGTTTCGTGGGAGAATCAATTGATGTTTTTTCCTTTTTGAGATCCTCAATGGTGTTTTTAACGTGACATCATCTCTAAAATGGCCGACCCGATGGTTAGACGCTTTTGCTACCACCTCAGGGAGGAACAGACGCTGCGCGGACTACCTTTCGCCTGGCTTCTACCCTTCGACCTATTTGGCATGGATGACCCTACCATGAGCTCCCATCTGCACATTTCTAGGGGAAAAAAAGCACAAGCCCTTCCATCAAGTCAAGATTCAATATCTATGGGTTGAAAGCAATTAAGTATTTTGTTAAAATTAAATTAGGCAAAAGGTATTTTATTTAGGAGTGTCCCCTGTTATTCGTTCTTAAATAATATTTTATTTATTAATTTTTACAAAAAATTCATATTGCTTTCTTCCCAAACACTTAAAGTGCCCTAAAAAAATTTAAAATTACACTAACAATATAATCGTAGTTTGTAAGTTTTTCAGGAATATAGCCAGTGTCACCGATCATTACCGTTATAAATATACTAATGTGTCTTTCAGCAATCGAAAACTATATGAGTTTGGTATACACGATATCAATAAAATATTATTTATATCCCTTAATCCTTGCGTAAGATGTACCACATTGTACACCACACGGTACACCCTTGAATGGCAAGCCCTTCTCCTTTACCTACCTCTTGGTGACGACTCTGTTTCGCCTAGAAGGATAACTACCAAAATTCACCCTATTTCCAGCAAGTGCTTAGGACTTAAATCTCCTTAAAGTGGACAGATGTGTGGATGAGAAAATGAAAGTTTAAACGTTCTCCCCAAGATGCAGGCGTATATGAAAGGTCCCAAAAGCACCACTCCCTTCCTCAGCTCAACCTTTTATCATTCTTGGGAAAAGATTTATGGCAACGTTACTTATACGAGAAGTCGAGAGCTTTTTATTATAGACTATTATTGTCGAGAGTAAAATTCATCTTGAAAAATAACGTAAGACATGGAGACACTGTTTCAAGGACTTTTTCTGCACAAAATCAGTTTTAAATCTTAACTGGAGGATATAGGTTTTATTTTATTTTGTAGAAAACGCTGAGTAATAAAGGTTCGCTAATGAGATTTATAGAATAACTTTTGCAGAAAATAAGTAATATTTACATATTTAATGGAAACAAACCTCAATTAGATTAAAGTGGTGCACTTCAATCCAATTACTAGTATCTATCAATTATATTAAACCACACACCTCTTCTCGAACTCTTGTTTCAATGACAAAACAGATCTATAAGGGAAATTCAATTATTATACTTATTCAATCGGGGTTATTACTCAATTTATACAATAATTTGTGGGTTCCAGTCAGACTTAAAATCGAGCATTTTGAAATTAGTATTTAGTGTAGGAGTGGTCACATGTTATGGTTGTGATTGTTTATCCCTCACGGGAAGAACGATTACTTTTATCTGTTAGATGTGGTCCCTATAATTTTTATTTTTATCTTGGCGGTCCAATCGTCCAATGTGATGAAGGGTCATTATACTTCCTTCGGCATCACAAGCAAACTTGGCTTCTCTGTGTCTTTCTAAAAACCTTGTCTCTTCCTCTGTCGTGACTGAAAAGGCTATGAACCTAATGCCTTCCAAATACCCGTCACGCTCACTCTTTTCCTGTGGGAATTTGTTTACAAATCGAGTGGATTTTCCCTATTTTTCAAATTCTCAACATCTCTGTTGCTGCAGAGAAGCAACATGTCTTCTACATGTTCCTACTTGTTTTTCTCATGAAATCTAGTTTCTTTAAGGCTCGTCGGAACTAATGATAGTCTCTAATAATGAGACCTCTTATTTTTTTATGAAAATTCATGAAACTTCAAATTCCTTGTCCTTGGCCGATTTTAAAATGATGCTGAGCTACGAGATTCAGCGTGTACAGCGACTCGTATTCAGAAAAATAGTTTCTGTAAATTTGTAAAATGCCGATTTTTTCGGACTAACATCTACTGCCAAGATGGATGAAATAAAATAGATTTATATAAAAATACGTCTTACGGAATAACTTGTAAAAGGAGATGATTTCAAGACACTTCTAGCCGGGACATTTTGTTCGTTAGCCAGGTCAGCATGCAGTCAAACTGATGACTTAAACGTCCGGTAATTTAATGCCACAGTTTCAGGCGTAACATGGTGGAAATCCTTCATGATGAAAGAAGGCACTTTGCTTTTCCACATAGATTTTTTTTATTATTACGACCTCGGTTTCGTTAAACCTTAACATCTTCAGGTGTTACCGAGAGATTTTACGCTGTAACAAAACCTAGGTCGTAATAGTAAATGGAAAAGCAAAGTTTCTTCTTTCTTCATCGTTCCGTAATTTAAAAAATAATGAAATTTTTGCCTCCAATCTAAGGTTTGACCGATAGGAAAACAGAGTATGATGATTGGACCTAATTTCTATAGTGATGACCACGACAGTGTATCGTATATGTACAAGTACCTACCACGGAGGCATGCATGCTATGCCGTAGGGTTCTATAACAGAACGAAATGCTTCCGTCACTGAAACGTGTGCCATTCATTTCATACCCTCAGCGCTTTTAATTTTCCCTCCCTTCCTCGCTCGCATCAAGGCCTCGCCGTAGCAGCCGAAGGCAATAGCACTATGAAATACACAGTTACATGAGTGCTAGATATACCATAAAGGAGTACTGGACATTTACTTTAAAGGGCGGCACAAGAATCTGTCACGATCCCCTGCATATATCTCCGACGAAATCCAGCGGTTACATAATAGGGCAGCTTTTTTTAAATTATTACATTCAAGTGAAATTACAATTCCTCATAATTTAATCCCTTCAAAAAGTTTTAATGACAATAAAAATATTTGAAAGACTGCCAGGAATTAGTTTTTATGAGTGGGGGGGATACCATAATCTGACACGACCCAAATACATATTGCTGTGGTATCAGTCAACGGTAATATTATAGGACAGTTTTTGTAGCTATTATATCAGCAAATATAATTTGATCACGTGAGATCTCTGGCCTATATGTCGACAATACTGTATCCATTAATAAAGTCTACATTTTTGGGTCTATGAGGTTCATAAGTTGCCATGCCTATTATTTATATTTTTGATCATTTCTGAAGAATCGTAAATTTTATTGCAGCTTCTGATAAATGGGCCGCGGATTCTTTTCGGTTCATGACAACGCAGACCGCAATTTTTCAATTCTGTCGCTTGTGCCTAGTCGACACCACCCCCCTCCTCATCCTCCACCTTTCCCCCTTAACGGAGGAAAAATTCGACATCCTGCACCAACATCCGCCACCCAATGGAAAGCCCCGTGATTTCTCCTCGAGCACATATTACATGCGTAAGTGGGGGGGGGGGAAGCTCCCCTGGGAGGGTGGACTAATTTCCGCTTCGGCCGTGTCGCGGACGAGTATTGAAGCGAAGGCGGATTGGTCTTGGTTGGGGATTAAGCGAGTGTGGGGGTGACGGAAGAAGGGGTCAAGGAATGGACAGAACACAAAGGTGGGGGTGGAAGGGGTATGGAGGAAGAGGTTTAGGGTTGAAAAAAAGCATGAGGGGAAGAGGAAAGTGTATCAGGGGTGTATGGGGACGAGCGGGGAGGATATTAGGAAAGATAAGGAAGGAGGTGAGAGGAAGGGAGGCAGGGAAGGGGTGAGGTCTTAAGGGACCCACGAGGGAGGGTAGAGCTCCATTCCTCTCTCCTTGCATCCCCTGGTGGCCGCCAACGTTGAGCGAATATGTTTTGGGTTAGAAGGCCGATTAATAAAACAAATCTCTACCTAAGGTGGGCATATTCGACCGGATGTTCCAAAGCAGTTTGTTTGCACACGTGCCTGCGAGGTCAGACATCGGTCACATATCCGTCGGCACGATAAAGAAACGAAGAGTGTCAAATAAAAAAAAAAGAGATTGAGCTTCCTCGTGTGATGATAATCAATTTCCCTGTCACCCAGAGGTTCAATTAAGTACACATATTTATACGACTGATTAAAATAAACACTTTGATGTAATGGGAAAGCTCAAGGGGATGCTTAGTCCGAGGTCGAAGCGGACGTGCAGTAGAAACTTCCGCCTGCGTGCCATTCCAGGAAGGGCACACTCTCGGGGGGAATGGGTCATTCATAGCACGCC